>NC_091463.1:98833672-99433672 GCF_027789765.1 Dendropsophus ebraccatus
CTGACCAGGGTATCGCACAGACAAGGCCTGAGGACACCGGGGAATGTGATCAGGTAAGTAATAGCTTTATTATTTACTATATACAGCAAGGGCTGCATGGACATTGCTAATGATGTCCATGCAGCCCTTGCTGCACAATAATTGAGCCGTCCTATGGGTTCTGTATGCAAGATCTGCTAGATTAGTGCTAACTTCTCCAGAGTATCAGACCATGTAATACCCGAACCCGCCACGAGCAGCGGGTACCCCTGACTGAAGTGTATGGGGACCTTAAATTATTGCTACAACATTATAGCATTTGGGGCCCCACCTTCAACTTTGCCCAGGGCCACATTTAGCCTAAAACTGGCCCTGACTGGCGTCACGACTATAACATCACTGGCTGAGCTGACACAAATACCATCAGTGTACTAACACATGTCCAATCCAAGCCTCCACACCACCATTACGTACATCTCTTCCTCCAACCTGAACTGTTCTTGCCTGACAGCAAAGGCTCAACAATTCCTGCTGCTTGTGCCAAATGCTGACTCTCCATTGGCATCATGCCACAGAGATCTGGATCCATCTGACCGGCCATGTTTCTCCACAAAGATCTGGATCCCTCTGACCAGCCATGTTTCTCTACAGAGATCTGGATCCATCTGACCGGCCATGTTTCCCCACAGAGATCTGGATCCATCTGACCAACCATGTTTCTCTACAGAGATCTGGATCCATCTGACCAGCCATATGTCTCCACAGAGATCTGGATCCATCTGACCGACCATGTGTCTCCACAGAGATCTGGAATCATCTGACCGGTCATTACCGGTTATGTTTCTCCACAGAGATCTGGATCCATCTGACTGGCCATGTTTCTCCACTTCTCTGCTTCTATGTTTCTATGCATTGTCCATGTTGTTTTTACAGAGATATGGATGCGTCTGACCGGCCATGTTTCTCCACAGAGATCTGGATCCATCTGACCGTCCATGTTTCTCCACAGAGATCTGGATCCATCTGACCGGCCATGTTTCTACACAGAGCTCTGGATCCATCTGTCCGGCCATGTTTCTCCAGAGATCTGGATCCAGCTGACCGCCCCTGTTTCTCCACAGAGATCTGGATCCATCTGACCAGCCATATTTCTCCACACAGATCTAGATGACCACAGATCTAGATGACCACAGATCTAGATGATCCATATGACCAGGATGTTTCAGTAACGAGTTGTTCTCAGCCATTTGGTGGATGTGGGCAGTGAAATCCTGGAACAAGTCACTCCGATTACTGGATTTTCCCATCATATTGAGACTGATCCACAGAAAACTAATCACTAGATTTTGTTCTGCTCTCCGAGGTCATGGTCTAATCTCTATACTTGGCAGATCTGATCCTAAGAGGGCAGTGGGCTCTAATTTAGGGACATTCAATCTATATCACATTATATATATATATATATATATATATATATATATATGTCCATTGTCAGTCATTCGTGTGGGGTCCATGTCCCATCTTGAGTGTCTGGTTTTATGTGTTTAGTAAAGTGAGAGCTGAACATCACCAGACACATAAGAATTATTCGGGAACTGAAGAAGATGATGAATGACTCGGCACAAGTTTGAACACCGGCATCTTGATTAATATCGGCGATCCAAATTTTATAGAACACCTCAATGTTTCGCCTGCTCACTCTTTAACCCTTCGAGTCATGTATGGCCTATACCCAATTGATTTTCAATTTACTCCCAAGCCTTTGGCACAAAATGATAAATGCCCTTTACTATGATCCCAGCCGGAACGTGCGGCCCTCCTGACACTGCTTGATCTCCATTTAAGGCTTCAGCCATGTTGCATTTTTGTTTTATTTTAAACAGATATTTTGTATCTGCTGAATCTGGATCTTTTGTTAAAGGGAAGAAACAGGGCTGCTTTCTTCCAGAAACAGTGCCATACCCATTTGCAGGTTCTGAACAGTAATGCATCTTAGTTAAGTAGAAGTTAATGGGGCTGAGCTGCAATACCGCACATGACCTATGGATAGAAGCAGCTCTGTTTTTTAAAGAAAACAGCCAGATTTTTCTAGAAATATACATCCCATATAGGCGACAGTCACCCGCTGATTCTGTGCATCAAATCTGCATTAAGTATCTAACAGTTATATGGACTGCTAACACACTGCTAGCACAGCATTATGTCTAGTTAGTATGTGTACATAGCCTGTGTAGATAGCATGTTGTGCTATGCAGACATGATGCCAGGCTGGTGGTCTATACCTCCATCTGTTACATACTTAATTGAACTTACATACTTACTCACATTCACAAGAAAAAGTAAGTGAACCCATTGATATCCCATGGATTTCTACATACTGTAGCTGTTTTCACGAAGTCACAATTATAGACAAACCCAACATAACTAATAACTAGTGTTGTGCAAACTTGGCAAAAGTTCTGGTTCGGCAACATTCGTCTAAACCTAAATGCATGGCATTTTACTTCTGACAAATAGAAAAGTTGGATGCAGCCCTAGGGAGTTCTGGAAAACATGCATACAACCATAGCCCATAGGCTGTATCTTGGAATCCTTAGAACGGCCTTCAACTTCTCCAGACACCGACAGTCAAATGCTGAGTGTTTGGGTTCGGACAAACGTTGCCGAACCCAAACTTTCAGCAAGTTTTCTCAACACTACTAATAAACCAAAGACAGTTGTGCTGTTCATATTGTCATGACTGGAGTCGTGGATCCTCTATACCGTCACCAGCGATGGCATAAACCGCACCAGGGAGCAGAGTCTAAGGGGCTGCTGGTCACTACCCCTGGTTTGGCTTGCTAGTGGCGGCGGGCAAGGTAAAGCAGGAACAGTAGGCAGGCAGGAGAACGTGCAGATAGTGGTCTCAGCTGGAACCGCAGGTGGCAGAGGAAATGGAGAGGAACAACGGACAGGGGCAGCGGACAGGAACAATGGATAACGGACAGAAACAACAGGGAGCTGGGCCAAAACGCTATAAGAAGCATGTAAAGGCTTCAACACGAGGGACAAGGCATGCTGGGATTTATAGGGAGTGATTATGTGCACACACCAATTAGGGGCAGACTGGCCCTTTAAATTTGTGACAGCCGGCGCACGCGCGCCCTAGGAGGTGGGGACTCGTGTGGCGGCCGGAACAGATTGAGACAGGAGTGGGGCGAGGTGAGACGCCCCCGGGGGCCGAACCAGTAGCAGCGCCGGGCCCCTGCACCCGGTCACCGGCAGCAGCAGAAGACGGGGAGGGGGTGCGGCGGCGGTCTGGAGCACGGGGCGCCGCCGCAGCCCTGACAGTACCCCGTCCCTTTGGTCTACCCCTCTTTCTTGTCTGCAAGAATTTCTTGATGAGATCTTGATCCAGGATGTTAGTCTCGGGTTCCCAGGATCTCTCCTCAGGACCAAAACCTCTCCAGTCCACCAGAAAGAATTGTCTTCATCGCCAGGATATCTTTAACAATATAGACATTGTCAGAGATGGCTTGTGGAGAAGTGAAAGAAGACTTACTGGAAAAACGGTTGAGGGCCACTGCTTTTAAGAGGGACAAGTGGAAGGAGTTCGGGATCCGCATAGTAGGAGGTAGACGAAGTTTGTAGGTGACCGGGTTGATCGGGAGACCGGGAGAGCAGAGAGCGCGCCAAAATTTGGAAATGAATTGTGATCCTCTATCTGAGACGATATGTAGAGGAAGTCCATGTAAACGGAAGATATGTTGGAAAAACAAATGGGCCAGGGGAGGAGCGGATGGCAGTCCAGGAAGAGCCACGAAGTTGGACATTTTAGAAAATCGATCTGTGACCACCCAAACTAATGTAATTCCTGCAGAAGGGGGCAGGTCTGTGACAAAGTCCATGCCAATGTGGGACGAGGGACGATCTGGAACTTGCAAGGGTTGTAGCAACCCGGCTGGTCTTAGACGGGAGGACTTATTTTTGGCACAGATGGTACAGGAAGCCACAAAGTCCTTGACATCTTGGGGTAAACTCGGCCACCAGTAGTGGCGGGAGATCAGTTGCCCGGTCTTGGGGGCTCCCGGGTGCCCGGCAATCAAAGAAGAATGTCCCCATTTCAAAATTCTTCTCCGGAGTGCAGGGTGTTCATGTCTTTCCGGGAGGAACCTTTTGAAGAACTGAGGTGGCGACTGGCATTAGGCGATTAGGAGGTATGATGTGGCGGGGAGATTCTACATGTCCCAGGACATCAGACACTCGAGAGAGTGGTTCGGCTTTCACGTTCTTCTCAGACGGACGAAAATGGATGATAAAGTTGAAGCGTGAGAAGAAGAGCGACCACCTGGCCTGCCTAGGATTGAGCCGTTGGGCCGACTGGAGGTAAAGGAGATTCTTGTGGTCCGTGAAGATGTTAACCGGATGCCTAGCTCCTTATAGGAGATGACGCCACTCCTCCAGGGCCAACTTAAATCGCCAGAAGCTCTCTGTCTCCTATACTATAGTTCCTTTCAGCAGGGGAAAAGGTCTTGGAGTAAAACCCACAGGTTCTGGTCTTGCCTGAAGCGTCATTCTGTGAAAGAACAGCCCCAGCGCTCGCCGAAGATGCATCGACTGCTACAGAAAATGGCCTGGCGGGATCTGGACGGGCTAGGACAGGTGCTGAAGCAAAGGCTGACTTCAATCTTGTGAAAGCTTGCTCAGCCTCGGACGGCCAACGCTTGAGATTCGCCCTTTTTTTTGTAAGAGCCACGATCGGCGCAACCAGGGTGGAGAAATGTGGAATAAACTGCCGATAATAGTTGGCAAATGCCAGAAAGTGTAGGATTGCTCAGTACCAACAGGACGTGGGGACTGAAGTACAGCCGAGAGCTTCGCTGGATCCATCTGCAGACCCCGATCGGAGACTATATACCCAAGGAAGGGAAGGCTGGCCTGATGGAAGACGCACTTCTCCAGCTTGGCGTATAGATGGTTGGCCCGCAGTCGTCTTAGAACCAGGCGCATTTGAGACACGTGGGTCTGCAGATCTGGGGATAAGACCAGAATGTCATCAAGATATACGATGACGCAGACATAGAGAAGGTCACGAAATATGTCGCTGACAAATTTCTGGAAGACCGCTGGGGCATTACATAGGCCAAATGGCATGACCAGATATTTATAGTGCCCGTCCCTGGTGTTGAAGGTGGTCTTCCACTCGTCACCCTCATGGATTCTGATCAAATTATAGGCTCCCCTGAGGTCCAGCTTGGTGAAGACCCGGGCTCCTCGGATGTGATCAAACTATTCGGAGATAAGAGGAAGGGGATATCGGTTCTTCACCTTCACCTTATTAAGGCCCCGGTAATCGATACATGGGCGGAGAGAACCGTCCTTCTTTTGAACTAAGAAGAATCCTGCGCCAGCAGGGGACGTGGATTTGCGAATTAAGCCCTTCAGCAAATTCTCCTTGATGTAGGAGGACATGGCCTCACTCTCTGGAATGGAGAGAGGATACACTCTACCAGGGGGGGGGGCCCGGGAAGGAGGTCAATGGGACAATCATATGGCCGGTGAGGAGGTAGAGTGTCAGCCTCTTTGGCAAAAAACACATCTGGGAGGTCTTGATATTCTGACGGTAGACGGGATAGAGGCTTGACGGGGTCAGGCGAAGACATAGAGCACCTGAGCTGCGGAGACTTCAGACACCGGTTCGAGCAATCCGGACCCCAACATAGAATCTCCCCGATCCTCCAGTCTAAATTAGGGGAATGCAATTGCAGCCAAGGAAGGCGCAGCAGAATGGCTGAAGAGAAGTAGGGCAAGAGCGGGGAGAGATCATCTTCTGATGCAAAGCACTTTCCTGGAGGATTAGGGTGCAGTCTGGAAGTGAATAACATCAGTAAGGGACTTGCCAGTGACCGAAGAAATAGTCAGGGATCTAGCAAGCCGGATCATGGGTAGCTGCCATTTCTGGACCAACGTTGCTGCAATAAAACTGCCTGCAGACCCAGGGTCGAGGAAAGCAGTGGACTAATGGCTCTGTCCTGAGGGTGCCAGGATGGAAAGTGGCATAGACAACCTTAGAGAGGAGGCATTCACACCTAGGGAGGCCTCTCCTTCTGGGCCTAGGTGCAAGCGTTTCCCGGATGCTGCAGACGCTGGGGACAGCTCAGCCGGAAGTGATCAGAGCCACCGCAGTAGAGACAGAGGTTCAGCTCCTGACGACGAGTTATCTCGTCGGGAGTCAGACGAGCCAGTTCCACCTGCATAGGTTCCTCATATGACGGCTGGGACGCAGGGGTAACCTGGTTCTGGAAGACCGTTGCCAGCCAGTGGGAGCGACGAGGAAGGCTTTGTCGCCGTTCTTGCCGAACCTCCTCCTCTCTTTCGGAGAACCGGACATCAATCCGAGTAGCCAGGAGGATGAGATCGTTCAAAGAGGTCGGAAGATCTCGGGCGAAGAGTACATCCTTCACCCGACTGGACAGGCCCTTCTTGAAGGTGGCAACCAGGGCGGCCTCATTCCAAGTTCTGCCGCCAGCGTGCGGAATTGGATGGCGTACTCGCCAACGGAGGAGCTCCCCTGTAGCAGATTGAGGAGAGCAGTCTCTGCCGATGAAGCTCGTGCTGGCTCCTCAAAGACAGAGTGAAACCCAGCCAGGAAGGTCCGGAGATTGGCAGCAACCGGGTCATCTCAGTCCCACACCTTAGGTACTGGCTTGACCTGCACTTGGTTTGTCTATACAGTGGTGATCCCTGCCATCAGACTAACCCATTCTTTGTCCTGCAGGCCCCTTTACATGTTTCCTAACACAGATTTGGATGCATCTGACCAGCCATATTTCTCCACAGAGATTTGGATCCATCTGGCCGGCCATGTTTCTCCCCAGAGATCTGGATCCATATGCCTGGCCATGTTTCTCCACAGAGATCTGGATCCATCTGACTAGTCATGTTTCTCCACAGATATCTGGATCTATATGCTTGGCCATTTTTCTCCACCGAGATCTGGATCCATCTGACCGGCCATGTTTCTCCACCAAGATCTGTATCCATGTGGCCGGCCATGTTTCTCCACAGAGATCTGGATCCATCTGGCCGGCCATGTTTCTCCACAGAGATCTGGGTCCACCTGTAGCTTATGGCTATATTTTCCAGGACTCACTTGTGTGGCATCCAACTTCTCCAAACGCCAGGAGTCAAATGTCGGATGTTCATGTTTGAAAAACGTTGTCTAACCTGAAAAGTTCTCAACTCCGCTCATCACTAGGTTCCCCTAATATGTATTACACTCCAGCTCTGATGTAGGACATGAACGAGATGTTATTCTCGCTGTACTTTACCTTTCCTTCCTTCTCCTCCCAATTAATTTCAATGTCTTTTTAATGTCCCCTTTAATTTGATTGTTTTGTGAGTTTCTTGTAATTTAGACTCAGAAATTAGTTTGTCAGAATTTACATTTATTAGTGAAAATGATTCATTGCAGGATTTCAATAAGAGGGAGAGCGGATATTATTCCGTATGATTATTTGGTGGAGCCGGCACTTGGATCCGTGAGATTCCTCAGCCCCCAAACAGCTTTGTATGAAATGATGGTAATAGATTGGATAATATCCAATGTTCCAGCTCCACAATCATTACTGCAAAATTCAATTTCCTGAAACTTTTATTTTGTAACAAGCAAAAAAATTGTCAAAATGAAGGAGTTGAAATGTTGCCAATCGTGTGTCCGCCGCATCTGACGCCAAGTCACTTATCCGCGTACATTGATCCTATGTATAGACTCATATCTAATAGGAGAATCCTTATGCATCTAGAATACAGAGAACAAGTTATAACTAAAACTAAAGTGACGGATACAGCTGGTGACAAGTATGACCCGTGCACCATGATGCCTCCTGAATTATTCGACTAGTTCTATGGCAGATAAAGGCATCAATTGTACTACTCTTCATAGGGCTGTATAGTAGATGCTGCTATGTCAGGGAGACACATGTACCTTATATATACACCATATATCCAGCTGTGCTTTCACAATGTAGAAAAGTTTTTCTATTCTTCGGTCGAAGAGGCACTTCCAAGTACAGAAGTGGAAGTGCTTAGGGTTTAAACACTTCCTCACTCCCCCTCCCATCCCTATTCCTGTTTGATTGTCAACTAGAAGCTCATCCCTCAGCGATCAACTACAGTCACTAAATGGCGGCCATCCACTAAATTTCAATAGTGTAAGAACATAGCCTTTCTGTGTTTTCAATCCACTCCTGGTTTTGGATGCAAAATACTGAGCAAAAATACTGTGTGTGAACATTTTTTTTAATGTGAGCACTGACTAGTGTTGAGCATGCTCAGTCCAGCATAGTGCTGGATCAGGTACCTCCTGATCCTTGGGTAAAGGTCACCATACACCTTCAATAACAGAAGATTTGGATGTCGTTTATATCTTCCCTCCACCACGGTAAGCCGAGCAGAGGAAATTTAGTAAAATACTTGTCTCCCATTGCTTTGAGATATGAACCGATCCCCAGGTTCCACCAGGACTGGTCCCTCCTCATCTCCACTTCTTCTGGTTTGGTAGATGAATTCCATGTTATCGTGGCCGCAGCTCCGCACCCCAGGAGTCTCATCCACATAAACCTGTGTAAATATGGAGGAAAGACGGATGCAGAATTCTGATTCCATGGATGAAACGTTCGGCTGCATACATTTTCGGCTCCATGGACTTCAATAACCAAAGATCAAAAAGGCCATTTTATAAAATCTCTTTCACTACACGAAGAGAATTATGTTTCCTTGCAAAAACATCTCCAGACCTGCAGCCATTTACAATCCATACGACTGAAGCTGATGTCAAGAGCAACAAGAACAAATACTTCATTTCATTTTTTTTTTGTGAGTGCTTTGCTGTGAACACAAGTTTTATCATTAACATCAGTGACATCAGTATAATCAGTGACATCACTATTATCAGTGACATCTGTGACATCAGTCACATCACTATTATCAGTGACATCAATGACATCAGTATCATCAATGACATCAGTATCATCAGTGACATCAGTATAATCAGTGACATCTGTGGTATCAATGACATCAGTATCATCAGTGACATCACTATTATCAGGGACATGAATGACATCAGTATCATCAATGACATCAGTATCATCAGTGACATTACTATTATCAGTGACATCAATGACATCAGTATCATCAATGACATCAGTATCATCAGTATAATCAGTGACATCACTATTATCAGTGACATCTGTGACATCAATGACATCAGTATCATCAGTGACATCACTATTATCAGTGACATCAGTATCATCAGTGACATCACTATTATCAGTGACATCAATGACATCAGTATCATCAATGACATCACTGTTATCAGTGACATCAGTATAATCAGGTACATCAGTATCATCAATGACATCAGTATCATCAATGACATCACTGTTATCAGTGACATCAGTATAATCAGGATGCAGTGAACCGTGCAGAGAAGGGAGTGTGACGCTAGGGGTGCACACTTCCAAAGTGGAGTATTCGTCTCGGGACACGTAGGTATTAAAAATAGATATTTAATCGCATAGTAGGCAACGCGTTTCAAGGCTTCGGAGCCTCTTTTTCAAGCCAAGAGAATTATCAGTATTATCTGTAACATCAGTATCACCAGTGACATCAGAATCACCAGTATCACCAGTGACATCAGTATCACCAGTATAACCAGTGCTATGTGATGCTTCATATTTCCCCAGTGACACCAACTATCGTCAGAATTGATAGAATTTTTAGTGAATACATTGAGAATCCTGGCTGGATTTCATGTGATGTAACTATCACTTCTGAGATGTTCTGCACTGTGTAAAATCCTCAGGACGGCAGTTTATGCTCTTTACAGAGTTGTCCCAGATTTTCCCCATTGAGACGATGGAGTCGGTGAAACCTGCACTGATGAGCTTAAAGGGGTAGTGCGGTGTAAATCATTATTTCACTAAATAACACACATTACACAGTTATACAACAATATAATGTGTGTTATTTAAGTGAATGGCCCCCTTCCCCATGTTTCCCCCCTCCCACGCTAGACCCTGAAGTGTGATGCTGTATACTTACAGAATCACTGTTGATCTCGGCCGCCATCTTGAGACGATCACATCATCTTCAGGAGACCGGCCAGACCGCTCCAGCCCTCCCTCTTGCCGGCCCCCCTCCAGCGCCTCATCAGCTGCTCAGCCATTGGCTGAGCATAGTTACAGTCGACAGTGATTCGGTAAGTATACAGCATCACAATGTATAGCGTGGGAGGGGGGGAAACATGGAGAAGGGGGCCATTCACCTAAATAACACACATTATATTGTTGTATACAGTAACATTGTAATGTGTGTTGTTTAGTGAAAGAATGCTTTACACCGCACTACCCCTTTAATGCAAAACTGCAGGAAAATCCATAGGGGCCACATGTGGATCTGTACCATGTAACGTCCGCTAATCAAGTGCTGCAGGGCTTATTGTTCTGTCAGACATGGGATTTATTTATTTATTTTATTCAAAATATTTGGTGGAATTATGCTGTTCACATTGAGAAGCACCTGTCAGTCATTAGTCTCCTCCCCCTGTATGCATCACTGTGCACTGCGCCTTCAGTTATTAGGCCCCTCCCCCTGTATGCATCACTGTGCACCACACCTGTCAGTCATTAGGCCCCACCCCCTGTACACATCACTATGCACTGCACCTGTCAGTCATTACTCACCTGAGCTGCTTCCTGCCTTGGTCTCTGGATAATCTGAGCGGATAGTATGCTGCAGGACGGGCTGCCAACTATATGTGCACAGTGCAGACAGTATCTTCAGCTCTGCTACATTCAGGTGAGGTGCTGGCAATCTGCAGTGAGTGACCGATCCTCCAGCAATGGAGACGTCAGCCTGTAGATTGCACCATTGTCAAAAACCTTTTCAGCTTTTTTTTTTTTTTTTGCACACTGGAGACAAATGCTGCGGATTTTCTTCTATTGGGCGGGGATCCCACAGGTGGTATTTGTTGTGTTTCTCTAATTATATGATCAGAATCAACACTGTTTGTCCGGGCTCCACAGTGTTACCAGGTGGGTCACGCTGTCTGTCCGGGCTCCGCAGCGTTACCAGGTGGGTCACGCTGTCTGTCCGGGCTCCGCAGCGTTACCAGGTGGGTCACGCTGTCTGTCCGGGCTCCGCAGCGTTACCAGGTGGGTCACGCTGCCTGTCCTGGCTCCGCAGCGTTACCAGGTGGGTCACGCTGTCTGTCCGGGCTCCGCAGCTTTACCAGGTGGGTCACGCTGTCTGTCCGGGCTCCGCAGCGTTACCAGGTGGGTCACGCTGTCTGTCCGGGCTCCGCAGCGTTACCAGGTGGGTCACGCTGTCTGTCCGGGCTCCGCAGCGTTACCAGGTGGGTCACGCTGTCTGTCCGGGCTCCGCAGCGTTACCAGGTGGGTCACGCTGTCTGTCCGGGCTCCGCAGCGTTACCAGGTGGGTCACGCTGTCTGTCCGGGCTCCGCAGTCTTAGGCAGGGTTCACACTAAGGCATTCTCACGGATAAACTCTTAAGTAATTTTGTCGGCTGTCCACGCGCATGGCCGCGCGCCTTTCTGCCGGCTCCATGGACATCATTCGATGGGCCGGCGTGTTCCGCTATCAGCCGAAAGAAGTGACATGCGTGCGGACAGCCGACGGAATTCCGTGGAGTTTATCCGCGAGAATTCTGTAGTGTGAACCCACCCTTACCAGGTGTGTCTCACTGTCATGACAACCTCCTCACCCTGCTCTGTACTGATGAGCTAACAACTCCTAGCAGCTGCCTACAGAGGGCGCTGTGGTTTGGCCGATGTCCCTGACATTTTATGGCGGTGTTCACATGTTTTCCCTAGGGCTGCATTCAACTTCTTCAGCTGCGTGAAATCAAACACTGAGCTGAATGTGAACATATTAACAGATCCGATTAACACTAAACCTTGGTTTAAACCCAGGCTTAGGCCAATTACCATTATTTTAAAACAACGTCCGTCATTTGGTCATCCACTCGATTTCAGCAGTGTGTGAGCATAACCTATCCGTGTTTTCAATCCACTCTTGGTTTTGATTGCAAAATACTGAGCAAAAATACTGTGTGTGAACATAGCCTTATTGTATACAGAAAACAGCTGTAATTCCTGTGTTGCAATTACGGGCACTTTTTTTTTTTTTTAAGAAGGGGTGCGGCATAAGAAAGGAGTGGTATGGACGAAACTTGTGTATCTTGTGATACAGTATCCAATTAAAACAAACAAACTATTAATTGCCCCCAATATCCAGAATCCTACTCCATACAGACGAGGGGCAATATTTTGGGGCAGCTGCCCGTGGATGGATCTGTTCTTTAGTGAGCAGAGAATCATACAGATGGAATAGGGGTTGAGAGGTGGGCTGTAGATAAGGGCAGCCTCCCCAAGATACCATGACCATCTGGATCTAGGCCAAGGGGGTTGAAAGTGGGAGGTGCAGGGAAGTGCCCTGGGAGTGGTGACCCCAGGGTGCCTGAACTCGCTGGGCATGTTCCCCCCACAAAGAGATGGCACAGAGCACCCACTTCACATTCACACCCATTTGGGCTCACACATCTGGCTGTTGAGAGATACGTATGAGAAAGTTTTATAGATCTGACCAGATCGGCCTGTACTTCACGGCACACATCTAATTTAGTTAATTCTTTTTGTCACTTTGTTCACTTTTTCACATTTGTTTCTCACAAGGATCTTTCAGGTTGTGGTCACCCCTTTAGGGACTCCCCGGAGGTCTAGGGGGAGGCATGTGTGGCCATCTGTGTTCCTTGATTCCCTACAGCCCTAGTTCTCCTTCGGGAGATACCACCTTGGATATGGCGATTGGAGAACACTTGGGCTGATGCCAGGGTGTGATCTGTAGGCATTTTGGGTCTTCTACTTGCTTAGGCTGAGAGGGCATTTGTCCTGGACCTTTGAAGGGACCTTTTGGCCCAGAAGGGAAATATGTGTGTTGGGGGTCTGTCTCTAAGGGCCCTATTCCACCGGACGATTATCGTTAGCATAACTGTTAACGATTAACGATCTCAAACGACCGCTATTGCGAAAGACCTGAAAACGTTCACTCATTTCCATGGAACGATAATCGTTACTTATGATCGTAATTGCGATCGTTTCTTCTTCCGTATTTATTCGCTATTGCGTTCGTATCTATTGCGAACGACCGAACGATGTCTTATTCAATGCGAACGATTTGCGAACGAGCAACGATAAAAATAGGTCCAGGTCTTATAAAGCGATCAACGATTTCTCGTTCGGTCGTTAATCGTTAACTGCATTTCAACCGAACGATTATCGTTTAGATTCGAACGATTTAACGATAATCTGAACGATAATCGTCCGGTGGAATAGGGCCCTAAGAGTGGGCAGATGGCTCCATTGACTTCCATTGTCTCTGATGCCAGTGCGTTCCCCATGATCCAGATCTCGCGTCTCCTCCTGGGCAGCCCGCTCCCTTCTTTTCCACTTCCCGCCAGGCAGACCCATTTCTCCGGCGGAGGATAAAATGCGTTTTCATCAGACACGCCATTAAATTGCGCAGAGAATATGAAGCGATGGGATTTTTTTCATTAATGTTTCACCTAGCTTATTTTTTAGGTAATAGCTATCTTTTATTTGCCATTTGATTTATGCCCACAGTTATTTTGTTGATCTACTGGAACATAAAAAAAGGAGAAATGATTTATCCATCGATAAAGTATTAAAAGGGAAACCTGCTTTCCTGTCACTTGTCTGAAGATTTATTGCGTCGGGTTTATTTTCAATTTTTTTTTTCCTGCTGCTTAAAAATTCCTGTTCTGTTCATTTGTATTTCACTGAGAGGAATAAAAAAAAAAAAGTTGACTAATTTACGACTGTCTGCTGAGAGATTCCTCTCCACCGAGCTCCGACACTTAAAGGAGCAGCAACCTTGGAAATCAATGATCAAAAGAAACAAAAAAAAAAACATTCTGCAGGTTAGAAAAACCTTGAGGAGAACGCGAGTGACTTTCCTTCTGATCCTTTCCAATCTTCTCTCTGCTTTCCTGCCTGATCTCATATTGTGGGGGAGGGCTCCTGCAGCAGCCGCTTGCCTTACAGCAAAGTCTGATCTAAAGTCTGAAGGGCAGAAGGACGGGAGCCGGGCAATCTTCTCAGTCACAATCAGGAGAATTGATAACATTGTTTTTTTGGTTGCATGTGGTATTACAATTCATCCCCACTTAGACTCAAAAAACAAGCTACAAAACCAAACCACATCACAGGGCAAGACTAATGCTGTTTCTGAAAGAAAGCAGCCTTATTTTTTTTTTTTAGAGCCTGGGTGACCCCTTTAAACATTAAATGGGGGATGACTTACCTAGCCCTGGTCCCCTGCTGCTCCCATTTTGGCGCCAGTCTTTCTCTTGACTCTTTCAGGGTACGTGCACACTACGGAATCACAATGGAGAACCTGTTGCGGATACCTCGGCTTGCACCCGCTCGCGGACTCTGGTGGCCGCACACATTTCCGTCCGTGCCATAGACTTCATTCTATGCACGGGCAGATTCCGCCGTCTGTCCTAAGAATGAACAGGCTCATTCTTTGGCAGATCGCGGGATCCACCCAACCATAGAATGAAATCTATGGCACGGGTGGAGACCGCCAGAGTCCGCGAGATCCGCGCGCTGCGGAATCCGTGACGAGTTTTCCGCCGTGATTCTGTAGTGTGCACATACCCTTACTCCTGATAGTTTTCCTGCTTTTGGAAAGGTTCAGCAGCAGGACTTGCCAGCTCCGCCAGTCCCTTGCTCATCATACAGTTCAGTCTTAGTAATATAAGTGCTGCCCTTACATATCCGTATCCAGTGACTTAACCTGTATCATTATATTATTACAGGTTACCGCACGTTACCAGGAGATGATGCCACCTATAACTATAGAGAGTGATGGCGGGATCTGCAGGTAAATCGCTCTTTATTATGGATGAGTCTTTATAGCTCTGGGAGTAGAGATTCAACAAGCACCAATGTCCCTGTACGCATATGTGCTATCTATCTATCATCAAAATGTATTGATATTACATTAACTATAGAATACCAATCCAGATCAATGGCCCTTAGAATTGGCTGAAACATCCAACCAGTCAGCATGCTTAGTGTTGTCGGCTTGCAGCATCTGGATCCTGGGTACTAAGCTATGTGGAAAACATGGATATAGTCATTGGCTGTATCCATGTTTTCCAGACAACCTTAGAGCTTTATCCAAGTTCAGCAGCCCCAGCTAATCACATGCCGAACGTTCGGGTTTGGATGTGTGCGGCTTTTAATGCTTCAGTAATGATAAGGCCCGTATGACACGCCGCGTTACCTTCCATCTGCTATAGGGCCGGTGCAGGTGACGGCAGAGACCGTAACATCCTGGATAAATAAAGGCATTTGTCCCTGTCACTCCTGGGATGAAATACTGCTAGAACATTCGTGCTGCAGAGCGGCGCTCCCACTGAGGCCAATGATTAAGCCTTGTTCTGCTCAGATAGATGCTGCTGCATGTTGCAGCCTTGAAATCGCTCAGTATTTTCTGATTCTCTAGAAATCCAGGGAACTTGTCATGCATTGCAAAATTTCCTCGGATGAGGGTGAAATCTCTGCGGATTTCTGCAGGTTAATATCCATCTTGCTTTATTACCTGTTATGAAACATCAAAAAAAGAAAAATCTGCTGTGACAAATCTATGCGGGTCCTGATGGCTGCTCAGTGGCCTGGAGAGAATGAGCTGTTAGTTTCAGTCCAGTTCTCGCAATAGACAGATATTGACTGGAGAGAAATCACTGCTGCAAACAGCCCACTTGTCCCAGTATTTATGGTGATGCATTATGGTCCTGGCATTGTGTCTTCATAGCGGGGGATGGGGCCGGAATGACCACCAGGGCCGCTGCCATGAAGGGGACTTGTCCCAGTATTTATGGTGATGCATTGTGTCTTCATAGAGGGGGATCGGGCCTGGATGACCACCAGGGCCGCAGCCATGAAGGGGACTTGTCCCAGTATTTTTGGTGATGCATTGTGTCTTCATAGAGAGGGATGGGGCAGGAATGACAACCCGGGCCGCCATGAAGGGTGTCTATCGTCCTGCGTCTATCATGAGATCCGGACCCTCCGGAAAAGCCCTGGGATCTGTGGTGCAAAACAATTATATTGTGCATTTAAAATACCAAGTGCACAAACAGATACAATACAGTGCTATAGATTTATTATACTATACCATGAACTCAGAGGATATAGCTAGCAGTAGCATCTCTAGCTCTAGTTTTCTATGGGGATTTGCTGCTACTGCTCTGGACAGTTCCTGACATAGACAGAGGTGGCAGCAGAGAGCACTGTGTCCGACTAGTCTGTGGCAAGTTATCCACAAGAATTTCTTGGTGTGCACATACCCTAAGGGCCCTATTCCACGGGACGATTATCGTTTGGATAATCGTTAACGATTAACGATCTCAAACGACCGCTATTGCGAAAGACCTGAAAACGTTCACTCATTTCCATGGAACGATAATCGTTACTTATGATCGTAATTGCGATCGTTTCTCTTCGCTATTTATTCGCTATTGCGTTCGTATCTATTGAGAACGACCGAACGATGTCTTATTCAATGCGAACGATTTGCGAACGAGCAACGATAAAAATAGGTCCAGGTCTTATTAAAAGATCAACGATTTCTCGTTCGGTCGTTAATCGTTAACTGCATTTCAACCGAACGATTATCGTTCAGATTCGAACGATTTAACGATAATCTGAACGATAATCGTCCCGTGGAATAGGGCCCTAAGAGAGGTGATTGTGCTGCATTCTTCTGATCCAGGATTTATCCAGGATTATAGTCCAGCTGTATCTCCTATCTATTATCCTATATCCAATATATCTATAGGACGCCTAGTATTCCATCTTAAAGGGGAACTCCAGCAAAAAAAAAAAACAACTTTCAAATCAACTGGTGTCAGTTATATAGATTTTCAATTTACTTCTGTTTAAAAATCTCCAGTCTTCCAGTACTTATCAGCTTCTGTAAATCCTGCAGGAAGTGGTGTATTCTCTCCAGTCTGACACACTGTTCTCTGCTGCCACCTCTGTCCATGTCAGGAACTGTCCAGAGCAGGAGAGGATTTCTATGAGGATTTTCTACTGATCTGGACAGTCCCTGACAGTTCCCCTTTAATTTCAAGAAAGGATAAGGGTGGACACCAGTATCTGCTGGATAATATTCCTGGTGTATACCATCCTATGCAATATAAAAAGGGTAAACAGGATAAAAATAACTGTTAAGCATATGCATCTCCTTGTGCATACATTGAATATTCACCATAAGCAATGTGTGAATGGTCCCTTGTGAGATGTGACAGGTGGGCGAGGGGCACCTTTTTAAATCTATATATGGTTTATTGATGTTTGCCAGCAATGTATGACAGGGGTCTATATAAATCTGTAAATCTCTATCTACACATACATATAGTAGGCAGGGCCGTTTTAATACATTGGTGGGCCCAGTGCACAGCCCTCAAGAGTGGGCCCCCCCTTACCTTTCTGCACATTGTATAATGTACTGAATTTGCCCCCACACTGTATCAAGAGCCCCAATACATACAGTAGTCACCTTATAACACTATTTCCACCATTCAGTGATTACATGTTACATAAAAACTGCACTGAACAAAACAGAAAGATATCACCAATGATACCATTACATAATACCGCCACACCATGACCCCTATCAGTACAAGCCTATAACAGAGTGAAGTTACATCCAGTGACTCACCGGGGGCGTCTTCTCCGATCAGAGTCTGTCACCTTTTCTTTTTCTCTCCATCCAGCCTGGGCCACCTTGAAGTCTTCTCCTGGCTGTGAATCTTCTCTCCAGAATCTGCCAGACAAATATTTTAGGCTCCAACACATACAGTAGTTAGGTCCCTTGTACCCCTATACAGTAGTTACACCCCTCTGTACCCCTACATAGTTACACCCCTCTGTGCTTCCATAGTTTTAAGGTGTCCCTGTAGTATATAGACCCTCATGTGCTCCTCCAGTTATATACAGCCCTCCTGTGCGCTCCACCATTAGTATATAGCCCCCCTGTGCACTCTCCCCAGTAGTATATAGCCCCCCTGTGCTCTCCCACAATAGTATATAGCCCCCCTATGCTCTCCCACAATAGTATATAGCCCCCCTATGCTCTCCCACAATAGTATATAGCCCCCCTATGCTCTCCCACAATAGTATATAGCTCCCCTGTGCTCTCCCACAATAGTATATAGCCCCCCTGTGCTCTCCCACAATAATATATAGCCCCCCTGTGCTCTCCCCCAATAGTATATAGCCCCCCTGTGCTCCCCCTCAATAGTATATAGCCCCCCTGTGCTCCCCCATAGTATATAGCCCCCTGTGCTCCCCCATAGTATATAGCCCCCTGTGCTCCCCCATAGTATATAGCCCCCTGTGCTCCCCCATAGTATATAGCCCCCTGTGCTCCCCCATAGTATATAGCCCCCCTGTGCTCCCCCATAGTATATAGCCCCCATAGTATATAGCCCCCCTGTGCTCCCTAATAGTATATAGCCCCCTGTGCTCCCCCATAGTATATAGCCCCCTGTGCTCCCCAATAGTATATAGCCCCCGTTCTCCCCCATAGTATATAGCCCCCTGTTCTCCCCCATAGTATATAGCCCCCTGTGCTCCCCAATAGTATATAGCTGCTATATAACATTGAAAAAAACAAACACCTACTCACCTAGGTCCTCGCGTTCCTCTTCTCTTCCCTCTTGTGGCCGCACTTCCTGCGGTCACAAGAGGCTGCACTCCCCTTACCCTCGCGCCGACGCTCCAGTGACGTCGGGCGCTAGAGGGAGAGTGCGGCCTCTTGTGACCGCAGGAAGTGCGGCCACAAGAGTGACTGACAGGGAGGGAGCCAATGGCTCTCTCTCTGTCAGTAATGCTGCCGCTGAAGCGCCGCAGCAGCAGCGGACGGGGGCAGCGGCGGACGGGAGGGCCCTGCAGGGGCCGCCATGGAGGGGTAAGTAGATTACCCATCCATGGCGCTCCCCCTGACAGGCTGGTGGCCGGAGCCCTGTGCGACCGCATTGGTCGCACATAGCAACGGCCGGCCTACTCGGGGGGGCCCCTTTAACCAGTGGGCCCGGTGCACGTGCACCATGTGCCCTCTGGTTAAAGCGGCCCTGATAGTAGGGAGAACCCCGCCTGCATGAAGGCCAGTAGGACCCTCCTTCATTCTCCATGGGGTGTGAGGTCTATGGATATAGGGGTCCTATGCGGTAGGAGATTTCCTAATCTATACAGTGAGTGCACCCTGTTGTGAGACCACCAGGCCGGGTCCCATTTAAGTATACGGCGTATTCAAGGTGCATCGGATCAAAGTTGCCTACAAAATACAATAATTTTCTTCTTTATATTTTTGAAATGAAGATGCAGCAATAGAAGGAGAAACCTTGTTAATCTATTTTAAGGAATTCTAATTGTTCCGACTCGAGGGGGGGGGGGTCTGACTCTGGCAAGTCTTTGTATTTCCTGCAATTAATAAGCTGAAGGAGCGATACGGAGGTGCCCAGAAGTATGTGTAATGAGTTAGCATTTATAAAGGTGCATATTCATTAACTTCCAATTAGCATGAAGTCAGAGAGCCTGCCATTGTTAAATGAGTAATTAAAGGTATTAATGAAATGACAAAAAGAAGAATGAATCGCCTGCAAGTGCACCGCCGTGCCACCATGGAAGACGGGAATGTTTGCAGGTGGCGTCTCCGCTCCCGGAGCCTTGTGTTCTGTTATTGCCGATGGTAGAGGTGAAGTCGTCTTGCATTATTCTTGCTTTGCCTTGTGAGGCGTAGACCCAGATGGTTCTCCGTGACCTTGTGCCGTAGGTACCGTATAGTAGAATCGTTGTTCGTCCACAAATGTCGCTCAACTTCGATTAGTTTAGAATCTGTCGCTCTGAATGTAAAAACGTCTTATGCAATGATGTTTGATATGGAGAATGTTCTGTTAAAAAAAATCTGAAGTCTTCCAGTACTTAACAGCTGCTTTGTGTCCTACAGCAAGTGGTGTATTCCTTCCAGTCTGGAGAACAGGAGAGGTTTTCTATGCGGATTTGCTGCTGCTCTGGACAGTTCCTGACAAAAACAGAAGGGGCAGCAGAGAGCACTGTCAGACTGGAGAGAATTCACCACTTCCTGCTGGTGTGCCAGTACAGGTGGTCCACTAAGCTTTTTTCCACCTGGGTAATGGCCCTCTGTCAGGTATCACACTAGAAGGGGATGTGTGGTTTCCCACCATGGGTGTTTTATGTTTCACACCTGTCGCAAAAGCTTCTTCTCTAGGTTAAGTGGTGATGAAGGTAGCATTCTATAGTTTCGCCACAAAATGTCATTTTTATTTTTTAATTTTATATAAGCTCTTATGGATTTCACAGCTTTAGCTAACAAAGGTTTACTGTTTCTTATGTATTATGCACTTTTATTGTCCAATGGAGATACTTTTTTTTTTTTTCTTACCCATCCCTCTTCTTTTTCTTTGCACACATTCCTTTCCAACACTCACAGGGTCTCTTACATGTCCCTGTAGGAAGTTACTTGGTGGGAGGAAGTCTAGCTTCAGTTCTACTTAGATTCTCGTAGGAGGACACACAGAGCAGATGTCCCTGCTATAGCCAAGTGTATAGTGTAGTGTATGAAGCAACCAGAGACACTCAGTTCTTTTAGTCTATCTCTTATATCTACTATGCAGTGCTAAGCTCTACAAGAGGGAGACAGTCAGGGATAAACGCAACCCACGCTAGGAACCACTCTACAAAGTGCAGGGCAGTATCCTGATCTACAGAAAGCCTGGATAGAACAAAGCTACTAGAAGTTCTACGTATTCTATCTCGCAGTGCAGGTAATCCCAGGAAGTCTTGGACACTTAGCTTCACCCAGGTAACCACAGCTGGGGCTTATATCACCCTAGTAGGATGAGTACCTTAACACTTTAGGGCAGAAGGTGATCAGACACCAGTCTAAACACGGGTACAAGTATCTCCCTCACTCTCATGTATTTCTCTTAAAGGGGTAGTGCGGCGGTAAAGAATTATTCACAGACTAACACACATTACAAAGTTATACAACTTTGTAATGTATGATATGTCTGTGAATGGCCCCCTTCCCCGTGTCCCACCCCCCCCCACCCGTGTACCCGGAAGTGTGGTGCGCTATACTCACCTGTCACGTGCCGACACTCGTCTCCGATCTTCAGCGAGTGAAGTCTTCTTCGGGCGGCCGGCGAACAGCTCCGACTGTCCTGAATGCCCGAGCATAACTGTGCTCAGCCAATCGTGGCTGAGCACAGTTGTGACGCGGCGGAGGGGGGACGGGCGGCAGTGACTCGGCCGTCCGTCCGAAGATGACATTTGGCACAAGATGGCGGACGGCCCTCGACACAGATCAGGTAATGTATAATGCACCAACACTTCCGGGTACACGGGTGGGGGTGGTGGGACACGGGGAACGGGGCGATTCACAGACATAACATACATTACAAAGTTGTATAACTTTGTAATGTGTGTTATTCTGTGAATAATTTCTGAGTGCCGCACTACCCCTTTAAGTTCCGGCAGAGCACAGTACTACTTTGGGTTGGGACTCCATTAACAAACTCCTCTACGCTGATCCACTCTACTTTAAACTCTACAAGCACTGCTACAACTACCTCTACTATATTCTAGTCTTCCAAGTATCTCCGCAACACAAGCCCTAACCTTACGTCTTTACAGAGATTATCTCTTTGCTGCCAAAGTGTTTTATACTATTCAGAGACTGCACAGTAAAGCTGTTCTATTTTTATCACCGAACTCCTCTCACCGTGCCGCTTCAGCTTTGGATTGCTGCTTTGGGATCTCCTGCGCTACACATGTCCGACCCGGCTGATGTACTGGCCGCTCTGCCAGTTACTAAGTCTCTGAGCAGGCTGTTCAGCAGCCGGGACAAGCATTTTCCCCCAAGTTGTAACGTCGTCACAAACAGGGGTAAAATGCCTTCCGCCTGGGGTTGCGGGGGATTGTGGGCAGGGGAGAGGTAAGTAAGGACTGGTTGCTATGTTTGCCCCTGTCGGCTGTTAGGTTTTAGCCAGGGCCGAACGTCTCTTTTAACATTTTGCTTATAACAGCATGTAAGCAGGATAAATAGGAAGAAGGTATATAAGGAGCAGTTACTAGGAAGTGAGTCGGCGTGTGGCTGACACCAGATGGGAGACACAGGTGCCCTGAGGCCAGGAAGAGCCACATAGAGAAATTCTGAAAGAAAGGACCTGAAAAGTGACAACCTCTGTGGAATCTACAAAGGATACTACAGACATGTTAGAGGTAGAGTGGTGCCCTCTCAGTGCGAAGTCACGGATTATGTGCTCCCACAAACGTTCTGTCCAGAGAAAAGAAATTGTACCAGTCTCTCTTGAATCAGTCATCGGAAAAAGTCGAGTTTTTTTTATGCTAGTGAGCAGGCAGAGAAGTGCAGAATGAAGTGAGTGAAGTCACATACAGGGCGGCCAACCTTACAAATTTAAAGTCAAAAGCTATTGAACTGTTCTACTGAGAAATGTGAATAGTCTACAACCCTGATACACCAAAAAGGGAGTGCCCAGCCGTCAATGGTCTATATCGCGACCCAAAGCTTGAGATGTAGGAGACAGTGGCCAAAAGACCAGAACCCCAAGGGACCCAGGAAACTGAACAATGAGAGGCCCATCAAAGGGAATGGTACAGAGACTGGGTCAGGGGTGATGGTCCTGGGTGAGGATCCAAAATTTAGATAAAAACAAGTCGCTTATTTTACAACAGTTTATATTGATAGTGATGTTAAATAACTGTATAATACTGAGGGTAAATTACCATTGAGCTACTGTGCCTCTATTGAGAACTGCAACTACTCGTAATTGTTATACCACTTTGAGAGATTATTAAAAATTCTGGTTTGGATTATGTGCATCTGCACCAGTCTTGGTGGAAGCTTGCTGACTGTTTCCAGCCACAAGAAGCAGAATAGTGAGTGCAGCTCTGGAGTATAATTCAGGCTGTAACTCAGGATCAGTAATAAATTTACAAAGGGAATCACTATTTTCTGTATATTAATTGTAGGAATAATCTGTCCAGATCCAGACTTCTATAGGTTAAAAATAAGTAATTTCCAGTTTAATCCCATTTTCTATGAATAATTCTGCGGCTATTAATATAACTCTGTGTAGAAAGCGTCAATCAGATTATTTCCCCCTTTTTTCTCTATATTTAATATGACTCTGTATCTGATCCTCATCTTAATATTTAAATGTCTAATCTCTGGTTATAAAGTGGACGGCGCTGATCCTTCTGGATGAGAATGTAAGAGATGGACTCTGCGCCGTTCAATCAAAAATTAAGATTCTTACTTAAATGATTTTTGTTCCAAATCAAACAGATGTAGCTGAATTGTCTATCAACCAGCGAGGAGCCATCCCAAACCAGGGATGAATATTAATGAAGCCTCGTGCAGAATTTACACGTCAGACCACTTCATTATTATTTTATTATTTGGGATTTAAAAAAACAAAACAAAACAAAAAAAAAACAAAGCGATTTTCTCCATCTTCATTACGGATTCTCCTCCAGCCCCGAATTCCTTAGCCGCTCTGGTCGTCCTCGGCCTGCGCTCCTTTATGCCGGACCCTCTCGTAAATCTTTTATGAGCAGAATTTGAACCCATATGTCACATATCTGGGACAGAATATGTAACTTAAAGTCTCGTTTTTCCAACAGTTTAACCCCAGGGACGCTGAAAAATGCAGAAGTTACCAACCCGGGGGTCACCGGCCTGCATAATGTAGTGCGGACGCCATCCCCCATAGTCATAGGCAAGGGGGCCACGTATCATCCATGAAGAGGGTAAAGAATATGGCTGCGTTTTGCAAAATTAGATTTTGGATAAAACCCAAAGACTTTACAGCAAAGAATAAAGTCATTTAGGTGCCGAGTTTCATTGTTATCACTAGAGATGAGTGAAGCGCTTCATTTGATCACCAAGCGCTCTCTACCGCTCCTCCCCGGTTGCCAAGGAAAAGCGGGATCCAGTCCTAGAGAACGTCTCCCAATTTACCAGACCTGGATCCAGCTTTTCCCGACACTTGGGAGTGTAGCAGCAAGGAGCAGAAAAGAAAGTCAGCCAACTGATAAGCTGCTTGCCGACCAAATGAAGCACTTCGCCCATCTCTAATTATCATCACCAGTGTTGCCTTGCCAAACTATTCTGGTTCGGCAACGTTCTCCAAACCCGAACACTTGCGATTAGACTCGCGGTGTCTCAAGAAGTTGTATGCCACCCTAAGGAGTCCTGGAAAACATGGATACTTTTCCAGACACCAGGAGTAAATGCCAAGCGTTCTGGTTCGGCAAAGTTCTTCTAATCCAAACAGTTTGACAACTCCACTTTACACTGATCACCACCACTTACTGTTGGTGTTGGCAGCTTGTAACTCATGAAGGAGTCACGTAAGGTGAGCAGCTTGGTGGGGATAGGGGCGATAGTCTGCACACACATCCCCCTCACTAGAGTCATGGGTAAAAAGGGCAATTTATTGCAGTTGCACAGAGAGAGGATCATCGGCTTTCTAGCCCAGATTGGCGGTATTAGTGGCACTGTGTAGTGTGAACTGTTCATGCACTGCTGTGGTGACAGTGTCTGGTAAAGGGACAAATGGCGCCATTGTGAAGAGGCATGGACGCTGCAATGCACCATGTGCCATTGATGTGAGGAGTGAACATCGGCTATGAAGGTGCGGGAGGGTAGACGACACTTCAGTGGAGCAGCTCACCGCCATAATGACCCAGGGGCACCAGACGTGTAATACAACAGATCAGTGATCCCTATTGCATATGGGGATCCAGGGCCGAAGGGAGTTCACTGCTCCTCCAATAACCAAGTTGTATCCACAGAAAAGGCTTCAATGTTCACATCAGTATCGGGATTGGACTGCTGGTTGGTAAATGATTGTTTTCTGGTGTCATGACCATGTCGTCTTATGTCATGCGAATCCACCTTCTGCAGGAAAACTACTTTGATGGGTGCTCTTGTCCTATACAAATTAGATGTATCCAGTCATGAATGTGGGGAGGCAGCTACTCCTTGTGCCCTCCTTCCTTCCAGCCAGGCTTTATTGACACCCTGAGCGCAGAAAACATCATGTGAAGCCTGGTCTGGGGGAAGTCAACAACGACTAGCCACCACTGCTGAAAAACCACCTGCTGTCTATGATAGAAAGGAGTCTGATCACACAGAACATCCCAGATATAAGGCCCGCAGATAGGTCAGAGGCCATGTGACCTCTGTCCATCCCCGATAATGTCTACAATACATGGAGCATTGAGCGATGGGAAGAGGCATCAGGTCTGATAGATCATGTCTTCCATCATATAGATGGCCGGGTGCGTGTGCTTTACTCTTCTGGGAAAGAGATGGCATCAGGATGCATTATGGGAAGAGGACAAGATGGCGGGCGCAGTGTGATGGGCAATGTTCTGTTGGAGACCTTGTGTCCTAGTATCATGTGGATGTTACTGTGACTGCGACCACCTACCTGAGCATTGTACACACCAAGCCTCCCCCCATGGCCGCGGGACCCTCTAATGGTAGCCCTCAGCAATATAATAACCGGGGGTTCACACTGAGGACATTGTTCAGGGATGAGGAACGTGACAAAGAGATTACGATGGAGACTCATCCTCTAGATTCCCTTGATCCCAATTCGATCGATCATCTGTGGGATTGGCTGGAAAAGTCCCATCCATGGAGGCTGCAGTGATCAGCTTACAGGTTCTGCTGCTGATCCCAAAGGGGGCGTCAAAGGAAAATGGGTTCATGGGGACTTAAATGATGGGGCTATGGGGTCCAGGGGACACACAACAGGGCTATGGGGTCCAGGGGACACATGACAGGGCTATGGGGTTAAGGAAAAACCTCACACATGACACACAACAGGGCTATGGGGTCAGAACTCTATTGGGCCAACTATATCAATTATCAAATATCAACATAACAATTTGTTGAATCTTGTTTAAGACAAATATTATTATTATTATTATTATTATTATTATTATTATTATTATTATTATTATTAATTATTAAATCTCAGTTTTTGTGATTTCAGATTTCCAAAACCCCTGTATTTACCCAAACATCCAATTATTATTTTATTTTTTATGAGTTCTGCCACTAGAGGGAGCTCACTGCATAGAGATTAATACAGTCAGCACTAAACCTAATAACCTGTATACAGTGAGCTCCCCGGCAGTACGTTAGCGCTGTAGACACCAAACAGAAGGATATTTCATCCTATAGTGGCCTTTTCCCCCAATGGTTTAGATACATTGGGACAACTACAGGATGAATGCGGTCGGCGCCCCCTGCTGATTTCCCGTGGCCGCAGATATCCCTGGGCTAGGAATGTGTCATCTTGACATAATGATCGCTTAACTCTTTGCATCCCTTCAGTGTTCTGGGGAAATGTCAATCCAGTTAATCTGAGAGAAAATAGGTTTCCTCGGCAGAGGGCTGCAATTCTCCTACAATTTCTTTTCTGATGGATTAGATTAAACGTTCTCCAGTGAAGAGACAGGTCTGAGCTGCCCGCCGAGGTTGTTTATTAAATTGCTTATCAGTGCGCTGCAACATGCATTATCCCAGCGACGTCACCGCCAATGTGCGCTTATCAGCCGCCACTCCGGCCGCTCTGACATCTGATTAATATTACAGCCTACACAAAGGGGTTCCTCCCAGGCTTTATATAGATTTTCTTCCAATTAAAATTACACAAATATTACATTTTTAAAGTTGTCCAAATAAAAGTTAAAGGGAAAAAAAACCTGCATGAAAAAAAAAATATATATATATAAATCTAAAAAAAACATAGATAGTGTTATCGGAATGACTCCACTTTACAGATCAACTGGTGTCAGAAAGTTTATAGAGATGTGTAAATTGCTTCAATTTAAAACTCCAGTCTTCCAGTACTTATCAGCTGCTGCATGTCTTGCAGGAAGTGGTGTATTCTTTCCAGTCTGACACAGTGCTCTCTGCTGCCACCTCTGTCCATGTCAGGAACTGTCCAGAGCAGGAGAGTTTTTTTTTTTAATGGGGATTTGCTGCTGCTCTGGACAGTTCCTGACATGGACAGAGGTGGCAGCAGAGAGTATTGTGTCAGACTGGAGAGAATACACCACTTCCTGCAGGACATACAGCAGCTGGAAAGTACTGGAGATTTTTAGATAGTAATTTAAAAATCTGTATCTTACTATGCAATCTGACCAGTGGTAAGGTGCCCTTTATACCAGTGATTTCCAATTTGTTGCTCTCAAGTAGTTGCAGAACTACAACAACCAGCGTTCCCAGACAGCTGCAGACCACCACGTTATGCTGAGGCATCGTCTTTCATCAGCTAGAGAGACAATGGGAAATGCTGTTTTTTATTCAAGCTTTCTCTAGTGGCAGGCTGTCAGGGCATGCTGGGATTTGTAGTTGTGCAATAGCTGGGAAGCCACTGGGAGAGGGCAATGCTGCATAGCAAGTATCAGGGCATGCTGGGAGTAATAGTTCTGCAGCAATTGGAAAGCCACATGTGGGGGAACGTTGATTTAAAGCAGCAGTGTTGAGTTGTTCCTGTTCCCCCTGGTGCTGCCTATATACTATATACTGAACCTTCCTGCACCATTGCCCCAGGCAGAGACCACCATAGGGCGGCTGGTTATTCTTACCATATAGATGTACAGGGAGGAGACTCCTTTCCTGTTTGTATTCAATTTGTTATTCTTTAATCTTGCTGTGTCCATTAGCCTGCAGCGTCTCTACGCCTCCTATGCCCAGTAGCATTATATACATATATTTTTATTATAAATTTTTTCCCATCCATCGTTGCAGAGAACAAGCCCCCGAGTCTTTGTATTACAATTTTCCATGAAGCCTAATGATCTCCGATATGTCAGACGCTTGTTCCATGCTCCTGTGATTTCAGCGGCGGCGGTTTCCTTGGATGTTACTTAACACCTGTATATAAAGCCTTTCACGTGTATAATAAATTTCCTGATGGATTGGGGATAGGGCCACAGGCAGCGGAGTCTATATGGAGCACAATCTCCATGTATTAAGCAATGTATGTGGACTTTTCTCTTTTTTTCTTACACCTTGGTAAAACTGCAGCACTCTGGTGTCACAGGTTAGGACAGGAGGCTGCTGTTCCTTATTCCAACCACTAGATGTCACTTACACAGCACATCTGCAGGTAACAGTAGGTTCAGCTATGCACACACTTCTCTTTTACAGTGACTACTTCCCTTTGGCTAGTTAGTTAGTTCCTGGCTACAGGCCAGGCAGGATGTGTATATGGTTGTTTCTGCCACTAGTTACCCAACCACTATGGGTCACTAGACAAGACCCCTAGGGAGGCCGGAGACAAATGAGTCTTCACCCCTTACCTACCACATGGACAGACTAGATAACGCAGGACAGTCGACGACCTTAGAAAAAGGATGGACAAACTTAAGACTGGAGCTACATTTGAGCACAGTTCCAGAAAGCCGCTCTCTATTGACAGACGCTTATCAAGGACACTACAAGTCAGCTCCACCCAGAGCAGAGACCTGGGACTCGTACTACCCCTGAGGACGGGTCACCTGACACTGTGGGGCAGTAGGCGGTTAGGTGAGATAACTGGGACTCATCCATTCGTGAGTATGAGAATTTCTTCAAACACTTCTCAACACTTCACCACATCCTGGCAGAGTACACAGTACATTAGGCAAGGGCCCTCCTATCTGGTCCCTATCTCCTGTGTTGTTTCTTCTATCAACTCACCTATCTACCTGTTAAAATATTACTGCTGATTATTTTTTGCACTAAGTACCTGAGCGCTGTTTGTGACTGTTTGCCCTAAGTAAACAGTCACAAGTGAATGTTGCTTGCGCTTGACATGAGTGAACACACTTTTTTGATATGTTAGTCTGGGCTTATGGCTGAGCCTTGTTCATTCTTGAAGTAAAGATGATGATTTTATTGAGTATTGGTTTAAAGTAAAAAAAAATAAAATTACAAAGCCAGTTTTTACCTTTTACTGAATTGTCTGCAGCCGTTTTTTTTTTTTTTTTTTTTTAAGCTGGTTATTTTTAATGGTTAGGTAATTAATAGTTTGACTTTAAATCCCATGTTCTATAGGAAGAATGGAGGGGTGGGGGGTATCGCATACATTATGTTCATCTCTATTCCCCTGTATAGCACAAAAGCACTTGAGTAATATTAATTATAGAACATCCTATAGTTTTGCTATAGTTTCTGATAACGTCACTTTTTCTGCTGGTCATCATCCTCATCAGTGCACAACTATATTGTCTTAGTTGGACATGATGGAGGACAAACAAATGTCCAGGCATCACTATGAAGGTACATTCACACTACGGAATCTGTGCAGAGAACTCCCTGTGGATTCCGCCGCTTGCCCCCGCGTGCTCTTGCTTGAATCTCCGACTGTTCCATAGACTCCATTCTATGCTCAGGCAGATTCCACCCTCCGCCGAAAGAATTGACATGTCAATTGTTATGGTGGATGGCGGAATCTGCCTAAGCATAGAGCGGAGTCTATGGGACAGGGTGAAGATCCAAGTGGGTGTGAGCGGCGGAATCCATAGTGTGAACGTACCCTTATACTGTGTGAGCTTGAGTCTATAGAGTGTGGCTATGAGCCTCCTATATATCTCACATTGCCTACATCTCACATCCTTGGAGTATCTGCCTTCTCTTTCACTTGTTTTGGCTTTTGACCCACCAATCTTCCCCTAATGGACTACCCAGTAGAGATAAGCAAACCTTGAGTGCACTCTGCTGTCTCCCAACCCGAACACTCTGTATTTGATTACCAGTGGCTGAAATTGGATGCCAGATAAACATGGATTCAGCCATAGGCCATAGCTTGTATCCAAGTTATCCAGGACTCCCTAAGGAGGCATCAAACTTCACCGACCGGTATTCAGATGCCGAGTGTTTGGGTTAGGATGAACAAGAGTGTGCTTGAGGTTGGATCATCTCTATTACCCAAATCTAGAGCTTTCAAAGGCCAAGAACAGATTCTTCAAGCTCCATACATTCCACCATTTAACACCAAAACACTATCTTCTACATAGACTCTCTTCTGTTCCATTATCAGCACACACATTAACATGGGCTCTTTCTGTTTCCAAGCTGATGTGGATGGTAAGGTTGCACCTCATACTATGGCACGCCAGTCCATTAAATGTCACTTAGGGGCAAAGACACACATACAACTTATACAAAACAATGATACTCCTTCGCTTAGTGATATCCATATGCGGTGTCCTACCACGGGTGTTGCTATTGGATACACCCTTCATAAAAGCCTGTACTTATTGTGCTTAAGTGGGGATGAGTAGTGATAAAGTTTTGCCACTAGATGTCGCTGTTTTAGATGTATGTTTTCAGATGCCGCACGGCTGAAGTTTGTAAACGGTTATTGTCTGTTTGTATGTCACATAGATCTGTGAACCTTTGGGAATCTGTTCTTCTCTCCTATAACCTCTCTTTTCACTTCTTCTATTTGCACTCTTCACCCACTCACAGCGCACTTTAGATGCGCTGAGCAAGGAAGTCACATGGGTAGAGGAAGTGTGCTGGACTTTGTAGAGGAAGAACGCAAGCTAGACGGCTCTCTACAGTGGTCCTCTCTGGGCCCTGGCCCTCTTCCAGGTCCCTTTCTCTGGTCAGTCTTAGTCAGAACCCCGTATGGGTAGGAAGCAAGACAAGACACAGCTAACCGTTTTCTTCTCCGTAACGCTACCCAACACTATGCAGTGTTAAACCCTTCACAAGAGAGGACAAGTCAGAGGCAACTTCAACCCACGCCGTGGACTAGGCAAGTTACAGAGCAGGATAGTATCCACAGACAGCAGTAAGCTAGGAACTGATCCAGATAGAGCAAAGTTGCTAAGGCCTAGGAACTCTATCTCACTGCGTGGTTGTCAGCAGGGAACCCTCAAACTTCTGCTTACCCCAGGTAACAAGGTCTGGACCTTGTGTCACCCTCTAGGTCGAGTCCCCCAAATCTAGTGGGCATAAGGTGGTGTGAAGACTAAAGGTCAGTACATGGGTACAAGTAGTCTCCTCTTCTTCTTCTAAGTATTATTTTACCTCCAACATCCCGGCAGAGCACAGTACTAATGGTGTTGGGTCTCTCACAACATTCTTCTCTCTGCTACTGTGCTTCTTTGTATCCCTCAACACGTTGCTCAGACAGAACGACTGTACTCATCACTCTATTCCTGTTGCAGATCTGGTTATTATACTATCAAGTGCTTTATCAAGGGAACTATCAAGTGTAATATATCCTGTCAAAGCAAAGCTGTATGACTTGCTGCACTAAGTACCTTCTCAAGTAAACAACAGATTATTTATGTTAAAGAGACTCTGTGATTCTTCATCTCAAACCGACACAGTGCGTCTATATAAACTAATTAGTTCCTAGTGGGAGGGTCTTTTGGGGTCTTTTGTCAGTCAGCTGTAGTGAGGAGACAGAGAGTTGCTACTACAGTCTACAACCTGTCCCGGCTTAAGCCAAGACCCTTGTATGGTCTTTTGGTCCTCTAGTCAGTAGTGGAGTTGTTGAGAGGCAGAGACTTCCAGAGCCTGAGAGAAAGATATTATGCACTGCTAAGGTGAGGTAGCTATCACCTAGGTTAAACCTTTCCTACACCTGGGATCCTTCTGAAAAAGTCAGGACAATCTAGAAAGTCAAAGATTAGTCCTCAGTGGAACAAAGAGCTGAAGCTGAAGCTAGTTCAAGCCTTGGACTTGTGCTACCAAACCTGACGCTCACTGGACTCGTTTGGAAAAAGACGGTCTTCTCATTCTGTTCACTTCTACAAACGATTGAGTACGAGGATTTCTTCTTCCTCTACACCAAGTCACTCTTCACACTATGCCGGCAGAGTACTGCACTACAGCCCAAGATAGCCCCTGAAACCTATACTTAGTCAAGCAACACTTCTTCTACTTCTATACTTCTACCTTCTATCAGTCACTACCTCGAGCACTGTAAACACCTATATCCACTTGCTGTTCCCCAAAAATAAGAAGCCCTCTGAAAATAAGACACCCCACCTATTCTACCCTCTAGCCTAAAGTAAGTCTTCCCCCCAAAAAAGTAAGGTACCCACTACTCTACACTGCCCCATCCCCCCCCCCCTCAGAGTGGGAACCTGCTGCAACTATTTGCTATAACATGCCCCCTTGCAGCTACAGCTTTCTGTACAGACACCACTGAAGCTCTCCTATATCAGGCACCTTCTTTGGATGACTAGCCTCTGGCCTGGTTATCATCTCCCCAGCAACAGGGAACCTCTCCCCTCTACAATCCACCCTAAATACAAGGCTCATCTCCCTGTCCAACCACTACACCATTGCTTTCTACACTGATGATTTTACCCCCCCCCCCGTCTCTACATCAATTCCTCCAAAACCTATGCCTACCCCCGTACAAGTCATACCTGTTCTTTACACTCAGCTAATGACTTATGACTAACATCCTACAATTACTGCTCCCCATCACTCCAAGCCACACACCATGAATAACTCATCCTCCCCATACACAGAAATGTTTGGCACAGCTGTGCTCTCTATGTGGATGGATAAGCATCATCCAGCTTATGTCTCCAAAATGAGGGGTCAGGCAGTGACTTTCCATTACGCATGACCCCTATCTCCACCGACATCATCTGTCGGGACAGTCCTATATACTGTCTACTGTCGGAACTCGCCACTAACTGTCGAGGTATAAGGGGACCATTAGACCTGCGCATTTAGACATTGGTCAGTGACTGGTTTGCCCACCTTCATCACCACTATTTATATACAATGGTGAGACCATTGTAGTAATGAAGCACTTCAGAGCCTCTTCCTTGATACTCTTGGAAACCTATTCCGGCACCAACTTTAAAACAGCTGAGCATTACATGAACGTCTGTGCACGAAGTGACCCCACTGTTATGTTTACAAGGAAATCCCTGGAGGAGCCTGATAAGTGAAATAAAGAACATTCTACTCTAATAAGTTATGTTAAAAATGTTCTTCCATTCGCTCGTACTATCGATTTGTGCAAAGTTTGTCAGAACCACGGTGCCTGTTTAATTGTTCCCTATGGGGAAAAAAATTGCAAGATATGATATTGGAAACTTTCCATTAGTTCCTGGGACTTTCTGAAGTTGCGGAGTGCACATTTCTTCTTCTCTCCTAACTAGTGTTAGGAAGAGTTGTTGAACTTCAGGTTCGTCAACATTCTTAGAACCTGAACATTCAGCATTTGACTCCTGATGAAGTTGGATGCAGCCGCAGGGAGTCCTGAAAACAAGGATTTGGCTTATGGCTGTATCCATATTTTCCAGGACTCCCTAGGCCAGCATCCAACACTGGCGGTCAAATACCAAATGTTGAGATTCGGAAAACATTACCAAACCTAAACAGTTCGCCAACTTTGCTCAATACTAGTCCTGACCTAATGTCGTCCTGTAACCACTAACGTTATGCCTTAGAAAAAAAATTACAGTATGCTGCTTATTACGTCACATGGTGGTCGTCTTTGTGGTCACCACTGTGGCTGATCAGTTTTGGGGGTAAAACGGCCAATGCCACCAGGCTGTATACAACCCTGGCCTACAAAACTTCCTCCCCATTCTGGATGTTGGAGTTGTCTAAAATTGTCATCATTTTCGGGGCACTCGGCTCATCTGAGTCTACGTGTAATTTTTTTTTTTTCATTTATTTTTCCTTAATTTATCATTTATTTGAAGCAGAAAATTTTATTTTCTTTTTTTTTCAGTGCAAAAAATTATGTTCCCTCTAGGAAGTTTCTAAGATTTGGATGTCTGGTACAAAGACTAATAAAATCTAAACGGCTCTAGTCAAATCTTTATTCCTGATGTTGCTAAATGGAAACATGCCGCTTAACATAATAGGCAATTTAGCATATAAATATGCTCTATAAAAGCATGATGTCGCTAGCACGGAACAATAGATGTTAACCTTCGGGCAAGCTGTTATCAACGCGCTAAGGGCTCCTGCAATTTTAATGAACTTGTTTGTACATACCAGTCCTGTCTACCGGCACAACCAGAATTCATTTAGGACCAAGAGGACATTTGTTGATGAAGACAAATAGCGCATTTAAAAGCCTTTACCAGATGGGCCACCAATTATTTCCCTTCCTATAGATCTTTTTTTCTTCCACTGTTACTTTTTGCCGTTTTCTGATTTTTGCGGTCTTAACTTTGACAGCGAGTGATCCGAAAACATTAAAAATTCATTAAAATGTCCTAATTCATCATGCATTTTATCTTCGGCGGGGAAGAAAACAAGAGTGGCTTTGCCTTGGGGATATTGAAGTAGAACTAAGGTTGAAGAATGTATATTTTTTTTTTTCCCCCTTTGTCAATAATGAGGCTCATTACCATTGAAATGCTGATTAGATTCAATCAACCAAGGTTTTTTTTCCTGCACTCCTCGCACTTGATTGAGAATAGACAGGGGTCCTTGACTCCTGACGCCCCACTTCCTTCTTCGTTCAGGGCTCAGGCATTGAGAAGGTTGTTACGGATTCCGCGTCCGTCTGCCTCCGATGCTAATCACCGTTCAGAACTTCCCCGCTCCTCAGCCTTCCACACCCAGAGCATGTTTTTTTGATTTCACACCGGCAGACTTGTCAATTAAAAGGAAGCCTTCCATTTCCAATGCCGCCGAGCAGATCAGATGTGTTATTTTTATCGAGAATGTTTTTTTTATTCCGTTTCTCCCTTCGGCAAGTAACATCTAGTAGTAAACAATATAAGCTGCGGCACTTGTTTGAAACAGTTTGGGGCGGGTGATGTATACACTGCTAATTCCTATATACGCACCATAACATATGTCTGCTGCTGGTTGCGTGATGATTCCTATATCCGACCATATGAGGAGAAGCTTCTGCAAATGTGTTTAGGTTTTTTTTGCGTCCAAGAAAATTTAACTCTTTAAAGGAAATTTGTGTTGAACTAGCAGTCTGATTTGCTGGAGCAGGAGATGCTGAGCAGGTTGATATGCAATGTTGTAGGAAAAGATTCAGTACAACTTGTATTCATTAATGCTGCTTATTCTGAGCTTAGGAGTCCAGTGGGTGGTCCTGATCAGTGACATCATTGAATAAGACCGCCCACTGGACTCCTAAGCCCAGAATAGGCCGAATAGTGTGCTCTATAGTGTGCTGAGGGGCTGGAGTCTCAGTCCCCAATCACGTCCTGGGACTGGGACCCCAGTCTCCATAAAAATTCTCCCCTCATCATCCACCTTGCCTGCAATACAGCCTTCTTGTGTTGAGTAACTAAGCTAGCCTTTGTAACCTGATTGTGTTCCCCGGTTTTCCTCATTTCTGGCTTGGCTTTTGATGTTTCTCCTGACTATCGATTTTGTTCTGCACTGAACGTTTGTTACTGACCCAGCTTGTTCACCCCTTGACTATTGCGCTTTTCTTGTCTTGTCTGTGTTATTTGTTACACACTTACAGGTTCGGAACCATCACCCAGTTACCCGTTGCCACCTAGGGCAGTTGTGGTAAGTAGGCAGGGATAGCGGGGTGGGTGTCAGTGCAAGGGTCTCGCCTGTCTTGTTCTACTGTCCCCCACACCTGAAATTCAGTTCTATAACATAGTGCTGGTACATTATTTAGCATTTTTATAGAGACCAGTGCCATTTTAAGGGATTTTTCCATGAATAGAAAAGCACAGCGCTAACTCTGTCTCCAGTTTGTGTGTGTGGTATTACACCTTGGCTCCTTTCACTTTAATGGAACTGAGCAGCAATACCACACACAAACTGAAGACGAGAGTGGCGCTGTTTCTGTAAGAAAGCAGTTATTTTTGTAATCCTGGATAACCCTTTAAGGTCTGGATTTTGTAGGATTGGTGTTTATTATGGAGGAGCAAATTAATTTTATAGAGATTTTTCTAGTACCTTCCTACCCTCTAGTCCTTCTCTATTTGGATGATGCCATGAACATTTCAGCCTGTCTGCACACAACCTTATCATTTTTCTCCATTACAAGCCCAAGCAACCTCAAAAAGTCATGATTTGAGGATGTTCTTCACATTACACCCTCTCATCACGACCTCTTGTGTCTTTCTTGGAAAGATTGCACAATGGATAATGTTGTCTCTGCCAGTGGTTACCAGAGAATTTTGTGTAAATCGTACATTTGACTTCAGCTTGAGCAGTATACAGTACTTTAGTCTTATACATGAGTAATCCATAGTGAGCGGCCGGGGTTAGCGGAGGGACGAGGTGGACAGGATCTGGCGGTGGACAGATGTTTCGCTGCCACTTTTCCAATATATCATAACAAGTAATTGCATGCAAATAACCTTATTATAAACCTACATTTCTTCTATTTAATGCTTAATGTGACTTTATTAGAAATGCAATAAAATTTAAATAATGCATTTTTTTCATTAAAAATTCACCGGTTTAGTGATTTGATTTTTGCAAGGAAGCAAACGAATGCAGCATATAGCGTGCGATACTGGAGGGAAACATTGACGTCGGATGTGATGGAACCTTCTGGATTAATAATTACTTGTCTCTTTATATATACAGAGGTTTCTGGTAATTGTCTCTGAATATTGGAAATAAAAGCTTTTTCCGCTACAGAATGAAACGGCAGACGTCATACTTACCGGACTGTAGGAATGTGGGGTCACGCTGAGCTGTTTAGGTTATTGAAAGAAAGATAAGGGGAAAACATGAATTAAGTCATGAGAGTGGAGTGCCATTGTATACTTTCCATAGGTCTCTGTGATGGACAAAAATTTCCAGCCCTAAACTCATCCTGCGCTCTTGGCTCTATCTATTTGGAGTGATGCCCCAAGAGGAGGCGGCTTTGAATGGACAACTGACCTTTACATAGAAAAGTCTCCACTGAACTTGGCAAACAAGGGAGAATGCAGCTACTCAGGACTATGCTCGGCAAACTAAGAATGGTAGGAGACTAGTACTGAGGTCCAGAGAGACCACCCTGATGGAATAACCAGCACCATTAACAGCTAGACCCGTCAGTGTAACAACCAAGTGCCACAAGCGGTGTTGCAACAGCTAAGCTGTCCATCGTTGGATGGTGACTAGGTTTGTATGTCATAGTCTCCTTCCCTCTTTATATGACCTGGTGTATGGGAGAGCTGTAAGGTATTTGACTTGGTTGAACTGCGCTCAGTTTAACTTTCTTTTACTGTTTCCATAAAAACTGAGGTTTGCCTTACGGAAAACAGCACACAAGTCCTAGTTCTATTGACTAAAAAGTAGCTAAAGTTATTGGTGTGGGAATACGGCGACACAAAGCTATTTTTAGAAGTCTCTCCCCCCCTCCCCCCCCAAAGAAAAGCATTACAAAAAACCTTGTCGCTGTACTGACCTGCAGAATAGTTTTTAGTGAACTGTTTGGGTTGGGCAACATTCTTTGGACCAGAACACTCTCTGCACATGCAGAAGTTTGATGCCGTCCTAGGGTTGACAGAAAACCATGGATACAGTCTAGGGATGGTCCAAACCTGCCGAGGTTCGGGTTCGTACGAACCCGAACTCTTGGCAATGATTCCCGCTGTCTGCCCGCTCCGTGGAGAGGCTGGATACAGTGGGAGGACCGCCTGGAAAACTGGGATACAGCCATAGCCATAGGCTATATCCCAGTTTCCCAGGCGGTCCTCCCGCTGCACGGAGCGGCCAGACATCGGGAATCTGAGGCCGAGCATTCGGGTTCATACGAACCTCGGCAGGTTCGGACCATCCTTAATACAGTCTATAGCCTATAACTGTATCCTTGTCACCATGTTATCCAGGAAGTGACATCACCATGTTATCTAGGAAGTGACATCACCATGTTATCTAGGAAGTGACGTCACCATGTTATCTAGGAAGTGACATCACCATGTTATCTAGGAAGTGACATCACCATGTTATCTAGGAAGTGAAGCCTTGATGCAGTAGTAAGTGCAGGGAAAAAAGCACTTTATAAGCATTTCCCATAATAAAGTATATTGGGGATTTGTATAACTTTTTTTTTTGGGGGGGCAATACAATACAATACTTTAATAAAACTTGTCGTCAGACTTCTCCTTTACCTATACATTAAATGCCATGAAAACCAACTTCACACACTTCCACCAGTTCTCACCAGGTTTGGCCCTAGTGCCCAAGAACCCAGCCTTGACCTCCTCCTACCCAACTGACTTCTTAAAAGGCTAATAAAACATTTTGGCAAAAGCCTAACCAAACTCCATAATCTATCTACACAACTGACCATCTTAGCTGCCTCCTCTGTGACCAGGAATGGATTTGAAAAGAGGAGAAATCTCTGTCTTGCCTTTATGACCTGTTCCCTGTTTATAGTCTGTTCCTGGCTTTGGCTTCAAAGATCTGTCAGATAAATCGATCTGTGTAAACGCACCATTACATCAATGGACTCTTTCCTCCACCCCCAATTAGCCAATAACTGAGTAATAGATTCTCTTCACTGTCTGGTGGCACCATGCAGTGTCAAATATTGGCAAAGTGTTCCCGTAAAGCAATAAAATGTCTCTATTACCCAAGAGGAAGGAATGAAATTGGCACCTTCCCCCTCCCGTAGGCCCCCCGCAGCATGGATGATGAGGCACAGTAGGCCGTATCCCTGTCCAAGGACCCTGAAAGTCGAGTGACTTTGCGGAGATGCCAGACTGGACTATTCAAGTGGCCTTAGAAATGGAGTTTAATGGGAGCGCAGGTTGGTATAGAACAGTATGTACCGTATAGACTAATGTGGTGCTCTACATACAGGCATTGACCCCGGTGTCACCTATTCTCTCTCTCCATTCATTGGGTGTGTTGTATGTTTACAGATAACTGCTTCTCTCCATTCTCGTGATTCCCGCTTCAGTCGAGTGTTAATAGAGCCGCATCTTCAAATGAAGCCATTTCCATCCCGTCGCCTTTGTGTGGAGAGAGCTATAGACGCTCTTGTGTGTTTCCACTTTCTATGTCTCTTATATAATTTTGTTGCTGTGATAGAAAATAATTGAATTAGGTTAGAATTATTATTATTTTTTTCTTCTTTTACTGTAGACTCTATGAAGTGGCCGTACACATGTCCACTCCATGTCATTTACTGAATAATCGAATGCTTTTTCCTTCTATAAAATGTAGCATTCTCCTTGACCCATTTCTTCTGTACTATTCTGCTTCACAGTAGTTTATGTTCCTTAATGGTGCGTTCACACCTACAGGATCTGCAGCTGATTTTCTGCAGCAGATTTCATTTAAATAACTGAACACAGCATCAAATCTGCTGCAGATCTGCTGCAGATCCTGTAGGTGTGAACGCACCCTAATGGTGCGTTCACTCCTACAGGATCTGCAGCTGATTTTCTGCAGCAGATTTCATTTAAATAACTGAACACAGCATCAAATCTGCTGCAGATCCTGTAGGTGTGAACGCACCCTTAAAGGGTAAATCCAGGATAGGAAAAACTGCACCAACCCTGTCCAACCACGCGTGAGGTATTGCAACCCAGAGCATTTAACTTCAATAAAATGACAGTACCACACACAACCTGAGGACGAGAGTGGCACTGTTTCTGAAAGAGAGCAGCCAATCATGGATAACCCTGTAATGACTAGAGATGAGCGAATTTGCCGAAGTTCGGGTTTGTCTAAACTTGAACTATTGGCTTCTGATTGCCGCTGTCTGCAGGGTGGATACAGTGTAAGGACCGCTTGGAAAACTGGGATACAGCCTATGCCAATGTCTACATCCCAGTTATCCGGGCGGTCCGTAAAGCTGTATCCACCCTGTTCACGGAGGCTTCAGACAGCGGCAATCAGAAGCCGATAGTTCAGGTTCAGCAACCCAAACTTTGGCAAATTTGCTCATATCTAGTAATGACATCCAATATGTTTGTGCTGTTCTTAATAATTTATTATTTTCTTCATAACCCCTATACATGCATTTTGGGTGGCGTAACTGGAGCTTGAGGTTCTTTTGTTCCTCACCTCTTAGACCCCCTCTGATCCTGACCGCTTAGACCCCCTCTCATCCAAAGAACGGACACACAGTGATCCTCAGAATGAATGAAGAGCTCCCCGTGCCTGTTCAGGCCTCAGCTCTATTTAGTCTTTATGGGTCCACTGAACGTTTTTGAGGTTATCCCTCCAATACATTCTGCAGCCCTATATGTATGAATGGAGCACTCCATTCATTATGGGGAAGATTGTACCACCAGACCCAGGCTGAAGCACTAGAGGCGGCTGACCCATCCTTAGTGGAAAGAAACTCCAGCTTTGAAGCACCGCGGTCCCGGGTGCCGCGTGTAGCCCGGGACCGCCGCTATTAGCGGGCACGGTCTGATCGCCGTGCCCGCTAATTAGCTAATCGGAGGCAGCTGTCAAAGTTGACAGCTGCCTCCGATTACCGGAGGCAACCTTTCCCTGGGGTCTAGTGGGGGAGATTGCGATCTCCGTTACTGATGCTGTCCGGGGACTCGTCCAAGATGGCGCCGTCCCCGACTCGACACTGCAGCAGCCGGAAGTAAACGAGTGCCTATCTCATTGATCTCTGCAGCATATCTATGCTGCAGAGATGTCAATGAGAGATCAAAGTATATATACTAGAAGTCCCCCAGGGGGAATAACCCTAACCCCAGGGGGAATAACCCTAACCCCAGGGGGGGCTTCTAGTATATGTGTAAAAAAAAAAATATATAGTGTTGTTTATAGTAAAAAGCCCCCTCCCCTAATAAAAGTCAGAATCACCCCCCTTTTCCCAGGTTTTAAATAAAAGTAAACAAATAAATAAACATGTTTGGTATTGCCGCGTGCGTAATCGCCCGAGCTATTAATTAATCACATTCCTGATCTCGCACGGTAAACGGCGTCAGCGCCAAAAAATCCCAAAGTGCAAAATTGCGCATTTTTGGTCGCATCAAATCCAGAAAAAATTTAATAAAAAGCGATCAAAAAGTCGTATATGTGCAATCAAGGTACCGATAGAAAGAACACATCATGGTGCAAAAAATGACACCTGACACCGCCCCATAGACCAAAGGATAAAAGCGTTATAAGCCGGGGAATGGAGCGATTTTAAGGAACGTATATTTGTTAACAATGGTTTGAATTTTTTATAGGCCATCAGATACAATATAAGTTATACATGTTATATATCGTTTTAATTGTAACGACTTGTGGAACATGCATAACAAGTCAGTTTTACCCCAGGGCGAATGGCGTAAAAACACAGTTCCCCCAAATAAAAGAAATGCGTTTTTTTTTTCAATTTCATCACACTTTGAATTTTTTTCTGGTTTCGTAGTGTACCAAATGCAAAAATTCAGCCTGTCATTGCAAAGTACAATTAGTGACGCAAAAAATAAAGGCTCATGTGGGTTTCTAGGTGGAAAAATGCAAGTGCTATGGCCTTTTAAACACAAGGAGGAAAAACCGAAAACGCAAAAATGAAAATGGGCCCCGTCCTTAAGGGGTTAAGGTCAGAGTCAATCACTGTAAGACCTCAATTACTAGTGGTAATCTTGATGCTCAACAAAGCACCTTTGTTCTTCGGCTGCTGTTTAGATATTCACACACACTGTGTCAGTACTGTAGTGTGAATATTTAAACTGTTTTAGAACTCCCAGCATTATCATTCATGATGATGCCGGGAGCTCCAAAACTGTTTAAAAACTAATTCTATTTTATGTATATTTTGTTTAAACATCCCTTTATCCCTTCAAAAATTTGAACCAAAAATGTAGTAGGTTACCTAGACACCCTCGGCTATGTTGAGCAGGGGCCCCCTGGTTAATTGCTTGAGTCTCCCACTTGAGCACTGAAAGATGCCCCACTCCAGTAATAAAGACTCATTGAGGCTCAAAACACGTAAGCCAGGAGCCCTTTTTTTTCAGAATGGCTGGGGAAGGAGTTGGTGACATAAATGGCGCTTTCTTACATTGATGGATTTGAGACCTGATGTGGCAGGCCCGCTTAGCCGTTCCGTGGCAGAGGTGGGACAGCGCTGCATCCAGGGAGGTAAAAGGATATTTTTTTCACCCACTCCTTCCTGGAACCTTCTGAAAAAAAAGGATATATATATATAATATATTCTCCCAGCTTTTTCTTTTATTTCTCTTGGCCCGGGGTGGGTTTGCTAGCCTCTTAAACTCTTATGGCCCTATTACACCAAGCAAAAATTTTCCCAATGAGATCAGTTTGGCACATTATCGTTCCATGCAATAAAGAAAACAATCGGACAAGCTGAAGATCATCGGCTGATTGTTGTCTTTCAACATGTTAAAGGGGTAGTGCGGCGCTAAACATTTATTAAAAAAATAACACACGTGTGTTATGTATGTGAATGGCCCCCTTTCCTATGTTTCCCCCCCCACCCACGCTAGACCCGGAAGTGTTGGTTCATTATACTTACCGCATTCGTGTCGACCCCCGGCCGCCATCTTGTAACAATGACGTCGTCTTCGGGAGACCGGCCGAACCGCTTCATCAGTCTCTCATGCTGGACCCCCTCTGCCGCGTCATCAGCTGCTCAGCCGTGATTGGCTGAGCATAACTGTGTGTATAAACTTTATTATTTTACAGTTAAGGCAAGGGCTGCATGGACATGGCTAATAATATACGATGATAGATATATACACAGCCCTTGGTATGCAATTATTAATCTGTGTAATATGCTCAGAAAACGAGCACCCATCCAGCAGACGGACACTCACTTAGCCAGAATATTGGCCTGTGTAATACGGCCCTTAAGGGATTTGCAAAAAAAGAGCTAAAGCTGGCCGGGATTGTGGGAATCTGGAAGACTTTATCAACATCACTCTAGCCCATAATATTATCATTGTCTACCATCGAGGGACTGATACCGCCAGCAAACCTACTCTACTGCCCCCATCCTCCTCCTCAATGAATACTACACCAAATAATTATGCCATGTAGTATATTTATTGGCTAGGAGTTTTTACCATATCCAGATATTGGGCACGGGTTTCCTAAAAGGGTGTTGGAGGGCAGGGCCATATTTACCACTAGGCACCCGTGGTCCAGTGCCTAGGGCAGCACCTTTCAGGGGGGCAGCACCAGGGAACAGGGGGAAGAAAACAACTTTTTAGTTTTTATTTTTCCAGCCTCCCACCTCCCGTTCAGATGTAAATCTGGTGTCTTTTTGAAGGGGGGGTGATATTGGTCAGGTCTGGTGTTAAATGTAACGCCTGGTGCTATTTCCCCACAATCCCCAATAGTCATGTGCTGTTATCAGGATTATTGGCCATACGCCAATTGGTTACCGCATGAGGGTCCGGTTTCAGCTGCATGTGGTGACGTACAGTAAATTTGGAAACTGAGACTGATCAGATATCAATATGATGATCAGAGACTAGAAAATCCTGATGCTGATTGGTGAGTAAAGATGGGGCGTCTTCAGGTTTAGTGCCTAGGACAGCAGCAGCTAGTAATACGTCTCTGTTGGAGGGTCCAATGTGGTAGAAGCCCTGGGGAATTAGCCCCCTTTAGCTCCATTCTGGCGCTCTACCATCATGGTGCCCACCCGGTACAGAACAATGAAGCCAATATAAAATCTACTCAAGCTGAAAATCAAAGCTTACAGATTTTGACAATTTCTTATAAAATCTTTTCCTCGCCATAACTTAATGCCTGTATTTTCTTTCTTTTCTTTCCTGCAAACCAAATGAGAACTCTTTTTTTTTTTTTTTTTTTTTTTTTCGTTCTTTTTTAAGGAACGTAAAGAAACATCAGGAAACGTCAGAAAAAATCTTAGAGAAAATGTTGTAGGAAGACAAAAATGTCAGGTTGTCAGAACACGGCGAATGCACACGGCCGGCATTCAGTCAGGGAAGAGAAAAGCCTGTGACAACATTAAGTCATAAGTAATTCATTACAATCCAGGAGAACAAAACTCACAAAGTCCCTCAAACAAAGACAGGAAGAATTGCCTGAAACGCCGCCACGTCTATTGTGCTGAAGATATTATTAAGCCCGGCATTGAATTAGGTCGGAGCGGAGAGAATGATCGGCCATTTCTATGTGAACTTTATTACAATTCTCTTTCTATTTAATCTATTTAATCCATTTATTCTTCCCTGTGGAACTTGTTTGTATGTAAATCGTGCTGCCCAATAAATTCTGTAATAAATGAGCTTTTACATTGTGACCGACTTTTAAAGGGGATCTGAGGGGGTAGTGTGTCTCCTTGGGGAGACTGCCAAGCTGCTGAAGAGAGTCCTATAGGGTTAGCAATGCTTTCTGGTGGGAAAAATATGCAAAGCAACTCTCCTCCAAGGACTGGCTTCTTAGTAACACCTATCGGTGGTAGCTTCCCGGAAAGGTACCCTTCATATTTTAGGAAAATCTATCTGAATTTTCTTTTTTTAATCAGTAAACCAGATAGATTTCCTTAACCATAGAACCCTCTATTGGGCACAGACACCCTTTAGGATTTTTGCTGCGGAAAAATAGGCCCATATCCGGAATTCTGGACAGTTTTGGAGGAGACTCTAGTTTGGGTAAAATCCTTGGCAGCTCCTAAGATTAACATTGGGGCATTGACTTATAATGAAGCTGCCATTAGGTGGCGGTCAGTAGGGATAGGGAAAGCTTTCTTACTTCTAGAGAACGGGATGATTTGCATTGGGTCCTCCTGAAAGGTCGCTGTCTCTCTTACCAGCGCTCCTCACTGGCAGAGAAGTCCTAAATGAAGCCCCCTACTTCCTACAAATACTGTATATATTGAACAACTGTGAGGTCCACCACCTCTACCTCAATCCTTTATGTGCTTTACTATCCCATACCCTCCCTCAACAGTGCTCTTGCTTTTAGGCTAGGGCTACACCGTGATTCTTGGTCATCACTCAAGCAAATAGGGGTCACGTTATGAGTCGACCCACAAATGGCTGGGACCATGGCCCCTAAGTCATAAGAAATCCATCGACAATGGATTTTTGCAACTGGGGGTTCAGGACAGGAGCCACTTCAAGCAGGGGCGGAAACAGAGGGACAGCTTTCTTTTGGCGTTTAGCAGGCTTTTCTGTCAATCGTTTTAATTTTTTTTACTGGGGGGGGTATTTTGCAGAATCGCTTGAAAAAGCAGCTTCATCTATAAAAAAGCAAAAAACGTCCCTTTTGTATACGGTTTTCGCTGTACAATAGCCCCAGTATCCCCTCTAGTGTAGCTGCCATAGTTTAGTTGTTTTAGTGTAGTTTGTTTATGGTTTGGTTTGGACAAACCCGAACATCATGCCAAGTTCGGCAAACATGCCAAACCAAACTTTTGGTAAGCTCTCTCCGCTCTGGTTCGGTAAAACTGCAACGGCGTCGCAAAACTGTATTGTTTTCACAGAATGGAAGAGGATATAAGGAATTATTACTCCTATAATCCCTTTTATCCTTTTATTATGTGAATATCAAGGTGTGTGACGTCACTACAGGAACAGGAAGTGCCTGAGCGTCCATGCTCTTTCTCATTGTGTGTCTAGACTGCAGAGAGAGAGGAGCTCTGTGCTAGTTAGGGAGGGAAAGCACATCGATAGATAGGCAAACAAGTAGATATTTACAGGGAGGTGGAGAGAGGGAGAGAGAGATAGGCAGAGATAGGAAGTAAAAAATTTGTGATATCCAGAAAATAGTCAAACACCGATATATCACAAAATATCGTTATTACATGCTCGAAATAGTATAAAGCACAGGATAGTGGTTGGGGGGGGGGGGGGTTGCCGAGGGTGTGTGACCACTAATCACAATCGTTTATGCCAACAACAACCTTAGTATAAGAGGGAGTGAAGGCAGGACGCCCACAATTTATTCTTTAACGTCAAACCAGATGTTGGTCTCCCTGCCCAGGCTCAACAGGGCCCTCTTGGCCTCTTGGTGGTGGAGTCATGGTGCGCGCCTCCGTCAGATGAGCTTCTTTATTCTCTTCATCCGATGAGGCCTCTGCTGTTTGTTGAGCTTCTTCATCTCTGCTGACAAATGGACAGTGGACAAAATCTGTTATTACAAACATGTTAGCAACATTGTAACAATTCTCAAGAACCAATATGCATCCAATGCAGGATTTTACTTAGGCTTTTTGTGTCCTTTTTTATCCAGTATGTCCAATGTGTTAGCCAGGGGCGTAACTACCACTATAGCAGCCATAGCGGCTGCTATGGGGCCCGCTGCATCAGGGGGCCCCATGGCCTGCTCCTGCAATACACTGGGCCCCCTGAGCCGTCATCATTTGCAGCACCGGGTGGCCCTGCTGGTCTCCTGGGTTTTGCAAATGTCCCTTTAACTGCAAGCAGTCCTGACCAGAGCAGCTATGTAGTTATGCCTTCACTTGACCGTTTATAGTGGTCAGTCGGTCAGCAAAAGTTTGCTATGGGGCCCAGCCATTTCTAGTTACACCCCTGGTGTTAGCCTTACCTTTACGCATAATCTAGACTATTGATCAACATTCTCACACTGCTCCCCAAAAATGATGCTCAGAGAAAATAATATGTCTGCAAAGAAATAGTAATTTATTCTCACATCTTGCGCTAATTAGCCCTTGGCTCCCTAGAAATCTCACTTGAGAAATGAGTGGGACATTGTTAGGTCATATGTAATCATTGGGGCACATTTGTCGCCATTTATCCTGTCCGTGCTTTGTAGCTAAATCGAACTCCAGTTAGGTCTTACATCATCGACTTATTAAACAATTTTTAGTATCCAGTTAGGGCACGCTGCATTTATAAAGAATATTGAGTGTCCAGCAGGGGGAGCATTATTGTTAGTAACTTTATTATTATCCAGTTCCAGAAATATATAGGTCCCCCTGCAGGAAGCTCAATGTATATAATCTCTGTCTATGTAACACATGTCTATATGTCTGCACACATAACAGACTGAACTAATACTGACATCATCTCATCCTAGCATGGACAGATGCAATTAAGACACACACTTACTGGCGCCATCTGCTGGTATTCAAAATGAAACGCAGCATTGGGGCAAAACGCAAAGAGCCGAGTTCTTCTTGTGAGGCCCCACGCCTCATCAGCTGCCGTCGCTCCCTGATGAATCTGTCCCTCACACTGGACCACCTGGTCTCCACATGTTTGGCTGAAAGCAAAAAACGTACAGACATTAGTAATATACGAGCGTCAGGTGACCATAACAGTAGAGTTTCTTGTTTGACATAGTGGGTAAATAACTTACCAATGATCAACTTCTGTAATCTACTATGCTTGTCCCAACCTGGGTACACAATCCGGGCAACCTCCCTCCATGCGGCACTCCGCCTTAGCCGGCTTGTGTACCCCGGCGCAGGGCCGTCCCATAGCAGTGGCCGAGCAAGGACCTTAATAAAAAGATAAATAATATAAACCTCTTGCAAACAATGCTCGCTTGGTAAGGTAGTAGCTAGTCGAGGCTTTTTCCTTGTTAGAGGCAATGTTGCTGACTAAATATGACGTCACTTATGTGGGTGGGTTATGGAGCTTCCTATGCTGCTAACTCCCTCCCTCCTCCCTCTCCCTCCATGATGTCTGCTGCCGGCCCATATCATATACACAGTACACAACTACTCCCATCATGTGGTCATAGTGTATTTAAAACATAACGTAATAGTGAATTCGACACCACAATCCGGATGGGGGAGTGAGTTAGCTGCACGGGCAGCTCGCTAACACAAACCATAAGTCACACCATCGTTTCTCAGCAACATGTGATCAAACAAAGAAAATTCCTGGAAGAGATATTACACAAACATAGCGAATCAAACATAATTAGCGGCACATTGGCTACAATTGGAAATACATTGCATTATGTTTCACACAGACACATAGCCTAAGGGTACAAACACACACACCCTATATGCAGCGTATTTACTGCTGCGATACGCAGCAAATACGCAACAAATACGCAACAAATACGTAGCAGATTAGATCTAAATAACTGAACACAGCATCAAATCTGCTGCACATCTGCTGCGTATACGGTGTGTGTGTTTGTACCCTAAGGCCCCATTCACACGTCCGTGTCAGTTTTTACTGTCAGGAAATCCTGATCAGGAGACCTCAAATGTCATCAGGATAGTATCAGGATTTCCTGACAGTAATCCGTTTTTACCATCAGGAAACCATCAGGAAAAACCTTCAGGATTTCCTGATGAGATGGTCTAGTATGCCAACATAAATCACAGGTACCCACACAGCCCCTAGTGTACCTGGATGGCCACAGTCTGCAGAACTACAACTCCCATCATGGCCTGCCAGCAGAGCCATGATGGGAGTTGTACTTCTGCAACCTGGATGGCCACAGTCTGCAGAACTACAACTCCAATCATGGCCTGCCAGCAGAGCCATGATGGGAGTTGTACTTCTGCAACCTGGATGGCCACAGGCTGCAGAACTACAACTCCAATCATGGCCTGCCAGCAGAGCCATGATGGGAGTTGTACTTCTGCAACCTGGATGGCCACAGGCTGCAGAACTACAACTCCCATCATGGCCTGCCAGCAGAGCCATGATGGGAGTTGTACTTCTGCAACCTGGATGGCCACAGGCTGCAGAACTACAACTCCCATCATGGCCTGTCAGCAGAGCCATGATGGGAGTTGTACTTCTGCAACCTGGATGGCCACAGGCTGCAGAACTACAACTCCCATCATGGCCTGTTAGCAGAGCCATGATGGGAGTTGTACTTCTGCAACCTGGATGGCCACAGGCTGCAGAACTACAACTCCCATCATGGCCTGTCAGCAGAGCCATGATGGGAGTTGTACTTCTGCAACCTGGATGGCCACAGGCTGCAGAACTACAACTCCCATCATGGCCTGCCAGCAGAGCCATGATGGGAGTTGTACTTCTGCAACCTGGATGGCCACAGTCTGCAGAACTACAACTCCAATCATGGCCTGCCAGCAGAGCCATGATGGGAGTTGTACTTCTGCAACCTGGATGGCCACAGGCTGCAGAACTACAACTCCAATCATGGCCTGCCAGCAGAGCCATGATGGGAGTTGTACTTCTGCAACCTGGATGGCCACAGGCTGCAGAACTACAACTCCCATCATGGCCTGCCAGCAGAGCCATGATGGGAGTTGTACTTCTGCAACCTGGATGGCCACAGGCTGCAGAACTACAACTCCCATCATGGCCTGTCAGCAGAGCCATGATGGGAGTTGTACTTCTGCAACCTGGATGGCCACAGGCTGCAGAACTACAACTCCCATCATGGCCTGTCAGCAGAGCCATGATGGGAGTTGTACTTCTGCAACCTGGATGGCCACAGGCTGCAGAACTACAACTCCCATCATGGCCTGGCAACTCCATCAAAGCATGGTGGGAGTAGTAATTCTCAAAAGGGTAATCTCACCTGTCCTGGATCCTGCTCTGTCCGGGCAGCGAGGTTGAGGTCCGGGCAGAGTGCAGTGCAGAGATCCAGGCGGCGGCAGCGGTCGGAGGTCCGGAGCATGCGGCGGGCCGGTGGTGAGTTTCCGGGAGGGGGGGGTGGAGCGGAGCGGGCGGGCGAGCGGAGCGGGCGGGCGAGTGGAGCGGGCGGGCGAGCGGAGCGAGCAAGCGGGCGGGCGAGCGGAGCAGGGCGGGCGAGCGGAGCGGGCGAGCGGAGCAGGGCGGGCGAGCGGAGCGGGCGGGCGAGCGGAGCGGGCGAGCGGGCGGGCGAGCGGAGCAGAGCGGGCGGGCGGTCGGCCCTGTGGTGAGGTCCTGGCTCTCTACCATTCCGGAATCACGGGCACTTTCCTGATATACATCAGGAAAATGCCCGTGATTCCGGCGCTCCCATAGACTTCTATGGGGGCGTCCGTGCCGGATTTCCGGACGAAAATAGGACAGGATCTAAAAAATCCGGTCCTATTTTCCGGAACGGACACCCTTCCGGAAAAATCCGGAAGGGTGTCCGTGTCCAATGTTAGCCTATGAGTCCGGAAATCCGTCCGGATTTCCTGATAGGAAATCCGGACAGATTTTCCGGACGTGTGAAGGGGGCCTAACACATATAAATGTATAGTGCGATTTAGAGCTAACCCTTATGGGCAAGCCATAGGAATTACACACATTCGTAGGGACGTGAACTACTATCAGCAATGTATGGTGACCAATGTAGTCACACAGGGCAATAGGTGGGGGCAAAAATCCATAATAAACATTTAGCTTCGTCATAAATAAAGATCATTCATGACTAATGCCCCTATTCCACGGGCCGCTTTAGAGGAGCAAACGAGCGCTATTAGCGCTCGTTTGCTCCTCGTTCGCCGCTCGCTGCCGCCGCTATTCAACGCGGCTGCAGCGAGCGGGTGAGTGCGGGAGGGGCGGCGGGGAGCTGCGGGGGGGCTGCCCGGGGTACGGCTGATCGTCCGGGCAGCCCATAGGATATAGCAGCGTCTGCTGCCGATGCTCCTATTCAGCGGAGCGACGGCAGCAGATCGCTGCTATATCAGTCGCTTGTTTTTCAACATGTTGAAAAACAAGCGACTGCAACGATCAGCCGACATGAACGATGTCGGCTGATCGTTGCACTCTATTCCACGGAACGATTATCGTCCGTAGCGGTCGATATCGTCCGAAAATGAACGATAATCGTTCCGTGGAATAGGGCCATAACTTGTAATTGAGAAATTAGGAAGGAAAGAGCCTTTATGAACACATATATAAAATGAAGCAATGTAAAGTACCGGGACAGAAGGTAAGCATTATTGAGAACAGATATCTGATATATTCGAAGACCAGACCTGTACATTTAATTTTGACACTAACGCTAAAAAATACATCAAGTGACTGTCACATACATCGCTTCTCAGACTCACAATGATAAGCCAAAAAGCGGTAAGCTGTTAGAACTCCACCTATGTCAACATTTATCGTTATCAAATACTTACTTGTAAGATTAGTCCATAAACGTCCATGAGTGATTTATCGATAACCATATCTGCCTCCATCGATTTGCCTTCACAGTTCTAAATAAGCTAACTGAGTGAATTGCTTTCACTCTTCAGATGTGAAAACACAGAAAATGGCGAAATAACCTTGGCATATACACACAGGAACAAAAAACGATACATTTGTTATTTTGTTTCTCAAAACAATCATGTGACCCCCTAGATGCAATTGTATCATGGCCAGTGAACCTGCTTCGTAGGAGTAAGTAGATTTAGTTTGTCAGAACTTTGTAAGCCGAGGAGCAAAAATAGAAATATAATCATCACTAGCAGTAGTGGATTATAATAGGGGTGTTTTGGGTGGCAGCCCGTGGCCCTGAGCTCCTGGGGGGCCCATGACCACCCAAAAAGACTTATACTTTCAGTGGTGTACTGTCTCCTGGCTACACTTCCGCCATGATTTGCAAAAAATCACAGTTTTTTTTATGGCAATTTTGCACAAATCAGGACAACCTTATCTGTCCTGTACTATGAACGCCAGGCTAGTGCTGCCATAGTTACAGTGGGGTGGGGGGGCCCAGGCTAGTGCTGCCATAGTTACAGTGGGGTGGGGTGGCCCAGGCTTGGTGAACAGCCCGGGGCCTATGGTAAAGTTAATCCACCCCTGATCACTAGTAGTCTGTTTTTAATTATACTGGCCTGTAATCGATCAACTGCTGCCTCCACCTCAAGTAGCCTCTCCTCAATAATACTGGACTGGAATCAATCAACTGCTGCCTCCTCCTGCTGCTCAACTTGTCTCTTCTCAACAATACTGGCCTGGGTGCAATCAAGTGCTGCCGCATCCTCCTTGTAAACTTTTTTTTCCAATATGTTTTTTTTCACTACTTTGGCACTTTTATTCACTATATTTTATTAATTTTATTCCTATTATTATTATTATTTATTTTTTTTTCTCATTATTTTTGGAATTTCCCCCCCCCCCACTTTTTTCATTGTAACAGCAACTGCAACTAAACGAAACTCTACCCTATCACAGTCCCACTATTGTAGCTGCAATTATTCAGCCGTTAGAGCAAGGTACGTTTTCGGTTCGGTTCGGACCGATCCGAAACTCACGAAAGTTCGCCGGATCGCACCGAACCAAACTTTTCAAAAGTTCGCTCATCCCTAGTCGCAACGTAACCCTATTTTCTTTAACGAGTAATGAGTGATGCAACCAGGCAGAATAACATGGCGATTCCCGGTTAAGTGGTTGTGTAACTCTAGTCTGTCTAGTTGGTGATTGCATGGCTCACATCCATGTCGGTCTCTGAATATTTTTGTTTTTCAGTTTGAGGCAAAGGAGAACTCTTGCCAGAAGGATATATGGGATATAGTGCCCACTCAAAGAAAAGTCCCGGGGAGGCTACAAGCCAGTCTTCCTCTTTCTGTAGAGCAGTGGTGGTGCTGACAGCCAATATGGCGGGTGACTGTCGGTGACTATTGAGCTGGAAAAGGCTCAGAAATAGAGATGATCGAACAGCGGGAAAATCTTAGGTTCTATCAAACTTGAACCTTGCCGAACCTTCCGCATTTGATTCCCGATGCCTTCCCGGTCCGTGGGGAAGGAGGAGACAGCCCGGGTCCTGCCTGGGATTCCGATATACAGCCTATTACCCAGGCTGAATCCCGGAATTACAGGTGGGACCCAGGCTGTCCCCTAAGATTTTCCGCTGTTCAATAATCTCTAATCAGAAGGAGAGGAGGGAGGTCCCTTCATTTCTGTCTCGGGAAGCTTGATAATATAAGTAAATGGAAATTGATGTTAGTGGAGCTCCCTGGACTATCCATTACACAGATACTTTGGTATCCATCTTCCTTAAGCTAATATGGTCTTGGTTTACTGGATTCATTAATCATGGAATAGCAGGGTCTTCTATGGTTAGCAGCATAGTGATGTATACCGCCCATACGGAGGCCACCACAGCCCTGTTTTGGTCTCCACCTGACAGTGAGCCCCTATGTACGTCAGTAACCTTCCTGGCTGTATAGGGCAGCCATGTAATGTTGTGTAGCCCTCCGTGTCCGTGGTCCGCACAGTATACAGTTTACCATGATTGTTTTACATGCAGATGGCTCGTTGACTCGCACTGATTCCAATCACATCGTGTGTGGGGGAGGGGGGGGATGCGTCTAAACGTACATTGTTATTTATAATAAACTGAATATCATTATACATTTCCTTATACACACATGACTGATGTCTCTGGTGGACATAAAACCCTGTGTAACACGCCAGCGCCGTTCTCCGTCACTCATTACCGTGATTTATGGATATTTTAAGCATTCTTCAGGAGCGGGACGGCTCTAATTAGCAAGCGGTGCGAAGAGAGCGGCAGATACGGCGTAACCGGAGACGGGGATGATGAATTGCGTTGTCTGCATTTCTATAAGACACAACATATTTATAGGAGCATTATATACGTGTCACCATATGATACCCCTTCTATATATATTTAGACAACGCTACACAAAGAGATAAAACATTGATTTTTCTTGTTGACATAATGAGGTTTATATCGCAGGTACGGAGTCAGCGTGTTACATTGTATCGGTTTATACAGAGATTGTAGCGCCCTGAGACATGGCATTGATCTGTGATCACTACAACAAATAAGCTATGAAGGGTTGTGTGTCCTTGTAGATGAGATGGAAAAAAGCGTCTGAATCTCTCATTATTAAAGGGTCGAGGTAAGAGAATGGGGGCCAGGTGACGGCCAATATTATACAATGGACTGGTTTCCCCAACTGGGTCTAAACAGACACAAATACGGATCCATATGAGGCATCAATGTAATTTATGATGGGCAGATAACAGTGGAAAAGTAACTGGAGTAAATTGCCAATAACTTAAAGGGGCACTCCAGAGGAAAAAAAAAAAATCAAATAAACTGGTGTCAGAAAGTTATCCAGATTTGTAAATTACTTCTATTTAAAAATCTCCAGTCTTCCAGTACTTATCAGCTGCTGCATGTCCCGCAGGAAGTGGTGTATTCTTTCCAACCTGACACAGTGCTCTCTGCTGCCACCTCTGTCCATGTCAGGAATAGAGATGAGCAAACTTTTCGTACTTTTTGTCTGAAAGCAGTTTGCTCGATCGTGATGCCTGCGATCCCGGGTGCATAGTTGCGATCCAGGGAATATGTGGCCAGGATATTCCAGGGAATGGATCCAACTCTAGCCAGGAACTATCCAGAGCAGCAGCAAATCCCCATAGAAAACATCTCCTGCTCTGGACAGTTCCTGACATGGACAGAGGTGTCAGATGAGAGTGAATACACCACTTTCTGCAGTACATGCAGCAGCTGATAAGTACTGGAAGACTGGAGACTTTTTTTTTTTTTTTTTAATAGAATTAATTTACAAATCTGTATAACTTTAAATGTAATATATAACCAGTTCATTTAAAAATTATTAATCCACAACTACCGAAACATGCTTCTTAGGACTAGTGATATCCCTGTGTAAAACACAAAAAAAGCATCTGACATGCAGCATAGTATAGCAGTATTAGATGGTCTGCTCAGTCTGATAGTGGTCCAGTATACAGCGAATACATTGGTCTGGGAGTCTTAGATGCATCCATGTATGTCCCCCCTCCATTTCCATGGTGTATCCATCCCTTTCTGGGGTCTTCTGGTGCACCAGCCCCCTCCCCTCTGCTTTATAATGTTGTACATGGTCAGTAGCTCCCATTTCTGTATGTACCACAAGTCTCCCACATATACCACTTAGGAAGTTAACCTGAGCCTTGATGATGATGATGGGATGAGTGTGAGGCGACAATGAACCTATCTAGTATAGTAGTTGTAGAGGTGCGGAGACCACCAGGTTGTGTGCTGGGCAGTGATATAACGGCTACTTATATATTATCATTATTATAATGGGGAAATAACTTGAGCATGAGAATGCCTTGCTGGATATCTGTCACCGCTCAATGCCAAGAAGCAGCTGCAACAGCAAATGTCATTTTAGTTTAAATTAATAGAAGGGGGAAAAAAGCGGATCAGCAATATATGGTATGACTACTATAACCATTCTGTGACTGTGGTGCTCGCATCCTTCTCACGTTCTTAAAGGGCTCTTCCATCATCAGTCACATTGCTACATTAAGGGCTAATGACTCAATCCTTCATTAACCAAGAAAAACGAGTCGTCCTGCTCATCCTTTCACCGTTTTTTCACAGTTTTCCTGGTTTGGCTTCGCTTGTGATAAGACCTCCGGATAAGTGTGACCATGTAAGGCCGGGTTCATATTGTGTTTTTGCAGTCTATTTTTTCATGCAAAAAGTGGATGGAAAAAAAACCAGGTGTATTTGTGTGACTCCATTTTGATCCGTTTTTCCATTGACTTCCATAAAAAAGGACTAAAAAAACTGATCAAAATGCATCCACTTGTGCTGTGCCACAAGGGTCTGTTCTGGGTCCTATTCTTTTTAATATGTTTGTTAGTGACATAGGAGAAGGCTTGGTAGGTAAGCATAGTGACATAGGAGAAGGCTTGGTAGGTAAGGATAGTGACATAGGAGAAGGCTTGGTGGGTAAGGATAGTGACATAGGAGAAGGGTTGGTGGGTAAGGATAGTGACATAGGAGAAGGTTTGGTAGGTAAGGATAGTGATATAGAAGAAGGGTTGGTGGGTAAGGATAGTGACATAGGAGAAGGGTTGGTAGGTAAGGATAGTGACATAGAAGGTTTGGTAGGTAAGGATAGTGACATAGGAGAAGGGTTGGTGGGTAAGGATAGTGACATAGGAGAAGGTTTGGTAGGTAAGGATAGTGACATAGGAGAAGGTTTGGTAGGTAAGGATAGTGATATAGGAGAAGGGTTGGTAGGTAAGGATAGTGACATAGGAGAAGGTTTGGTAGGTAAGGATAGTGACATAGGAGAAGGTTTGGTAGGTAAGGATAGTGACATAGGAGAAGGTTTGGTAGGTAAGGATAGTGACATAGGAGATGGTTTGGTAGGTAAGGATAGTGATATAGGAGAAGGTTTGGTAGGTAAGGATAGTGATATAGCAGAAGGTTTGGTAGGTAAGGATAGTGATATAGGAGAAGGTTTGGTAGGTAAGGATAGTGACATAGGAGAAGGGTTGGTAGGTAAGGATAGTGACATAGGAGAAGGCTTGGTAGGTAAAGTTTGTCTGTTTGCTGACGACACAAAAGTGTGCAATAGGGTGGATATTCCTGGAGGTGTCAGTAATATGGAAAATGATTTAGCTTTGCTAGATACGTGGTCCAAACAGTGGAAATGGAAGTTCAACGTTTCAAAATGTAAAATAATGCACTTGGGGAGGAGGAATCCTCTATCCGAGTATCACATCGGCAGTACTGTGTTGGAAAAGACTTCAGAAGAGAAGGATTTAGCGGTAGTGATTTTGACAGCCTTAAAATGAGTCACCAGTGCAACCAGGCGGTGGGGAAAGCTAATTGTATGCTGGGGTGTATATATATATATATATATATATATATATACACTATGGTATGCTGGGGTGTGTATATATATATATATATATATATATATATATATATATAATGGTATGCTGGGGTGTACATACATATATATATATATATATATATATAATGATATGCTGGGGTGTGTGTGTGTGTGTATATATATATATATATATATATATATATATATATATATATAATGGTATGCTGGGCTATATATATATATAATGGTATGCTGGGGTGTATATATATATATAATGGTATGCTGGGGTGTATATATATATAATGGTATGCTGGGGTGTATATATATATAATGGTATGCTGGGGTGTATATATATACTATGGTATGCTGGGGTGTATATATATATATATATATATATATATATATATATATATATATATATATATATATATATATATATATATATATATATAATCGTATGCTGGGGTGTATAGCTAGAGGTATAACCAGTAGGAAGAGAGAGATTGTGATCCCGCTGTATAGAGCTCTGGTGAGGCCACATCTGTATACTGTGTCCAGTTCTGGAGACCTCACCTAAAAAAGGACATTGATATAATAGAACGGGTCCAAAGACGAGCTACAAAAATGGTGTCGGGTGTGAGGCATAAACCATATCAGGAACGACTTAAAGATTTGAATCTGTATAGTCTGGAGGAAAGACGGGAAAGGGGGGACATGATTGAAACCTTTAAGTATGTTACAGGATCAGATCAGAAGCAAAGTGAGAAAATCTTCTGTTTCTGTACGCTAAAAAAAAATATATTTTATATATATATATATATATATATATATATATATATATATATATATATAATTTTTTATTTTTATTTTTTATTTTTTTTTATAAACTAATTCAATGGAAAAGAGATCAAAATGGGTGCACACAAATGCACGCTCTGACCATGTCAGGAACTGTCCAGCACAGCAGAGGTTTTCTATGGGGATTTGCTGCAGCTCTGGACAGTTCCTGACATGGACAGAGGTGGCAGCAGAGAACACTGTGTCAGACTGGAGAGAATACACTACTTCCTGCAGGACATACAGCAGCTGATAAGTACTGGAAGTATGGAAATTTTTTAAATAGAAGTAAATTACAAATCTCTGGCACTTCCTGGCTCCAGTTGATGTGATTTTTTTTTTTTTAGTTTTGTTAAAATACCCCTTAAGTGTACATTCACACTTACCGCACCCGCAGCTGATTTTCTGCTGCGGATCCGCAGCAGATCCGCAGCTGATTTTCTGCTGCGGATCCGCAGCAGATCCACAGCAGATTTCATGTAAATAACTGAACGCAGCATCAAATTGCACCCTAGGGTGCGTTCACACGTACAGGATCTGATTTGATGGCGCATATTGGAATCTGCAGCAGATTTGATGGCCCAGAATTGATTTGCTTTGAATCTGCAGCTTCAAATCTGCGCCATCAAATCTGCTGCGGATCCTGTACGTGTGAATGTGTCCAAGTGTCTCCACTAGAAGCTGATATTTGTTGTGTGAACAGTGGCTAGAGAAGCATTTCAGGATCAGACTGTACTGTATGTATATGGGGGTAATACATATAGTAGAATTAATTCTGAGCTTCACGCTGCGGCGATGGGAAACCTTGTCACTTCATCTGCGATCCATGTAAACCCCATGTTAATGGCTGCGCTGCTCCTGCTGTATTGGCTTTCATGTTGACATCTGTGAGGATAGGTTACTCATATGGATTGAAAGGGAAGCATCTATATTAATGACCTGAGCGGCTCTGACCTTCGCAGTGACATTGTTTTCAGAATTTATATTTCTCACTTCACTTATGCTGAAACTATGAATCAAGGGTCAAAAGCAGCCGGCAACCGGGCGACCGCGGCCTCCGAATAACAGCTTGTTTTATGTAATATTACAAAGGAATAGCTGTCAGGGCTGCACTTGGCATGCATTATGTCTCATCACCAACCCCCCCCATAACATATGAGACAGCTTCCATTCATTCTAATGGAAGGTTTATTGTATGCTTAGAGATGATGGAAGGCTGATTGATGGATTGATTGATGGAAGGCTTATTGATTAATTTTGATTTTAGTTGTCGTTAATTCTATTCTGTTAATCTATCATATTCTCAATACTGACCCGACCACTGGACATAACTGTCATCCATCTCTAGTTTACTATATACACAGAGCAACATGATCGGACTATAACACGACTTTATTATACTCCGCAACAAACACAACTCTACTTTCCTTCTGTTGTACTCGATCCATAGAATACTACAACTCCCAACATGGCACAACCATTAGTATAGTACCATTTTGTACTCGATCCATAGAATACTACAACTCCCAACATGGCACAACCATTAGTATAGTACCATTTCGTACTCGATCCATAGAATACTACAACTCCCAACATGGCACAACCATTAGTATAGTACCATTTTGTACTCGATCCATAGGACGCTACAACTCCTAACACCACTGTACGGGAATATAATACTGTTCTAATTGTAAGGGACCCCGGGACCTGGATAGAAGACAGGAAGAGAAGGAGGAAACACTACCCCCCCCCCCCCCAATACTATCTCTGCCTACTTGCTGGTCTTGCTCTAGGCCACAAGCGACAACTGGGGGTCAGTCTCTACGCTGGGTAAATGAAACATTAAACAAGACAGGATGGACAAACACAAGGCAGATACAGGTCAAACCAAAGATAGCAAAACCGTAAAAAACGGGGCAAAAACTGAAGTCAAAATTAGAGATGAGCGAATCGCTGATCTCAATGAAGCAGAGCAGCCTTTCAGCGCTCCACCCCAGGTGCTGGGGAAATGATGGATCCAAACCTGGGAAACTGGGAGAAGTTACCCAGTATGGGATCCAGCTTTTCCCAGCATCCTGAGAGGAGTGGCAGGGAGCGGAGCAGCACTAAAATATAAATGTGAATTTAAGCTACAAGAGACTGTTGCAAGCACAAGTCGACTTCTTATGGGATGTCAAGTCCCTGTCCAGAGTGTGATTGGACCGGCCCTCTGACATCCAGACCACACAGACTAACAAGGAAGGCAGATGAGTGGTGACAGTCTAACTATGTGCAGCTCAGGACTAGGCTAGCAAAAACCCAGACGGTGAGGCTATGTGCACACTGAGTAATTCTTACGGAATCTCAGCCACGGAATTCTCAGCTTGCTCGCGGACTGCGGTGGGCGCGTGCGACTTCATTCTATGCACGGGCAGATTCTTTCATCCGTCCAAAGAATGGAGTCTATGACACGTTCCGCCGCAGTCCGCGAGCGGGCACGAGATGAGAATTCCGCAACGGAGTTTCCGTCAGAATTGCTCAGTGAGCACATACGTACAGCAAGTGCTGGAATAAGTTCAGACTGGTGCAAGGAAACAAACAATCCAGGCACTAGCATGGCCAAAAGTGCAGTCTTTGCCGTATTTAACGAGAAGAGCACCATGCTGAGCTTTGACCAGGCATGGACATGACACGAATATACTATATACACAGAGCACTAGAACCTCTAAGATAACCCAGCTAGTCATGATATTCTGATATTCCAAAAGGAAGACTAAGCATGATAAAACAGTTAATAAAGCTGAAGTCCACCCTGTGATATTCTAACTGCAGGGTATGGTCCAGGAGCTTTGCCCAGGCTATTAGGCATGGCAGAGTTTGGGTCACTGCTTGTCTCAGCCACTTTTCCCCTTAGATGCTGAGATTGTTATTACTGCTTGTCTCTTTGCCCCTTAGATGCTTTGGTAAATAGCTAACATATATGACTGCAGCATTTAAGAATTTTGGGAAAGGCAAGGTTAGATTTTGGTGCTAGTAAGTTTCCAAGGCAGCCGGAGTCTGACAGAAGCTCCCAGTTCTGCCAGAGACATAAGTATTTACCAATAATTCTAACTTGGGCCAATATGCAGAACATTGCACTGACAGCAGCCGATGATACACTAAGAGGAAACAATGCTCTCAAATGCACTAGACATGAGCGAGTAGTGAAATATTCGACTTTAGAGAATTCGAATTGAATAGGCACCGATATTGGACTATTCAAACAAGTATTCGATCCCATTATAGTCTATGGGAAAAAAAGGCCGGGCAGCAGAGACACTGTCTGACAGCTGAGCGAGGAGGAGGCCGGGCAGCAGAGACACTGTCTGATAGCTGAGCGAGAAGGAGGCCGGGCAGCAGAGACACTGTCTGACAGCTGAGCGAGAAGGAGGCCGGGCAGCAGAGACACTGTCTGACAGCTGAGCGAGAAGGAGGCCGGGCAGCAGAGACACTGTCTGATAGCTGAGCGAGAAGGAGGCCGGGCAGCAGAGACACTGTCTGACAGCTGAGCGAGAAGGAGGCCGGGCAGCAGAGACACTGTCTGACAGATGAGCGAGAAGGAGGCCGGGCAGCAGAGACACTGTCTGATAGCTGAGCGAGCAGGAGACCGGGCAGCAGAGACACTGTCTGACAGATGAGCGAGAAGGAGGCTGGGCAGCAGAGACACTGTCTGACAGATGAGCGAGAAGGAGGCCGGGCAGCAGAGACACTGTCTGACAGCTGAGCGAGAAGGAGGCCGGGCAGCAGAGACACTGTCTGACAGCTGAGCGAGAAGGAGACGGGCAGCAGAGACACTGTCTGACAGATGAGCGAGAAGGAGGCTGGGCAGCAGAGACACTGTCTGAGAGATGAGCGAGAAGGAGGCCGGGCAGCAGAGACACTGTCTGACAGATGAGCGAGAAGGAGGCCGGGCAGCAGAGACACTGTCTGACAGATGAGCGAGAAGGAGGCCGGGCAGCAGAGACACTGTCTGACAGCTGAGCGAGAAGGAGGCCGGGCAGCAGAGACACTGTCTGACAGCTGAGCGAGCAGGAGACCGGGCAGCAGAGACACTGTCTGACAGCTGAGCGAGCAGGAGACCGGGCAGCAGAGACGCTGTCTGACAGATGAGCAGGCAGAAGTCTGAGCAGCAGAAATTATTCTTGAAGAGGAGGAAGGAGTGGTGAGACGGAGTGTGGCACAAACAACCCCTGTTTGACTCTTCATTATAGTTTGAGACCTGAGATTGTGCATAATCCACTGCAGGGACAAACTGCCAAAAGACACCATGCTCACTAGGGGACAGCCCGCTACAGCACACAAGTAACTTAGGATGGGTCCTCCCAGGCCCTACCTATCATCCCATTGATCTGATTGGGCACAGTGTAATGCTTCTCTTCTCCTGTGGTGGCGCTGCAGGGAAGTGACTGTGTACTCACAGACAGACGATCACTGGGGATTGAAGTCAGCCGACACTTCACCAGCTTAGTGTCACCATGTCTTCTAACAAGTAGGGGTTGTCCATAGTAAATATCCCTTGAAGGGATTCCATTATTATGACTTCATCCCCCACATTTGTATCGTTTCACTTCTTATAATTGTTAGAACGAACAAATTCCGGATTCCCACCAGACGCTGTCCCAACCTTTATGTTACATCCTATCGAGACTCTTATAAATGTTTGACACAAAATGAAAGTCGGCATAAGAAAAGTTTTGGCTGTGTCTTTGAACTACAATACAGTAAATCTTTAGCCGGAGGGAGTAATAAAAATGGATGGAAAACGTATTAAAATCTCTGTATGGAAAGCGGCAAAGTTGTCCGAGGATTGTTGGAAAGCTTGTCGACAATTTTACCCTTCAAGAGAGCAGAAATAGTTTTTGTATTTCTTTTCATCTTGGCGGTGACGTCTGACTACTTGTTGGTGATAAAAGTGAAGTCCCTGTAATGTTCCCGAGTCTTAGATATCTAAGAAGTAGCGCCGGAGCTCGGATACATTGTACTGGAGTTTGATCTCTAGACGATAGTGAGCTAAACTAAAGGTGAATAGGTAGGGGAGTTCTTCCTCTTAAGTGATAGATATCAAAGGAGGAAGCTCTGCCGGCTGGGACTGGAAGGTTCTATCATAAATCTGAGCTCAAAAAGATTTAGATACATCTCTCTGTGGGACGTACCGCACGTGGTTCAATGGAATTTACTAAAATGGTCCAATTCTTCTTCCATGTTAAAGGCCCAAGTATCACATGTTACTAAAAATACCTATTCCCGGTCATTATTATTTATTAAAGGGCCATTGATCAGTGGGATCAGCGATCGGATCCGAACAGCGGATGTGCAGCCAATGGGATTGATTGGGCCTTGTAAAGGTTCTGCGCACGAGCGTTGAGATAGCTGACCAGCATTTGTTTGCTCCTTTCCATAGGATAGTGTAATATTGGCCTAGGCTGGGCTCACACTGTGATTATTTTAGTTTTTTTTTTTTTTATATTTGTGTGCAGACGTTTTGATACTTTTTTTTTTTCTTTACCTTACACACAAACATGGTCAACCACGTTTTTGTGTATGTAAAAAAAGACGTGTTTTGATCCTTTTTTTTAATGAAAGAATGGAAAAATGGATCAAAATGGGTGCACGCAAATACATCTGTTTTTTTCATCTGTTATTCAACTGTTGGTTTACATTTAAAGGGTTACTCCAAACTAATTTTTTTTGTATATTTGGTTTTTTTACAAATCAATGTTCGTCTTGGACTATTCGGCATTTGAATACCGATGGCTGAAGAAATGGGGAGTCCTTGTATCCATGTTTTCAATCGTAGGCCAAAGACTGTATCCATGTTCTCCAGGACTCCCTAGGGCGGCATCCACCTTTTTTAACCACCGGTATTCATATGCAGAGGGCTCTGTCCCTAGCATGCTCAAGTCACGTTCAAGTCTAATTGTTTCCCATCAACTCCACTTTCGATAGTCCTAAAGGCCACATGTGGAGGAAGTAAAGAAAAGCCCAGAAGAAGCAAAGCATCTACTCTCTTCATCCTATACCGGATCAAGGGTTTCCCACCATGAACCCAAGATCTCAGAGTCACTTGTAAAACTCTAAAAATAAAGCCTCATCTCCTTTCTTAGGCCGGTTTCTCACTGCCTTAAAATCTCAGAAAAACACCAGAGGCCAGATGTCAGCTGGAGGTCAATGGAAGGTTGTCATCTGGCTTGCACACATAGAGGGGGTTTTAGGAAGACCGGCACACTGCTTAGTGAATCCAGCTTCAGTGGAACCTGCAACCAGCATACCAATACTACCAATGGGTGGTCAGCTCCCCCTGCCCACCCATTGGGCGAGCGGGGCATACGGCAGACATACGTCAGGGAGAAGGGGCAATTCTGCGCCTTCTTCCTGGCGTGCGCCTTGGGCGGGACCTTCATAAATGTCGCCCCCTGGTGTTTTTCTTCTTTCTTTTCTTTTTTTTCTTTTTTGGGGGGGGGAGGCATTCTTATCTCCTATTTGCCGTTTTTAAGGCTCTTTGGCAGTCACATTGTGGGGTTTTGTCTACCGTAGATTTCAATGGGATTGTTCTGGTTGTCTCAAAAAAACGCCATTGCTGTGTGTAACAGTTTTTTTTTTTCCTGGTGTTTTTTGTCACCTTTTGTGGCCCAGCAGTTGGTCATGTGATGGCAAAGGGAAAAAAAGTTCCGCACAAAAAACGCCTAAACCACAAAAAAAATAAATTCATTCACAGTTAAAGTAAAGTAAAAAAAAAAATGCTCAAAAAATGCAACCCCCCCTCATTCTGGGCCGTGTGAGGGAACTCGTAGGAGAAGATGGCAATACGCAACGCTAAAAAGTTTGATGGGAAAGTTTGTCCCTCTCCAGTATATGGCACCCTCAATCTGTAAACAAGACGAGACCAAAGCCGATGCTTCACGACTTATTATGAAGAGGAGTAGTCACTTGAAGAGCGTCCGTCTGTTCGCCGGCTTTATACAAGACTCCTGGCATGTCTACTGTCTAAAAATACCGAGACACCAGATGGAGCCGTTCAATTTTTATGTGAAATTAAGGGAGAGTGGATTTTACACAAGTTTATACGAGGTCTTTCTCCATTACTTTTTAAAAACCGACTGGAAAGAACAAAGCTTGGTACGACAAGACGAGACGAGATGTGTGTGATGAAAAACTCCCGAAATAAAAGGGCAGGGTTGAGAAGGTTCATGGCGCTCCGCCTGTTAAGTCTTCTCTGCAGTGGCGGTGTCCCCAGCAAGCGCTCCCACTTGTTGATTGGCATTGATTTTGCCCTGACTCTCCCCTCCTTGTTAATTGGGCGGCGGCGGTTTCCTTCCCTCACTCCTTGGGAAGCGCAGATAAAATTCACACAGGTTTTAGTTTCTCACCAGTAAAATAACTTTTTCCTTCAGTACAAAAGGAGAAGAAATTGGCTTGTTACAGGATAAAGATTTTGTAATGAAAACGGATAAGAGCTATTTAGACAGATGCTGAAGCAGTGGCCATTAAAGTGAGTGCCGCAAATATATATCGTAACCGGCTGAGAGAGGCTGTAGGGCTATTCATTTATACTGGTATGCAGAGATCTCCTATCTATCTATCTATCTATCTCCTATCTATCTATCTATCTATCTATCTATCTCCTATCTATCTATCTATCTATCTATCTCCTATCCCTATCTATCTATCTATCTATCTATCTATCTATCTATCTATCTATCTATCTCCTATCTATCTATCTATCTATCTATCTATCTATCTATCTTCTATCTATCTATCTATCTATCTATCTATCTATCTATCTATCTATCTATCTATCTCCTATCTATCTATCTTCTATCTATCTATCTATCTCCTATCTCCTATCTATCTCCTATCTATCTCCTATCTATTATCTATCTCCTATCTATTATCTATCTCCTATCTATTATCTATCTCCTATCTATTATCTATCTCCTATCTATTATCTATCTCCTATCTATCTATCTCCTATCTATCTATCTCCTATCTATCTATCTCCTATCTATCTATCTATCTATCTATCTATCTATCTATCTATCTATCTATCTATCTATCTATCTATCTATCTCCTATCCTATCTATCTCCTATCTATTATCTATCTCCTATCTATCTATCTATCTCCTATCTATCTATCTTCTATCTATCTATCTATCTATCTATCTATCTATCTATCTCCTATCTCCTATCTCCTATCTATCTCCTATCTATTATCTATCTCCTATCTATTATCTATCTCCTATCTATTATCTATCTCCTATCTATTATCTATCTCCTATCTATTATCTATCTCCTATCTATCTATCTATCTCCTATCTATCTATCTCCTATCTATCTATCTCCTATCTATCTATCTATCTATCTATCTATCTATCTATCTATCTATCTATCTACTATCTATCATCTATCTATCTCCTATCTATCTATCTCCTATCTCCTATCTATCTATCTATCTATCTATCTATCTATCTATCTATCTATCTCCTATCTATCCTATCTCACATCTCTGTATTTTTAAAATATGTCCACAGTGTTGTTTTGCTGTATGTTTTCCTATTTTGACAAGTATAATACAGGATGTAACTCAGGATCAGTACAGGATCAGTAATGTATGTACACAGTGACCCCACCAGCAGAATAGTGAGTGCAGCTCTGGAGTATAATACAGGATGTAACTCAGGATCAGTAATGTAATGTATGTACACAGTGACCCCACCAGCAGAATAGTGAGTGCAGCTCTGGAGTATAATACAGGATGTAACTCAGGATCAGTAATGTAATGTATGTACACAGTGACCCCACCAGCAGAATAGTGAGTGCAGCTCTGCAGTATAATACAGGATGTAACTCAGGATCAGTAATGTAATGTATTTACACAGTGACCCCACCAGCAGAATTGTGAGTGCAGCTCTGGGGTATAATACAGGATGTAACTCAGGATCAGTACAGGATCAGTAATGTAATGTATGTACACAGTGACCCCACCAGCAGAATAGTGAGTGCAGCTCTGGAGTATAATACAGGATGTAACTCAGGATCAGTAATGTAATGTATGTACACAGTGACCCCACCAGCAGAATAGTGAGTGCAGCTCTGCAGTATAATACAGGATGTAACTCAGGATCAGTAATGTAATGTATTTACACAGTGACCCCACCAGCAGAATAGTGAGTGCAGCTCTGGAGTATAATACAGGATGTAACTCAGGATCAGTAATGTAATGTATGTACACAGTGACCCCACCAGCAGAATAGTGAGTGCAGCTCTGGATTATAATATAGGATGTAACTTGATCAGCACATGATAAATAAATAATTTTATGTATTTGTGAAGTGCCTCCATTTTTAATGACATTTCTATGCGGTATAATGGTATACACAGGTATGAGGAGAGCGTATGTCAGAGAAAGGTGCGCTCACATGTACAGGATCTGCAGCAGATTTGATGGCCCAGAGTTACTTTGCATTGAATCTGCAACTTCAAATCTGCGCCATCGAATCTGCTGCCCTAACGGAACATTATTATAGTTTGTATTAAACCCAAAGTAACAAGTTTGTTTAGCAATATATAATATATAGTTAGCAGTGTGTGTGTATGTATGTATGTATGTGTGTGTGTATATATATATATATATATATATATATATATATATATATATATATAATATTATATACACTCACCAGCCACTTTATCAGGTACACCTGTCCAACTGCACATTACCACTTAATTTCTAATCAGCCAATGACATGGCGGCAACTCAGTGCATTTAGGCATGTAGACATGGTCAAGACAATCTCCTGCAGTTCAAACCGAGCATCAGTATGGGGAAGAAAGGTGATTTGAGGCCTTTGAACGTGGCATGGTTGTTGGTGCCAGAAGGGCTGGTCTGAGTATTTCAGAAACTGCTGATCTACTGGGTTTTTCACCCACAACCATCTCTAGGGTTTACAGAGAATGGTCCGAAAAAGAAAAAACATCCAGTGAGCGGCAGTTCTGTGGGCGGAAATGCCTTGTTGATGCCAGAGGTCAGAGGAGAATGGGCAGACTGGTTCGAGCTGATAGAAAGGCAACAGTGACTCAAATAGCCAACCGTTACAACCAAGGTCGGCAGAAGAGCATCTCTGAGCGCACAGTACGGCCAACTTTGAGGCAGATGGGTTACAGCAGCAGAAGACCACACCGGGTGCCACTCCGCTCAGCTAAGAACAGGAAACTGAGGCTACAATTTGCACAAGCTCATCGAAATTGGACAGTAGAAAATTGGAAAAACGTTGCCTGGTCTGATGAGTCTCGATTTCTGCTGCGACATTCGGATGGTAGGGTGAGAATTTGGCGTCAACAACATGAAAGCATGGATCCATCCTGCCTTGTATCAACGGTTCAGGCTGGTGGTGGTGGTGTCATGGTGTGGGGAATATTTTCTTGGCACTCTTTGGGCCCCTTGGTACCAATTGAGCATCGTTGCAACGCCACAGCCTACCTGAGTATTGTTGCTGACCATGTCCATCCCTTTATGACCACAATGGACCCAACATCTGATGGCTACTTTCAGCAGGATAATGCGCCATGTCATAAAGCTAGAATCATCTCAGACTGGTTTCTTGAACATGACAATGAGGTCACTGTACTCCAATGGCCTCCACAGTCACCAGATCTCAATCCAATAGAGCATCTTTGGGATGTGGTGGAACGGGAGATTCGCATCTTGGATGTGCGGCCGACAAATCTGCGGCAACTGTGTGATGCCATCATGTCAATATGGACCAAAATCTCTGAGGAAGCTTCCAGCACCTTGTTGTATCTATGCCACCAAGAATTGAGGCAGTTCTGAAGGCAAAAGGGGGTCCAACCCGTTACTAGCAGGGTGTACCTAATAAAGTGGCCGGTGAGTGTGTATCTCTATCTATCTATCTATCTATCTATCTATCTATCTATATATATATATATATATATATATATATATATATATATATATATATATATAGTTATATATACACACACACAGAGTGGTCCCAAAAAATGTATCCACTGTTTAAAAGTCCATAACTTGCAAACTAATTGATGGAGTTGTCTCATATTTGGTGAAAGTGTAGCCTTAAAGCTATCACTGTAGGTGTTCGAAATGGTCACCATTCACATCCACACACAAGCAATGCCGCCGAACTGCAGCACGAACTACTGACTGCATTGTGTTCAGTTTGATATTTGCACATGAATGTACGATGGATTCTGCTTGGCTTTTGTCGATAAACGACGTCCTTTAGTGTTCCCCACAGGTAAAAGTTAAGTCTGGGGAACGTGGTGGATACTCCACAGCACCTCTACGGCCTATCCATCTTCCTGGTAGATTTTCGTTGAGATACGCCCTAACACGATGTTGGTAGTGGGCTGGGGCACCATCTTGTTAAAAGTAAAATCTTCCGTCTCCAGACAGGTCTTGGATGGCAGGTAAAATGGATGTCTGGAGCTTATGAAGGTACACCTCACCGGCAGGGCTGTATTTACCACTAGGCACCCATGGTCCGGTGCCTAGGGCAGCACCTTTCAGGGGGGCAGCATCAGGGAGCAGGAGGAAGAAAACAAACTTTTTTTTGGTTTTTATTTTTTGAATCTACCACCTCCAGTGCAGACTTGCCAGTAAATCTGGTGACTTTTTGAGGGGGGAGGGGGGTTATGGTGGTATTGGTCAGGTCTGGTGTGGCAATGGTAAATGTGACGCCTGGAGCTATCACCTACCAATCCTGTGGTGAGAATTCCTTCAGACAATATGCAGACGCTCTAATCATTGATTCAATGTGGAAATTTGCTTATGTTTCAAGCAGTTAAAAACCATGAAAAATGTGATTCCAAAACCACTCTCCCCCACACTCCCCAAGATGGGGCGTCTTTAGGTTTAGTGCCTAGGGCAGCAGCAGCATACAGCCCTGCTCACCGGTAACTGTGCCCTCAAAGAAGAACGGCCCAATCAAGCCCCGGTACGACAACCCACACCACACATTTACTCCTGGCAAATTCACAGCTTTGTCGACATGGACGTTCGGATTTTCGTCGGCCCAGTAGATGCAATTGTGGCGATTTACTGTTCCATTGAGTTTGAACTGTGCCTCATCAGACCACACAATCATCTCTGCAAACTCGTCATCGTTGCGCACCATGTTGTTAAACCACTCGCAGTGCTCCAGTCTACGGTCTGGGTCGTCCTCGTTTATTGCGTGTAGCAATCGTGAGATGTAGCACTTTGCTGTCTTCAAAATTCGCCGAACACTTGAGCGACTCACTCCAGTTTCACGGACACACTGTCTCAAAGACGTCTGTGGTGAGCGAGTGAATTGTTGTAACACATGACAGGAGTTAGCTGGACTTGTTACTGTTATTCGGCTTCAAATTTGTTTAGAATGAGACGAATCGTTAAACGTGTCGGTGGCTCTGTTTGATACTCATTTCGCCATTGCCGTTGAACCTCATTAATGTTTTCGTACTTAAAATACCACTTCAAAACTGACTTCCTTTCATCGAATGTAAGCCTTGCGCCAGCCATGATTACTCGAGTAACTAGGTGCAACTACGAACACAACACAGACTATCCGGCGACTGTCATCTGACAAAACAATACAACGCTTGTGTGGTGACTGCCGGAAGTACAAACCAGTACACTACCAAATATGAGACAATTCCGTCAATTAGTTTGCAAGTTATGGACTTTTAAACAGTGGATACATGGACCACTCTGTATATATATATTTGGCAGTATATACTATATATAGTAATCAGTGTATATGTGTGTGTGTGTGTGTGTGTGTATATATATATATATATATATATATATATATATATATATATATATTATATCAGTATTATATATAATTGGCAGTATATACTAAGTATGATTATATATATATATATATATATATATATATATATATATATAGCGCAGTATATACTACATAAGGTTAGCAGTATATACTGTATAAGGTTAGCAGTATATATATATATATATATATATGATTGTCAGTATACACTATATAAGGTTAGCAGTGTAATATATGATTAGTGGTATATAATATATATGATAATCAGGGTCTCTATCCTCTATTAGTCGGGCTGGGCGTCCTGTGATGTGCGGCGTTGGACACAATGTATGCGGTGGCGGATGGCGGTGCGTACAGCTCATGATATAGTCATATTTTCTGCAGATGGAGCTTAAACTAATTTTTCCCAAAAGAATATTCTCCGATCTTTGCAATTTGGAAAAACTGCCGAGTAAAATTGCTATCACTGCACATGTCAAAATATCATTTTATAGTTGGAGCGGAAGAGAAATGACCATTAGCGGCAGTAATGCCGCCGAAAAACTAATTAAGATCTTATGAAAAAGACTTGTTAACTGGATGAGGAAAATTGCGTTTATTTCCCTAGGAAACAGGCGCGCATTGTCATTTTTCTCATTCCGCCCGGCGCTTTGTGTGGAGATTGCAGCACTTGAAGCCTCGGACAATACGTCGGCTTCACATCGTTTTGTTGTAATGTATGAGAAAGAATTGATGATATAATTCGCCGGCGCCGGGTTATGAACGAGCGGATGACAAGCGGAATTGCGCGAGGTGTTAACCCTTGGCGGCTCCGGCCATTGGCTTCTGCCGGATTTGGAAGGAATGGAGATATATAATTTGGTTTCCTGAGTTACGATGTAGCAGAGCTGATGGTTTAATTAAATTCTTTATGCATTGTGATGGCGGCTGAGTGCAGGGACAGAGCGATGGAAGCCGGGCTGTCCATAGAGCACTGGCCTTATCATGGATCCGCACTATACCAAGGACAACATCTGATGGTCTGGTGTGGAACGGGAGGGTTCCCTGTCCAGAGCCCATATGTCTTATCCAGAGCTCCGGAGCACCAGTCATATCATTGGGATCCGGCTACTTATCTGCTGCCTATATGATGTATCCTCTCTGAACATAAGGTTAATTCCCATACATAGCTCTTATCTGAAAGGGGTACGTGTGCCAGAAAGTTATAGAAATATGTAAATTACTATTGAAAAATCTCCAGACTTCCAGTACTTATCAGCTGCTGTATGACCTGCAGGAAGTGGTGTATTCTCCCCAGTCTGAAAGGGGTACGTGTGCCAGAAAGTTATAGAAATATGTAAATTACTATTGAAAAATCTCCAGACTTCCAGTACTTATCAGCTGCTGTATGACCTGCAGGAAGTGGTGTATTCTCCCCAGTCTGAAAGGGGTACGTGTGCCAGAAAGTTATAGAAATATGTAAATTACTATTGAAAAATCTCCAGACTTCCAGTACTTATCAGCTGCTGTATGTCCTGCAGGAAGTGGTGTATTCTCCCCAGTCTGACCCAGTGCTCTCTGCTGCCACCTCTGTCCATGTCAGGAACTGTCCAGAGCAGCAGCAAATCCCCATAGAAAACCTCTCCTGCTCTGGACAGTTCCTCATGCACAGATTTGTGTGTCTTCAACAGAAAGCAGCAGTTGAGAACTGGGGGAAGGAGACTGAGTAGATAATAAGAAGTATGGAAGGAATTGTTAGTCTCACCATGGGCAGCAACATATCAAAAGTTATGGTTGACTGGACTACCCCTTTTAACCACTTGAATATCAGTCAGGAAACCTGTAACATGGCCGGGGCTCACACTCTGAAGGGACAGACATCCCGGGGTTAATTAAAGGTCTGCTTCTTTTAATAGCTGCCCGCATGCTGTTATTACTAGGAATACCATAGTGCTGTTATCACTCACATCTCCTCACAGATCTGCTGCTTGCCAATTCTGTTTTATCTGCTGCCCAGCACATGAAACACAATCCCATCAGCAGAGAGAGGCCAAGATGGAACAGTGAAAAGGGTACTCCGAAGGAAAACTAAGTAGTTCACTAATCAGCTGGTGCCAGAACATAACACAGATTGTAATTTACTCCTATTTAAAAAATGTATCCAGTCTTCCAGTACTTATAAGCTGCTGTATGTCCTGCAGGAAGTGGTGTATTCTTTCCAGTCTGACACAATGCTCTCTGCTGCCACCTCTGTCCATGTCAGGAACTGTCCAGAGCAGGAGAGGTTTTCTATGGGGATTTGCTGCTGCTCTGGACAGTTCCTGACATGGACAGAGGTGGCAGCAGAGAGCACTGTGTCAGACTGGAGACAATACACCACTTCCTGCAGGACATACAGCAGCTGATAAGTACTGGAAGAATGGAGATTTTTAATAGAAGTAGAATTACGAATCTATATAACTGTCTGACACTAGTTTATTTGAAAGGAAAAAAGAAAAAAATTAGTCGGAGTGCCCCATTAATGCAATATCACTATAATTGGTCAATGGCATCTCCGCTCCAATATAACAATGAACTCCTGGTAACTGGAGAAGATGGAGTCAAATTTATCAGATCTAACCAAGACACATTGGACAACTTTGCGTTACTTGAATATCACTGTACAGCTCATGCAGAACTTTTCTACAAAACTTTTTGGGATCATGAAATGTCCATCGGTTAAATTCCCGCTAGTTTGTAGCAATATATAACCGTGAAGTCTGGAGATTTAAACATGAATTCCGGGGCCAGTAAATTGCCGGTAATCTCGTTCTATGAGCAATTTGGGAGCCGAGATCGGAGGGAGAATACTGAGCGGCGAGCGGTGTTCTGCGCTCTCTTCCTGTTCCAGGAATATGTTGTCGTTTCACCATTTTTCCCACAGGCTTGACAGCGACACATTAATATTTTTGTCACCGGAGGAAATATTACAAAACATTTCAATTCTGATATGTTGTGAGAAGCCATAAATATGCCGTTTCTCATCTTCTCGGCCAATAATGGATTATAAATAAAACATTAAGAAAGATTAGGCGGCCTCTCGGAGCAATGGTTTCCATGGCTGTTCAATCTCCTGGTGGCGGTGGAACGCTTAGTGATACGAGATTCCACAAAGGTTCTTCAATAACCTTATCAATATTCCGCCAGCTTGGATTAGGAGGAAGACAAAACCAGTTGGGGAGATAATGGAATGATAACGCAACACAATTTACTTGATATGGAAACAAACAACGGGAAATAATTCTTACTTGGCTCCAAATAATTTTTTTCTTCGAGGAGAGAGACGATGACTTTGAAATATATTGATGAGATGGGATTCGATAGTGGGATGTGGCGGGAGCATAGAGCGCCGGAGCGGGACGCTGATCTAGCTGAGTGCAATGTGGGGTCTTGTTGTTTGTATGGCTGGGGAGTAGTTGTTTGTATGGCTGAGAAGTCGGGGAGTAGTTTGTATGGCTGGGGGAGTTGTTGGGTGGTTTGCATGGCTGGGAAGTGAGGTAGTTGTTTGTATGGCTTGGGGGGGGGGGGGTCCAGTTGTTTGTATGGCTGGGAAGTAGTTGTTTGTATGACTGGGGGTTCGTTGAGTAGTTGTTTGTATGGATTGGGGGGGGTAGGGTTGTTTGTATGGCTGGGGAGTAGTTTGTATGACTGGGGGGTCGTGGAGTAGTTGTTTGTATGGCTTGGGGGGGTCAGGTTGTTTTGTATGGCTAGGGGGGGTCAGGGAGTAGTTGTTTGAATAGCTGGGGGGGGGGTCAGGAAGTTGTTTGCATGGCTAGGGGATCAAGTTGTTTGCATGGATGGGGAGTAGTTGTTTGTATGGCTGGGGAGTCGGGGAGTAGTTGTTTGTATGGCTGGGGAGTAGTTTGTTTGACTGGGGGGTCGTGGAGTAGTTGTTTGTATGGCTTGGGGGGGTCAGGTTGTTTGTATGGCTGGGGGGGTCAGGTTGTTTGTATGGCTGGGGGGGTCAAGAGTAGTTGTTTGAATGGCTGGGGGGGTCAGGAAGTTGTTTGCATGGCTGGGGGGATCAAGTTGTTTGTATGGCTGGGGGGTCGAGGAGTAGTTGTTTGTATGACTGGGGGGGGGGAGGCTGTAGGATTTATATGAGCTGTATGTCAGCAGAGGTCCCACAGTTTGCACAGGGCGCCGTCTACCCTGAGGCCGGCCCTGATGGTAGTGATCTGTGGCCACATTGTGTACTGTCATTGGCAGCGAAAGGGGGTTAAATTATTTATTTATTCATTTTCTTCCTTTGGCCTTTATTATGGTTGATTCTGACAATCTCCATCCCCCCTGTCGTACATGGCTCCATGTCATGTTGGGTTATTCATAATTACTGCCCATAATTAATAATTGATTGGTGATTCATTCCCCAAATCACAAATATGAGAATTACCGAACCGCAGAAAAGAGGAGAACGATCACATTCCCACCTCGCTCACTCAGCTCGATCAATGACGTTCTTATAGGAGAAGCCAACACATTAATTCTTGTCAGTGGAGCCCGAGTCTCAGATTGCTGAGTGAGTTATTGTGAACAAACCGGCCACCGAAAAGTGTGATATGGCCGCAATACTGCTGACTGGTGATAGGACGCCATAAAACTGGGCCAGAGCCCCAACGGGATTACTATATAGCAGCTGATCAGAAAGCCTAATTAATAAGAAGGATAATTATATTCATCTCCAAAGTATACAGTATCCTAGTACATAGATGGCAGTATTATAGTATATTCCTGTATATAGGAGCAGTATTATAGTAGTTATATCCCTGTATATAGGAGCAGTATTATAGTAGTTATATTCTTGTATATAGGGGGCAGTATTATAGTAGTTATATTCCTGTATATAGGGAGCATTATTATAGTAGTTATATCCCTGTATACAGGAGCAGTATTATAGTAGTTATATTCCTGTATATAGAGGCAGTATTATAGTAGTTATATTCCTGTATATAGGAGCAGTATTATAGTAGTTATATTCCTGTGTATAGGAGCAGTATTATAGTAGTTATATTCCTGTATATAGGGAGCAGTATTATAGTAGTTATATTCCTGTATATAGGGGCAGTATTATAGTAGTTATATCCTTGTATATAGGAGTAGTATTATAGTAGTTATATTCCTGTATATAGGGGGCAGTATTATAGTAGTTATATCCCTGTATGTAGGGGGTAGTATTATAGTATATTTCTGTATATAGGAGCAGTATTATAGTAGTTATATTCCTGTATATAGGAGCAGTATTATAGTAGTTATATCCCTGTATATAGGGAGCAGTATTATAATAATCAGACTCTAATAGGATGGGTGGCATTATTATAGTCTTACCTTATAATCCTGCTTTTCATTGTCTTTTTTATTATAACTTTTATGAATATTAAAATGTAAGTTCAGATGATTTTAGAGATCATTTGTGATGAACATGTTGAGATCAGAGAATCAATTTGTTAAACCCCAACCTCCAGGAGTGAGGAATGTCTTGAGTATTATATATATATATATATATATATATATATATAGATATATATATATATATATATATATATATATATAATATACACTTACCGCCACTTTCTTAGGTACACCTGTCCAACTGCACGTTACCACTTAATTTCTAATCAGCCAATCACATGGCGGCAACTCAGTGCATTTAGGCATGTAGACATGGTCAAGACAATCTCCTGCAGTTCAAACCGAGCATCAGTATGGGGAAGAAAGGTGATTTGAGGCCTCTGAACGTGGCATGGTTGTTGGTGCCAGAAAGGCTGGTCTGAGTATTTCAGAAACTGCTGATCTACTGGGATTTTCACGCACAACCATCTCTAGGGTTTACAGAGAATGGTCCGAAAAAGAAAAAACATCCAGTGAGCGGCCGTTCTGTGGGCGGAAATGCCTTGTTGATGCCAGAGGTCAGAGGAGAATGGGCAGACTGGTTCCAGCTGATAGAAAGGCAACAGTGACTCAAATAGCCAACCGTTACAACCAAGGTAGGCAGAAGAGCATCTCTGAACGCACAGTACGGCCAACTTTGAGGCAGATGGGCTACAGCAGCAGAAGACCACACCGGGTGCCACTCCGCTCAGCTAAGAACAGGAAACTGAGGCTACAATTTGCACAAGCTCATCGAAATTGGACAGTAGAAGATTGGAAAAACGTTGCCTGGTCTGATGAGTCTCGATTTCTGCTTGAACATGACAATAAGTTCACTGTACTTAAATGGCCTCCACAGTCACCAGATCTCAATCCAATAGAGCATCTTTGGGATGTGGTGGAACGGGAGATTGGCATCATGGATGTGCAGCCGACAAATCTGCGGCAACTGTGTGCAGGGCCGCTTCTGCCATGAGGCGGAATGAGTATTCCGCCTCAGGCGGCAGATTCTGCGGCCATGCAGGGGGCGGCAGATAGCCGCCCTGCAGCCGCTCACTTGTCCTGCGGCAGCCGTCCGGTCCCGCCACCAACGCTCACCGATGTCCCCCGCCGCGCTCCCGCGCTGTCAACAGCTTTCATGGTCCTCCAGCAAGTCGTGAGTGCCCGGGGTCAGCGGGGGCCGCGATGAGCTGGGACAGCGGTTATCGTTGGCGGCGGGATGGCGGCGATGACAGCCGCTGACTGACGGCGCGGGAGCGCGGCAGGGGACAGCGGTGAGCTTTGGTTGCGGGAGTGCTGCGGCAGGACAGGTGAGCGGATGCAGAGCTGGAGCGCGGGGTGGGGGTGGGGGGTGTTCTTTGTATACGGGGGTGCCGGCCGGGTACGCATTGTGGTCTGGGGGGGGGTCGGGAGCTAGTGAAGGGGCGGCCGCCTGCGGTTTGCCTCAGGCGGCGGAGACCCCAGAATCGGCCCTGACTGTATGATGCCATCATGTCAATATGGACCAAAATCTCTGAGGAAGCTTCCAGCACCTTGTTGTATCTATGCCACCAAGAATTGAGGCAGTTCTGAAGGCAAAAGGAGGTCCAACCCGTTACTAGCATGGTGTACCTAATAAAGTGGCTGGTGAGTGTATATGTGTGTGTGTGTGTGTGTGTGTATATATATATATATATATATATATATATATATATATATATATATATATATATATAATTTCTAAGTTTTGTTTTTTTTCTTTTTGATGCAGCAGAATAATAAATGATATACAACCTTGCAACCATTTTGCATATTCTCCCAACCAGTCATGAATATAGAAGCCAACGGAATAAAGGTGATATATACAGTAGTCTGTTCATTCGAAAGGTTGCAGCAATTTTTATTTACTACCGATACAATATCATTCTCATTTGTCATGACTCGTAAATAATAAGACGGTGTGCAAGATCTGTCCAGAAACTCCTAGGTAACATTTTTTTTTAAACATCTATTTATTGCTGACATAGAAACACAGTTAAAAAGGGGAACATGACATCTGAAGTGAAGACTACAGGTAATGTATTCAAGTCTCATAAGAATTAACATTTATGTCTAGTTAGTACATGCAACTTTCTGAGTGCCACATGAGAATCCCGGATATGAGAAGAGAGAGGGGGCAAAATACACATTTTTATTGGAGATCTTCAGGTTTTTCGGATTAAACCGTTACCATAAGTGTATTTTTTTTTTTTTTACATTTTTACACAATTAAAAACATTTCATTAAAAATAAAAACTTACAGTGGGGGACAATATAAAAAGAAAAAAAGGCAACTCTACTTATATTTGTCTGGCACAGAGAGAAACAAAAGCTGGTTTTGCATTCATTTTGATCTTTCGACAAGTGGAAGTTTCCTAGAAGCGACAAGCGGGTAAATTACAGCGTTTTACACAGAGATTTGTTTGTAAATTACATTGTTAGGTTACATTAAGAAGCTTACACAGAAAAAACCTACCAACCGGCATTCGCACAATTTCTTTATTGTTCAAGCTGGAGAGTTTAAGGACTAAATCATTCTGATTGTTCTGTTTCTTCCGTCTCTTGGAGACAATTTTAAAGCTTTTATTTTTAGAATATTGATGAAGCTTTGAAGTCAGATGAGGATGGGGGAACAATAGAGACACCCCCTTTCCCCTGGGGACTGGGAAGGGGCCCCATTGATAAGGAGACCCCATCTTTGAAGTCACGTGAGTATTTGGGAACAATAGAGACACTCCCTTTCCTTTGGGGATGGTAAGGGGCCCCATCAATGATGAGTGCGAGAGTGAACTGTGATGTCACTTTTATTGACGTGAAGCTGTAAGCTATTGAAATAAAATAAAAATTAGATAAAATTTGGGCTATTGAGCCATTGGCCAGAAAATATTCTCGGTGTATGTAGGCCCTTAGTTGACGGTTCCTAATGGTCCCTTTGTCTTTATTATGGTTAGTATGTTGAGCACCATTGCCTCGAATGACGTTAGGGATCCAATCAGACTTATCCCTGGCATGTGCCCATTTATGCCAAATGCTGACACCAGCACTGAGTAGGACTTTTCTAGGTGTCCAAGTCTAATATGATAATGAAGGCTGAAACTGTCAACTGAGTGGTCATTTCCTAATGTATAAAGCCCCATATTCATACCCCCTTGAGAGTAGTGGTGGCTAGGCTTGATCGCACATCGGAAAAAGCTAGGTTCGAACGAACTCGAACCTAGCCGGACCTTCTGCATTTAATTGCTGGAAGGAGGAGACATCCCGGGGACCGCCTGGATTTCCAGGATTCAGCCTAGGTAATAGGCTGTATCCTGGAATTCCACGCGGTCCTCGGGATGTCTCCTCCTTCCACACGGACCGTGAAGACATCAGCAAATAAATGCAGAAGGTCTGGCTAGGTTCGAGTTCGATCAAACCTAGATTTTTCCGATGTTCGATCAAGCCTAGTGGTGACCACTAGAGATGAGCACAACTGGAGCATGCATGGAGTCAGATTTTTCATCATTTGAATACTGGGGGCTGGAGAACTAGGATGCAGATTTGGGGAGTTTGGGAAAACATGACTACAGCCTACCTATGGTTGTATCCCTGTTTTCCAGGACTCTCTAGGGCTGCATCCAAGTTCTTCAGCCACCTGTATTCAAATGCTAAATGATCAGACTCTAGCTCCAGTTCCTCACTTCTCTAGTGACCACCACTTTGACAGTCAATGGATATTGTTGCAGTCTTGTCAGGCGGTAGGTACTCATCACTGCTTAGACATTCTAGGTCTTTATGGCATTGTCTCTGGTGATAAAGTGGCCAGGGCTCTTGTATGAGACCATTCAGGCAGATTATCAGCAGGTGTGTTAGGAGTCAGAACTCCATAGATATCAAAGGACAGACTAACAATGCTTGAATAGGTCCTGACACTGTCTAAGAAACACTTTCAATTTCTCCTATTGTGTGGTGTTTCCAATCATTAGTTGGGACAAGTGCTCGGCTAAGTTCTTCACTCCCTCTCTTGATACGATCTCAGTCTCACTAGAATTAGAGTGAAGCGCCTAGCCCAGAGCTTCTCTAGTGATAGGTGCTGGGATGACTTATACCCTGTATTGAGTGGTCTTCTGAATTGGCTACAAATTGTAAAAGTAGGGTATACAAGTTCTGATTGTGCTACAAGCAGACACCTCAGCAACATAGATGATCGAACATCAAAAAATCTTAGCTTCTATAGAACTTGAACCTTGTCGAACCTTCCGCATTTGATTCCCAATGCCTTCCCCATCTGTGGGGAGGGAGGAGACAGCACGGTTACCACCTGGAATTCTGCTATTCAGCCTGGGTAATGGGCTAAATCCCGGAATTCCAGGCATCCCCGGCTGTCTCCCCTTTCCCCACGGAATGGGAAGGCATTGGGAATCAAATGCGGAAGGTTCGACAAGGTTCAAATTCTATAGAACCTAAGATTTTCCGATGTTCGATCATCTCTACTCAACAACACTAATAATGGCTGGCCATGAGGTCCTCGGTGTAGCCTGTAGATCCCTGCTCCTACTTCAGCTAATAATACCGATCCCTACACCAACTATGTCCAGTGTGCAAATCTGTTATTGGAAAGGTTTAACGGATCCTCATTTCCATATCCCTCTATATAATCTATTATGCAGTCGGGGCCGCTGGATCTACAGAGAAGAAGCCCCGTAAATTAATTTAACCAAAATGACTTCAAAACGTAATAAGTTTAATTTGTGAGCGCTTGTTTTAATATTCATAGTTTCCCACGATGGAACAACTAATTTGCATCCTTGTTATATGAACGTATCGCACGTTATATAAAGCCAATGAATAAAGGTTGAATATTGCAGAAATGAAGAATAAAGAAATCGTGAAAATTCTCTTCCACTTTTTTCATAAATCCATTAAATAAGTGACTTTTTTTTACAGAAATTCTACAGAAACTAAAAGCTAGTCGTCGACCTACTATTCTGACAGTGTCGTAATTCTCTAAAAAAGACAACCGTAATGTACTATATACAACATAGAAACTAAATAGTGATGTAAACCATGGTGCCCTGTGCCTACCGGACCGCCTCCGTACCTATAGGGATACTAGAAGCTGCTGTTTGGGGTAATTAGTCGTTGTGTAACATAAAACTATAGCAACCATAGAAATGGACCATTTTCTACACAATATATTGATTTAGGTTTAACGAATAGCAATGCTAGTACATGTATAATCTGTCGTATACTAAAATCCTTGGTTTATTTAGCAGGAATGAGTGTGAAAGGCTCATATATGTATATATACAAAAGAGCTAATGGGTGAAATTCGACTAATAGGAATGTGGCTTTGTTGACCGTTCATTTACATGGGACAAATATAAAAAAAAAAATCCCAAAATTTGCTTTGGGTCCAATTTTATAAAATTGGACGTTGGATTAGAACGTGGATTGAAGTGAACTCCTTTCAGTCTCTTTAATGCCAATACTGTACAAGCCTAACCTTAGGGGAAGCCTTGTTCTTCATTTTGAACCATTTATCGGAAACTTACTTCTAAGGTTTTGAATTTAGATATTTTGTGGGAAATTCTAAACAAACTTAATTAGTTTTAAATCAATTTGCTTTTTATAGTTCTGACCTCTTCTATGGGACCGTCTGGCCTCCAGCTTTGCAGTGGCTCTGTTATCTACACTCCTTGTGGCGGTCATATAAGCGGCTATCATTTATTTAGAGTAGAGGTGGGGATCCTTTGGCCTTCAGCTGTCACAAAACTACAATTCCCATCCACATCCTAGCCTTTGGCTATACAGGCATGATAAAATGGTGGAAATGTAATATTGTAACGGTTGGAGGGCCAAAGGCTTCCCATCTCTGATTTAGAGGTATGGTGAGTAGTGTTGAGTGGAGTTGCCGATCAACACTGTTCTCCAAATGTTCTCTGAACCTGAACAGCTTGCATTTGACTCCCGGCATCTGGAGAGTGTAGATGCTGCCCCAAGGCTGCCATGAAAACATGAATTTACAGAAGCTAATGGTTGTATCCATGTTTTCCAGAACTCCTTAGGGCTGCATCCAAATTCTACAGACCCCGGGAGTCAAATGCTGAGTGTTCTGGTTTAGAGAACGTTTGAAAAGCACTATTGAGCGTCAACTCCACTCAACACTAATGGTGTGCATTATCCTGGATGTATGTACCACAAAAGCAGCCCCCGGGCAGTGCTATGGGGCCCTTAGATCAGGTTCACCACATTCCTTATGGATGAAATAATATTTGGCTTTCCACTGGGATGACCTATAAGAAATGAGATAATCGGGGCAGATGGTTGGCCATCCCTTTCAGGGATGAGGATATCTAGCTGCAGGAACCACCAACAACAAAGCTTTTTGCTACCCGACCATTTAATTTAGGTCCCTCAAAAAGACGACCGGCTCAATCGTAACCCATAGATTTTATGGAAGAATAGCGTTCTAATGGAATGGCTGTGGGTGACACTTTTAAGAACATACAATACATAGCATTAGTCTTACTTCAGTCATTAGATGTGGTGTTCTATATATACAATGTAGCTCGTTTCACACTCCTATGTATCTTACATATGTTTTTTTATGGAGTATTAAGCTGTGACTATGTACATCTGACGCACAAGTATACACAGAAAGAGCTACTAGATACACTTCAGAGTTGGTGCTCGTGTACAAACTTAGAATTACTCCCTGAAGCTGGTGCTTGTTGACATGGGGTAAAATTTGCCAAGGGAATAACTTTGACAGGATCTTCAATGGTACAATGTCTCTCGCATGTGTTGTAGAACTGGGGTCGAGATGCCCCCTTTTCGCTATCTTCCTTGGGCAGAGGTCTTCCGAGGGTATGTACTCCGTCTGGCCTCGCACCTCTTCCCCAACCTTGCTGGAATCCAAAGGTCGGCAAAGGCGGATTAGACTGCTGGTATTGGGTCAGAGACGGTGGCATCCAGCAGTTATCGGAGTGGCCGAGGATGAGGCATTCTTGGGTGCAGGTCTCCGAGGCTTCTGCAAGGGCTTTTTGGAGGTTGACCTCAATTGCTAGAAAGAAACAGAAAATAGTTTTTTTTAGGTGTTTAGTCTACACAACAAAGACTCAAAATATTTTGTCAGGCAAAATTTGCATGATTTATATACAGCTGAAATAGGGATCAGTCCTTCTCCTAAACACATGAAGTAAAGACCCACATACAAGAAGTCTACAGAAATATACTTTTTTTATATTGTTAACATGTTATTGAGTCTATTCTACTTTGTAAACCAGCCAATGGACATCTTAGTCCGTATCGGTCTACTTTACCCTAAGTGGCAACTTTGGGGAATTTTCATCAATAGGTTCTCCACACTTGTTTTGGGTGACAGCGAGAATCCTCAATTACCTGTCACCCAATTGTAAATTTTATGACCATACTGTGCGTCATATTTACATTGCAAGGGTCTTCATCAGCTGATTAACACCCTGCGTAATAGGGCTAGTGAGCAAAAACTTTCATCAGCTGATCAGGCTCTGTAAAATATCATTGTCTGCTGGCCACACATTACCCTGTATATGGAAATGTGCACACTGAGGAAATGTGATGGAAAATCCTTTGCCAAATTCGCCGCTTGGATGGATGAAGGAATCTGCCCGTGCATAGAATGAAGTCTAGGACACGGGCGGAGTGCGGACACACGCGGCAAATTCCGCAATGAATTTTCCATCAAATTTCCTCAGTGTGCACATACCCCAACAACGGATTTGCGGATCGATTACAGTGCCTTCTGCTGTGTGGTGTCATTTTGGTTCACAATGTTGCATTCAAGCCATTCCTCTTTTTCTCCCATTAAACCGCACCTCTTCACAACATGTTAAAAAGAAAATAAAAAAAATGTGTCTAATACATAATTAAGGTGGCACGGACGCCATACTGTTCCAATTATGGAAATGCAATTAGACCAAGTAAAATACTAAAAATAAAAGAATCTGACACTTTTTTAACCACTTCATGGATTATTTGCCAGCTTAAAAAAGTGAGAAATTAATAATATTAGGGCCCTTGCACACTGAGCAATAGGTGCGGAATTGAAGAGGAAAAATTTCTGCTTGAAATACCTCCCTTATTTATCTCGGGCAGAATAGAAGAAGAATTAGAGCGGAATTAGAGTGGAATTTCAAGCCTTATAAGCTGATGCACCGACATTATACAAACATGTCCCCCCATTTTATACCTACAGCAATAACGCATTAGTTTCATAAGAAAATGCAATAAAGAAACGATACGTGTAACATGCGTGACACCTTCTATAAGAGAACATTCATCAACCTCATGCAGCACTATAAAAATAAAGATTTCCTAAAGCGCAGTGTAGGTTTTCTAAGCGCTCTGTAAGGAGCTTCGCTCAGCTACTTCTCTTGTAAGAAAAGAGAATTCTCTATATAAATATAAAACCCTCCAGGTAGCTTGGGTAATGTTACTTCTAATGGCGTCTATTATCCTGACAGTCTCGGGGACTTTCTATGTCTGAACACTATCAAAAAGTATTTCTAAGGAGAAAGCTTTGATAGACGGAGCAATTGGTGTCTTAGTGGGGTTCCTTGGGTCCACCAGAGGAGACCATTCGGAGGGATTCTCCTTCTATAAAAGACTACTTATTTCTTACTGGATAATCGATAATAAAGGCTTAAACATGTATCAAGAACTGGTAAAAGACTTTACTGTATAGTGAGGCTTGGGCGAAGATCAAACAGGTCAACCGTCCCAACATCTTATAACTAGAGATAAGACAACTTTTAAAAAGTTTGGCTTGTCTAGTTTGTGAACTACTGGGTGGCCGGTTCGGTTTGACCTGAATCGGTTTTGAACTAACTAGGTTGTACAGTCTGGCTCCCGGGAGGTTAAGTGGAGTTGTGTTGCATTGTACTTACCCCCCTGGTTTCATGTCTTCTCTTCACCAGACCCTTCACATAGTGCTTGATGTGGCTCCTGTGCTCCTCCTCAGCCAATCAGTGGCTGCAGTGATCTCCTGCCTCAATCACTAATTGGCTGAGCAGAGACCACATCACACACTGTGTGCTGGGTCTGGTGAAGAGAGGAGATGTGAGCCCAGGAGGGTAAGTATAATGCCCCCCCCCCCCCCAACAGGGAAAAGTGTGTATTGCATCCCCACTTAGGGGGCCAGACTGTATTCCACTTGTTGTTTCTCAGCTATCTCTCTCTTTCTGTGTGTCCCCAGTGCTGTGCTTGTCCTACCCACTCCATAGACTTGTATGGGTTGTAATTTGATCCCTGAGCTACTTACAGGATAAGGTCAAGGACAGTGTAGAAGTTGGTCAAAGGGGGGGATGTCTGATAACTGAAAAAGGAAGCATTTTGTCTGATAAGATATCACATCAAGTTTCTTAAATTGGCTTCTTATATGAGAAGTTTGTTGACGCGTCAGTATCTATTCTGTATATGGAAAACATCCTTATTAAAGAGCGTAGAGCTGCGAATCTCACATATACCCCCACTTAGAGCCAGCAAATATTTCAGAGAATGTTATAATTGGTAATAATAATGCAGAGAACCGTCTTTTATCTGAGTTTTTCTTTAGTTGTAGTGGTTGATCTTTGGCCCCGATCATTCTCGTTGTCATTTTCCGCATATCGCAGTCCCACATTACGCGCTTATATCTTCGGTAATGGAGACATCTTTTGCTGTTGTTTACTACCCGTATAAAAATAGACTTAACAAATCCTCCCTGATAGGGATCGAATAGTTCTCTATGCGATTTCATGTTACATATGCCATAGATATGTTAATGGGATACGAGGGGAGTAGTATGGAGCCATGCATTCCATTTGCATCTATTAACAGGGAATTTGCTAACATAAATCATCAGCAAACGGAGGCTACATAAACACATTCACATGCAAATTGCCACAATGCGCCGCTTTTCCCTCCCTGACACTAGAAACACAAGAGCAAATGCTATAGAAATCTAAATGAAAGCATAATCTTCCCCAACATCTCCTTTGTTTATCATGAAACCCCCTTAAAAACTGCAATATGTGCCCCTTAAAGGGGAACAATCTGCAGGTTGGGGGGGGGGGATAAAACCCTAATTGACATATAGAATCTTAACTATCTCTGGCGAAACCCCTATTAAGTATCTACTTAAACCAGGGATGGGGAACCTTCGGCCCTCCAGCTGTTGCAAAACTACAATTCCCATCATGCCTGGGCAGGAATAGCAATTGATAACCAGGTCAAACAAAACTCAAAAAATCTGATTAAAAAAAAAAAGATGGTTTACGCTTGAAATTCGGCCTGTAAAATATGTACAGAGCAATGTCCTATTGTGTTCAATGGGATTTCCTATCTATTGTTCACACGGCGGAATTTACACGCGGAATGTTCCGCCACGGTTCATGTCAATTCTTTGGGCGGATTCTGCTGGAGAAATCCCATAGAAGTCATTGGGGCTTTAAATTTCCCCTTTCTGCTCGAATTCTGCACCAACTCCATTCCTCACCTATCCCCCAGTGTGAACATACCCTAAGAGAGCTTTGATACCACGTTGTGATAATGTATTTGAGTATGGTGAGAACTAGTGTTCAGCAAACACTAAAATGCTTGAGTGCTTGTTACTTGAGCATTTGAAAACCCTATTAAAATCAATGGGAGTCTCGAGCATTTAAGCAGGTGCCCTCTATTTGGCAGAGCGGAAGGTGCCTGGTTACCCCATTGAATTTTTTCGTTCAAATTTTTGTTTATTTCATCCCTTGAAGAGAAGCGTAAGTGAAATATACAAAAATTGGAACGAAAAAATGCAATAGTTTTCTGCAAGACGAACTAGAGCTCTGGCGGTATGCCGGTAACTGACTGCACCCCGCAGGAGTAACCTATTGCATTTTTTCGTTCTAATTTTTGTATTTTTCATTTACACATCTCTCCAAGGGAAGAAATATACAAATATTTGAATTAAAAAAAAAATCAATAGGTTACTGCATTGGGCGAGAGGTATAACTGCTTAATGAGAACTTGCATGCTCTTTATAGAAAAAAAAATCCTTAAAGGGGTTATCCAGTGTTAGAAAAGCGCGGCCACTTTTTTCCAGAGAGAGCACCGCTCTTGTCTTCAGTTATGGCGTGATTCGTAATTAAGCTTCATTCACTTCAATGTAACTGAGTTACAAAACCTGCACCCAAACGGGAGACCAGAGAGGTGCAGGGGAGGCCATGTTTTCTAATGCTGGATAACCCCTTTAAGCCAAAGTCGGCAGTGTACAATATGTCCCCTCTAAATTCAATATAGCTCTAAATTCAATCTGTCACTCCTGAGCTAAGTTAGAAAGTTTTGACACTTGATCCAGTTTAGAAGAAAAAGCCTAGGGGGCGATCTCTGACTGCAAAAGCTCAGCAATAGAGAGAGATGAGCATGGTTTGAGTCGGAGTGCTCGACATTTGAATACCAGTGGATGACAAAGTTGGATGGAGTCCTGAAAAATATGGATATAGCCTACGGCCAGGACTCCCTAGGGGGCATCTAACTTCTTCAGCCGATATTCAAATGCCGGAAGATCCGCCTGGAAAATGCTTGATTCGTGCTTATCTCTACTTAGCAATATTCAGCTCCTCCTCTGCTAACACCTATATCCTTGCATGTAAACAACTACTCTGAGGACATTACTGGGCTTTTGCAGTCAATAAGAACACCCCGTGGGCTTTATCTTCCATTTTGCATAAAACTTCTAAAGCTTCTATATCAGGGATAGAAAACCTTGGCTCTCCAGTTGTTGCAAAACTACAACTCCCATCATGTCTGGACAGCCAAAGCTAAAGCTTTGGCTGTCCAGGCATGATGGGAGTTGTAGTTTTGCGACAGCTGGAGAGCCCAAGGTTCCCTACCCCTGCTATGTATCATGGCTGGAGGGACGGAATAGAATTACAGTGCAATAGGTATTGCCATAGCTGTTCTCTGTATGGGATGTCCTCACATCAAGACCTCATTGGGAGACTACTCTCCACCCAAGACATGAGGCTCGTAAACCAAGGACCCTCAGAATTCCCTTATAGGGTCTTTGAAAATGAGCCCTGAAATGACGAACTAAAAAAAAGGTTTAACCTAAAAATATCCTCTTCCCGATCTGCGGCTCCTGTGACTCAGATGGTGGGAGTCTTTGGAGCGTGTATCAGAGGCGGGAGTCTTGTTTGCTCTCGGTGGTTGGTGTCTGATGTAGATTTCATATCTGAAGACACGGTAATTATTGGCTTTTACAGGATAGACGGACAGACAGCAGTGGAAATAGCGTGCTTCATTTCCTTCCTTCTGATGTTTAGATTGAAAATGCCCATCAAACGCTATCAGGTAGAGCGCCGTGCAGAGCCGGGTGGGTAATACTAATGTGCGTCTGCTCCAGTCTACACAAATAGTCAAGGAACATCTGTTATTGAGATGTGACTAATGTGCCGCTCATAGAGGAAATCCAGCCTGGTAATGTAATAAAGGCTATTTACCGGAAATACATCCTTTATGTCTAATATCTGAACTCCTTATAATACACAGGCTCATTTTCTTACATGAAATGTTTGTCACTTTGTATTATATAAAGGATTTTCTAGAGTCTATTATACTCCAGAGCTGCACTCACTATTCTGCTGGTGGGGTCACTGTGTACATACATTACATTACTGATCCTGAGTTACATCCTGTATTATACTTCAGAGCTGCACTCACTATTCTGCTGGTGAGGTCACTGTGTACATAGAGTACATTACATTACTGATCCTACATCCTTACATCCTGTATTATACTCCAGAGCTGCACTCACTATTCTGCTGCTGGGGTCACTGTGTACATACATTACATTACTGATCCTGAGTTACATCCTGTATTATACCCCAGAGCTGCACTCACTATTCTGCTGGTGAGGTCACTGTGTACATACATTACATTACTGATCCTGAGTTACATCCTGTATTATACTCCAGAGCTGCACTCACTATTCTGCTGGTGAGGTCACTGTGTACATACATTACTGATCCTGAGTTACATCCTGTATTATACCCCGGAGCTGCACTCACTATTCTGCTGGTGGGGTCACTGTGTATATACATTACATTACTGATCCTGAGTTACATCCTGTTTGATTGATCCAAATTTATATTCAATCTGGGATTTTCTAATGATTCCACTAATCCATGTAAATCCAGACTGTTAGTCTCTAGCATGGGCGTATGACTTGGAGGGTCTTCTGCTTCCTCTTTCTGGCAATGGAAGAGTTGAAGTCTGATCTGGTTCCTTCCTGTTGTTGTGTGGCCGTCCCATCTATTGACTTCCTAAATTCAATAGGAGTTGCTATGACTTTTGTTTCTTAAAGGGTTTCTCCAGAGAAAATAAATTGTTTTCAAATCAACTGGTGTCAGAAAGTTATATAGATATGTAAGTTACTTCTATTAAAAAATCTCCAGTCATCCAGTACTTTTCAGCTGCTGTATGTCCTACAGGAAATGGTGTATTCTTTCCAGTCTGACACAGTGCTCTCTGCTGCCACCTCTGTCCATGTCAGGAATTGTCCAGAGCAGTAGCAAATTCCCATAGAAAACCTCTCCTGATCTAGAGGTGGGAGCAGAGAGCACTGTGTCAGACTGGAAAGAATACACCACTTCCTGCAGCACATACAGCAGCTGATAAGTACTGGGAGTAAGTAATTTACAAATCTTTAGGACTTTCTGACACCAGTTATTTTTTTTTTTTTTTTATGTTCTCTGATGTTTCCCTTTAAATCAACTTGTATTATACTTTGAGTCCGTGAACCAACTGCATAGAGTAGATGAAAATTACTGAAATAGGTGACGGATTCCGGATGTTAACCAGGCGCGGGGACAACTCTGCAGAGTTTTGTCTCATTACGGAACAAGCAACAATTAGACCACAATTACCCAAATTACCTTTAAGTGAATCATGACTGAGCGCCATTATATTTCCCCAACACGGCTCAGACAGGAATTCACGTCTAGCTGGGCCAATACAATTCTCTGTGCTGCCAGAAAAGCCTTTCATTCCTGAAGTATTCCTTAATAACCAAATAAGTAGTAGTGTCAGCGTAGCGGGAAGTTAGCGGAGTTCTGCTGATGACGGGGGAGGGGGGCCGCACGCATTCCTCAGCCAAGAGACATGAAGCCATGGGGGACTGGATGCTCGGGATTGTATTCAGGCCAAGCAAAGGGTTTCAGCCATGGGGGGAGGGGGGTTATTGCTTCCACTTACCCAGGGGACCGAATGGAGGCGTCTGAGTGACATAATTTAGGAGGTGTAATTCTGCAAGAAACCATTTTTAGAGGAAAAGATGGAAAAAGCAATGGAGAAGGGATTGTTAGCATGATATCGGGTCTGTAGAGTGAAAGCAAATACATCACACAGAGAAATAGAATCTACTAACGCTCTATGGATTTAGACAAAGTGATCACCTGACCTCCAGCTGGTGCAAAACTCCAATTCCCATCACCTAACGCTTTGGCCGTCCAGGCATGATGGGAATTGTACCTGCTGGAGGGACACGAGTTTGAGACCACGTAGACCATGCAGCACCCAGGTGATTTAGGGTCCCACACTTACAATACAGTATGATCCAAATATTCTATGTTAGGCTAGGTTCACACTAAACTTTTGCAATCCATTTTTTTCATCCGTTTTTGCAAAAAACGGATGGAAAAATGGACGCATGTGTGTGCATCCGTTTTTCCATTGAATTCCAATATAATTCTCATTTTTGTGTCCATTAAAAAAAAAACCTGATCCGTTTTAATCTGTTTTTTTTTTTTTTTTTTTGTAATGGAATTCATTGGAAAACTGGTTCAAAATGGATGCACACATGCGTCCATTTTTTCAATCAGTTTTTTGCAAAAAATGGATGAAAAAAACTAATTGCAAAAACGTAGTGTGAACCCAGCCTAAAACAATGGCGAACCATTCATACATTATGGCGATGCAGAGAACGTATCCACATCCTACGTAACGTCCTCCCATTGTGGTCTGTGATAGTATTGGTGGTTACATAATGGGCCCTGGAGAAGACGTTATACCAGAGATATCATGTTCACCACGCTACATCCCGTCATCTAGTTACTAGATACCTACGTCTCAGGAATACGACCATTTCTCAGAACTTCATTTAAAGTCAATTGACGTTGAATCACTTTTCCTGGTAGTAAAAGCCAGTTAACGTTAAAGTGATATCTCCAGAGAGACAAGCTCGAAGATCTGGACTCCCAAGCTCACCATGACCAGGACAATATGACCACCTGAACGCTTGAGAAAACTACAAGGATGTAGTGGGACGGCAAGCAAGTAACTTTGCAACAACTGCAAAAATCCAGCCACAAATTTTTTGCAACCTCGTCCTAGGGGAGAGCTAATGGCGGTCTACCAATGGCTATTCCTTTGGTTTCCTCCTCCACATGCATGTTCTTGCATAGGTATTCTATGGGAAGAAAGGAATAAATCATTTCCCGAAACCTATGGAAAGAGGCGGGAACCCCACTACTATGCACTTGATCAATCCCACTGGAATGGGTGGTCTTTAGAGATGAGCGAACCGGGTTCGAATCGATCTGAACCCGAACGTTCGGCATTTGATTAGCTGGGGCTGCTGAAGTTGGATGAAGCTCTAAGGTTGTCTGGAAAACATGGATACAGCCAATAACTATATCCAGGATTTCCACATAGCCTTAGGGCTTTATCCAACTTCAGCAGTCACCGCTAATCAAATGCCGAACGATCGGATTGACTTGAGCATGCTCCAGGTTTGCTCATCTCTAGTGGTCTCAAACAACTTTAATGTGTTCTACAATACATTGTTCCTGTGGCTCTCCAGCCAATACAAAATTATAACTTCTATCTTGCCCTTACAACGTCCAGCACAATTGGCCAAAGTCACTGAATTTGGTGGCATCTGTCAACTTTAATGCAGTCGTGATTCCATAGAGGTTTCCTCCATACTATGTGTATACACTGCGGCTAGGATTCCATCTAAATACAGTCCTCGCAAGATTTTGCATTAATCACGGCCGTTGTTGCAAATTGGCAACAGCAGCCGTGATTAAAACAAAACTTATGTTGTGTGAACATTGCCTAAGTGGTTGAAAATGAGTAATAAATAAAAAATGGCAAATTTTGTATTCTGTTACTGCTTTGTTTTGGCTGAATCAGGGATCAGATGGAAGTTAGTGGTGAAGCTGAACCTTCGGATGTGGCCAACCTTAAAGGGGTATTCCCACAAGACTGCATAGCAATGAGCTATTCTTTATTTTTTTTTAATTTTTTATAACTTCCGAACTTACACAAACAGTGTAGCTCGTGGGGCCGCACCAATTACACCCCAAAAAAAAATCAGTTATGCTAATTTTTTTACTCCATGGTTTGGCTATTTTTGGTTCCCTGACCACCTCTAGTGTCTGCAAGCAGGCCACAGGGGTCCAGGAAGCCATCTTTAGGATATGAGATGACCACTTTTACAGATGTTGTAATGGTAACATCGTCCCGGGTTTCGGATCTTCAGTAGGGTCATTGGTGCCATTGATCTTGGCCAAAATGGTAAAGATAAAAATTACAAATGGTGATGCAAAAATTAACCCCCACAAAGCTTTATAGAAAAGAAAAAAAGTTCTTGGAGTCAGAAAAACGGTGACTATATTTTTAAGTAGTAAAACACGAAAACCTGTAAAAATAGAATATCGTTATTATTGTGCCAACCTGAGGAATACAGATAAGATGCCAATTCTTCAGCACACTGTACAGTGTATACCAGGACCCCCGCACCCCCATTCCCCAATTAATTTCTCTCTATAGACTAGTCTATTTTGATAAATCCTGATACCAGGCTACAGTCTGGGTGATCGTGCCCTTGGGCGCCTGTGAAGGTCATAACTGAGCCCATAGTTTCTTTTGAAGCCTATAGTAAGAATGGGGGCTTGTAAACTTTTGCGCAATGATTAGAATAAGGACAAAGTCAGCAATCCTTCATCTGTAGGATATGAGAAGCGATCAGAGATAATGGCCACGTTGGCTGCAATATTTATTCGCCACCGAGTTCCCAGGTCAATGTATTCTCCTGTTTACGAGCGAAGCTTTCACCGAGCAGAAATCAATGTTCCCCAAGCCTCTAATTTGATATCTGAATATTTAAATATCAAACCGCAACATTTTAAACAATTAAGATAAGAAGTCTCTTTTCCATCCGATTTGCCCGCAGCCATGTGTTTATTTGATCTGCCACTTACATTGACATTAGCTCTAACCACATATTATTATTATGTACTTTGATTAGAGTTGGTGCCCTTAGGCAATGAAAGGTCAGTCTTTTTGCGTGTGTGTTTTGACTATAATAGCTGTTTTGCCTATTGCATCTAATGGTATGCATCCATGGCACTTTATCCTCATGCCTCCTACGTAATTTCACTCTGGCCCGTCAATCAGTTTCTTTTGAGAGATGAACTCAACGTTCACGCCATGCCTACACGGACAGGATCGCTTCCACCTCTTTTATCCCTGAGCTATACGCACTATTTTGACAGCGGACGGTGGTGTTAAATGTCCTTCGGCCGTGAGAACATGATGGGAATTGTAGTTTTGTAACAGCCAGAGAGCCGTAGGAAGAAGAACACTGCCCGAAGGCCTTCCTGACACGGGATGAAGCCATCAGAATAGCCAAATCTTTTTATTTCACCTTTAGTGTTTGGAGGTTATCTGGCCAAAATATTAGCAACCTGCATTGTGCAAGGCTTCATATCCTCTATCATTAGCTGATACTAGATCTACAGGCGGTGTATATGAAGTCCTTATACTGCGTTTACACAGAACGATAATCGTTTACATTTTCGCATAAACGATCGCATTTAAGCGATAATCGTACTGTGTAAACACAGCAAACGATCAAACGACGAGCGAGAAATCGTTCATTTTGATCTTTCAACATGTTCTTAAATCGTCCGTCGTTTGCTGAAAATTTCGCAGATCACTTCGTGTAAACAGTCTTTCACCGATTTACCCTTAAAAGATGGGCTTAAAAACAATCGCAATAACGATTTTTCTAACGATTTAGTCGTCTAAACACTGATCGTTATAAAAACCAAATCGTTGCTTCAAAATGGTTAAACGATCGATTGGGCGAACTATTGCTCCGTGTAAACGTAGAATTAGAGGGTCAGTCCAATGATGAGGTCCCAGGTGCTATGGTTTGGCGAGAAGAGACAAGGCTCGCGCTGGGTGGCCTGGATGTCCAACGTAGAGAACCATAGGTCACGTCGAACTGTAGAGACAACACTTTAAAAGGGGTTTACTGCCTTGGACAATCTTTGTTAGAAGGGTTCATTGTCGATAGGTGAGTCACAAAAGGCAGCTTTACTTTTCCTGCAGCGCCACCACAGGAGAAATTAAGCATTACACTTTGCCCATTCAAATTAATATGTGGTCTGTGCAATGTGGGACAGGATAGGTCCTCCAGACAGGCATTCTTATAATAACATAACTTATCGCCCCTGTCATCTGGCCCATAGTAGGATACATACATGTAGATTTTGGAATCATGTGTGCCACGTTGTCAGTCTAGTGCTCTTTGGGAAGGTGCATGGAGCAGCTTACTTTTTGTGGTGCCCTATGCTATGGCAACATATAAAATATGTACTGAGAAGCAAGGCATACATCATAAACATTCGCTGGGCCAGATATAGGACGCCCATTCTGACGAATACTGCATAAGTATTGCGAGTGGACGTGCGCAGCCTTACCTCTTACACTTCTTTCAGCCACAGAGTGCAGGTCGTCTGGGCTAGTGAGTGTAAGTGGGAATGGTAAAAATTGGTGGCACAGAGACCCCAGGTCAACAACTTCATAGGAGTATATGTGGTAATGCATAGAACTGCCACTTAAATTCCTGTAAATCTTTTGACCCGGGTGATGCATAGTGCACAGATTCTGTGGTGCCCTCCACTAAAGCTTACGTGTAAATAAGTCCTAATCATCACTCACTAATGCAACTGTACCCATTACCAATTGATTTCTATTGGGCTATTCACACAGTCCGTTCTATCCCCAATCCATACAAAAAAAAAAAAAAAAAATAGAACATGTCCTAGTGTGTACTGTGATTATGGTGCAGATTACCAATAGAAGTCTATTGGATCTGTGTTTTTTTTTTCAGACTCCACAGATGGCGATGACCCCGAACAGGTCGGTTCAACACTAATTCTGAGTATTCACATCTTTAGTTTCTGGTCTCTAAAGTACAATCCGCACCAGAAATCACAGCAGGTATTGAGTATTAAAGTAATGCTTCACTTTTATAGACCCCCTAAGGAGAAAGGGGCAACTCCGACCCCCGATGTTCCTACTACATCACTTTTTACATTTCATAAAGTGAATCATCTCAAACTTACAACTTTATAAAACTTCAGACGCCATCAATCCATGATAACCTTGACCTTGTTGTGATGGCGGTATTTTTTATTAGCACTTCATACCGCATGATTACTGAAGGACCTTGTTACTGGAGAGGATAATACACAATTAAACCTAATTAATGATGTGATTATTCATTTATGTTCAATGATTTATTCCATCCGAATCCTACTCGATGTGGCACTTCTCCTTTTAAGTAACCCCATTGTTAACTTTATATTGTCTGTAAAGTCATTGCCGATGTGACGGACTCCTGGAGGTCACCAAAGACTTTTTAATAATGTAAAATAAAAAAATCCCTGCTTTTAGGGTCATTACTTTTCAGCCGATGTGGAATAATATGAATTGTTCTCTAGACTGGAATATCTCATTTCTTTATTTTAGATTTGTCTTGAGTCGTTGCTTTGTAACCTCCGGGTTTAAGGCAAGGTCATCCAAGGTCATGTCTTTCTATGCCTACACTCGTCTTCCACTGCCATCGCCTTAGCTTGACTGCCCCCAATTATAAAACACTTAAGAGTTGGTTGATAAATGCGTTTCAGATGTTTTGATGCTGGTTTTTTGAGCCAAAGCCAGAAATGTATTGAAAGGAACAGGGAGTATAGAGGGAGGAGAGGTCTAACCACCATGGCCTTGTCTCAATGAAGTGAATCAAAAACTGTAACTGCAGGGGGTGTTATCCAAAAAAGTTGTGTGTGCCACTAGCCCAAAGGGTCCATATCACCAGGATAGCTCTAATCTGTATGTCCTGGGAGCTTTGGAGCTCTTCTATGTTCCAGAATAGAGAACCACTCTGGAGTAGTGTTGAGTCAAAATGTTCTGGTTCGGCAACGTTATCCAAAACCCTAACATGGCGTTTGATTTCGTGTGGCTGCCGCCTCTAGGGAGTTCTGGAAAACATGGATACAGAGGCTTCCTAAGGCAGCATCGAACTGCAGTAAATCAAATGCAGAGTGTTTAGGTTGGTATAACGTTGCCGAATTCGCACATTCTGCATATTCCGGAGGAGCATCTCCTGCTCTGGCTGGCCTAGACCTTTCATACATTTCATGGATTACAGCCCCCTTCCCCCATCTTATCTCTACAACACCTATTATTTAAGGTGGCTCAGCCTACTTTTATATAACACTTTTGATATCCTGTATATTCGACCTATGCTTGACATCTTAAAGGGGTTATCAAGTGTTAGAAACCATGACCCATGTCTCCAGTTTGGGTGCAGATTTTGCAACTCAGTTCTATTGAAGTAAATAGAGTGTAATTGTAACCGCACCTGAACTGGAGACAAGAGTCTTATTGTTTCTAGTAGAAAGTGACCACATTTTTCTAACAGTGGATAACCCCTTTAATTCTATCTCTACCTGATCACCTCCTATACTCCATATGGCCTGGACTGTCAACCCCTGAACAGTGTCAGACTGGGGTATCTGGGTTTCAACAGAGGAAATAATCCTGGGGGACAACCAATATAGAACCAGTGAGAAAAGACATGTCAGTCAGTGTTGGTGTAGGCTTCTAAGCTGGGGCCCACCGGAGGATCTTCGGTCATTTGGTGGGCCAGTCCGAGACACTAACCCTGAACCAATGCCAACTGCCACAAGTAGAGATGAACAGAATTAATCTTCTGAACTGAAATTCATTCTGAACTTTGTGAAGAGTTCTGTACCGACCTTCTTGCAGAGTTCAGAATGAGTTTGTAAAGATGACGCCTACTCAACCAATGTCTTGCCTCGGTCAGTCAGTCAGTCAGTAATTGACTGAGCGGACTGTCACTGCCGAGATGTGTTTGTCTCAGAAGTGGAGGTGCTGCAGTCGATCTAACTCAAACCTAGCCGGACCTTTTGCATTTGATTGCTGATGTCTTCACGGTCCGTGCGGAAGGAGGAGACATCCCAGGGCCCGCATGGAATTCCGGGATTCAGCCTAGGTAATAGGTTGTATCCCAGAATTCCAGACTGTCCCCAGGAGTTTGATCAAACCTAGCTTCTTCAGATGTTCGATCAAGCCTAGTGGCAGGGTGAGAAGTCAATATGCCTATAGCGTCCGTGCCCTAGGCCTTTGGTGCCCTTTTCCCATCACAGGCCTAGGGCGCGGATGCTTAAGGCCACACCAGACTGACTTTTCTCTCCGCCATGCTGCAGCAATAAAAGTCGTTTTTCTTCAAAATACCGGCACCACCAGAAGGGCTGAATCGGGCACTGTGTGAGGACCTTAACAACGCGGTACCGGCAGGAGGCGGCTACATACCAGTACAGAGTCACTTTAAGAATAAAAACCTAGAGCGCACCTAGACGCTTATCCTAAGCTTGGCCCAAATGCAATACGGTTATATAGTAAATATGCCCAATTATTTCTATAAACCTTGAGAATTTTCTATACTCAAAATCAATGCCTGAAGGAGTCCACAGACCTCGGCCTTACATGTGGCGTTCTATCATTTACATGGCAGCCAGAGGACAGATACTTATAGTATGTAGAACCACCGTCTAAAAAACTGGTTATTATTAATTCTTCTGACCCAAACCAACAAGATTCCCGCACAACAATGCAATGACTATGGTGATGAGATGGAGGCTTTCTAAGAAGCCACCAGGGTGAAGATATTTTCGCTCAGATGGTTGGGGGACGCCTATTGACAAGTCTTCACATCACGTATCGATTTTCTGTAGAGCTGAAGGAAAAAATCCAGATGATTTTCTGGAAAGTTGTCTCCATGTAGTGAACTCCGTGACACCATCAGGTATTGGAGAACACGTATAGCAGGCGCGCGCTGCATGTTAAGTACCTTGGCCTATACCCAGGGGATCCGGAAGGCTCCTCCGCTCTGAATCGGATTAACATTTCCGACTTGATGATTTCCCTTTAACTTTGACACTTGCAAACATTTACATGTTTAGAGGGGCTTGAAGTACTTGTCACCTTAGAACAAATAGCCTGGAATCCGGGTGATAGACGGCGCCATCTAATAGTCATTACCGAGCCGCTCTTCTGTGATGTTCTTAATCACGTCACACCGGGGGAGTTCATCCTCATTAGACGAGTGAGGCCACGAACAACATGGAGGAGGCTGCGGCCGTGCATGATGGGAGCTCGCAGTCTGCACAATGATAGTAACCGTATATAGAGGAGAAAATAGAATAGTGTGAATACCGGGCAACAGGGCGATCTATCTATCTATCTCCTATCAATCATCTATTTATTATCTATCCATCTAATTATTACCTATCTCCTATCCTATCTATCTATCTATCTATCTATCTGTCTATCTCCTATCTATCTATCTATCTATCTATCTCCTATCATCTATTTATTATCTATCTCCTATCTATCTATTATCTATCCCCTATTTATCTATCTATCTCCTATCATCTATCTATCAAACAATCATCTAATTATCTATCATCTAATTATATATCTCCTATCTATCTATCTATCTATCTATCTATCTATCTATCTCCTATCTATCTATCTATCTATCTATCTATCTATCTATCTATCTATCTAATTATCTATCATCTATCTCCTATCTATCTATCTCCTATCTATCTATCTCCTATCTATCTATCTATCTATCTATCTATCTATCTATCTATCTCCTATCTATCTATCTATCTATCTATCTATCTATCTATCTACCTATTTCCTATCTATCTATCTATTATCTATCTATCTCCTATCTATCTATCTCCTATCTATCTATCTCCTATCTATCTATCATCTATCTATCTATCTCCTATCTATCTATCTATCTATCTATCTATCTATCTCCCATCTATCTATCTATCTATCTCCCATCTATCTATCTATCTATCTATCTCCTATGTATCTATCTCCTATCTATCTCCTATCTATCCATCAATCTATCGCCTATCTATCTATCTATCTATCTATCTCCTATCTATTGATCTCCTATCTATCTATCTCCTATCTATCTATCTCCTATCTATCTATCTATCTATCTATCTATCTATCTATCTATCTATCTAATTATCTATCATCTATCTATCTCCTATCTATCTCCTATCTATCTATCTATCTATCTATCTATCTATCTATCTATCTATCTATCTACCTATTTCCTATCTATCTATCTATCTATCTATTATCTATCTATCTCCTATCTATCTATCTCCTATCTATCTATCTCCTATCTATCTATCATCTATCTATCTATCTATCTATCTATCTATCTCCCATCTATCTATCTATCTATCTATCTATCTATCTATCTCCTATGTATCTATCTCCTATCTATCTCCTATCTATCCATCAATCTATCGCCTATCTATCTACCTATCTATCTATCTATCTCCTATCTATCTAATTATCTATCATCTATCTATCTCCTATCTATCTATCTCCTATCTATCTATCTCCTATCTATCTATCTATCTATCTATCTCCTATCTATCTATCTATCTATCTCCTATCTATCTATCTATCTATCTATCTATCTATCTACCTATTTCCTATCTATCTATCTATCTATCTATTATCTATCTATCTCCTATCTATCTATCTCCTATCTATCTATCTCCTATCTATCTATCTCCTATCTATCTCCTATCTATCTATCTATCTATCTATCTATCTCCTATCTATCTATCTCCTATCTATCTATCTATCTATCTATCTATCTATCTATCTCCCATCTATCTATCTATCTATCTCCTATGTATCTATCTCCTATCTATCTCCTATCTATCCATCAATCTATCGCCTATCTATCTATCTATCTATCTATCTATCTATCTCCTATCTATCTATCTATCTCCTATCTATCTCCTATCTATCTAATTATCTATCATCTATCTATCTCCTATCTATCTATCTATCTATCTATCTATCTATCTATCTATCTATCTCCTATCTATCTATCTATCTATCTATCTATCTATCTATCTATCTATCTATTATCTATCTATCTCCTATCTATCTATCTCCTATCTATCTATCATCTATCTATCTATCTCCTATCTATCTCCTATCTATCTATCTATCTATCTCCTATCTATCTATCTATCTATCTATCTATCTATCTATCTCCTATCTATCTATCTCCTATCTATCTATCTATCTATCTATCTATCTCCTATCTATCTATCTATCTATCTATCTATCTATCTATCTATCTATCTATCTCCTATGTATCTATCTCCTATCTATCTCCTATCTATCCATCAATCTATCGCCTATCTATCTACCTATCTATCTATCTATCTCCTATCTATCTAATTATCTATCATCTATCTATCTCCTATCTATCTATCTCCTATCTATCTATCTATCTATCTATCTCCTATCTATCTATCTATCTATCTCCTATCTATCTATCTATCTATCTATCTATCTATCTATCTACCTATTTCCTATCTATCTATCTATCTATCTATCTATCTATCTATCTATCTATTATCTATCTATCTCCTATCTATCTATCTCCTATCTATCTATCTCCTATCTATCTATCTATCTCCTATCTATCTATCTATCTATCTCCTATCTATCTATCTCCTATCTATCTATCTATCTCCCATCTATCTATCTATCTATCTCCTATGTATCTATCTCCTATCTATCTCCTATCTATCCATCAATCTATCGCCTATCTATCTATCTATCTATCTATCTATCTCCTATCTATCTATCTATCTCCTATCTATCTCCTATCTATCTAATTATCTATCATCTATCTATCTCCTATCTATCTATCTATCTATCTATCTATCTATCTATCTATCTATCTATCTCCTATCTATCTATCTATCTATCTATCTATCTATTATCTATCTATCTCCTATCTATCTATCTCCTATCTATCTATCATCTATCTATCTATCTCCTATCTATCTCCTATCTATCTATCTCCTATCTATCTATCTATCTATCTATCTATCTATCTCCTATCTATCTCCTATCTATCTCCTATCTATCTCCTATCTATCTATCTCCCATCTATCTATCTCCTATCTATCTATCTATCTATCTATCTATCTATCTATCTATCTCCTATCTATCTATCTATCTATCTCCTATCTATCTATCTATCTATCTATCTATCTATCTATTATCTATCTATCTCCTATCTATCTATCTATCTATCTATCTATCTATCTATCTATTATCTATCTATCTCCTATCTATCTATCTATCTATCTATCTATCTATCTATCTATCTATCTCCTATCTATCTCCTATCTATCTATCTATCTATCTACCTATTTCCTATCTATCTATCTATCTATCTATTATCTATCTATCTCCTATCTATCTATCTCCTATCTATCTATCTCCTATCTATCTATCTCCTATCTATCTATCTATCTCCCATCTATCTATCTATCTATCTATCTATCTATCTATCTATCTATCTCCTATCTATCTATCTATCTATCTATCTATCTATCTATCTATCTATCTCCTATCTATCTATCTATCTATCTATCTATCTATCTATCTATCTATCTATTATCTATCTATCTCCTATCTATATATCTATCTATCTATCTATCTATCTATCTATCTATCTCCTATCTATCTCCTATCTATCTATCTATCTATCTACCTATTTCCTATCTATCTATCTATCTATCTATTATCTATCTATCTCCTATCTATCTATCTCCTATCTATCTATCTCCTATCTATCTATCTCCTATCTATCTATCTCCTATCTATCTATCTCCCATCTATCTATCTATCTATCTATCTATCTATCTATCTATCTATCTATCTATCTCCTATCTATCTATCTATCTCCTATCTATCTCCTATCTATCTAATTATCTATCATCTATCTCTCTCTATCTATCTAACTATCTAATATCTTCCACCTCCTCCAGTTCATTATACTGTACATTACGGTAATTTATTATATTACGCTGTATATTATAACGCGGTAACACATAAGAAATTGCTCCTATAGGAGAACCACTCTAATTGCGATTTCTTTAAACAATCGGCTCTGTTCCACCTCATTGTATTACGCCCCGGCTTGTATTATCAAATTACACCGTGTTCTATAACATCTAGAACAATGCAATACATTAAGCTCAATCAAACTACAATTATTCCATATTCTCTGCCATTATGAGTCTCTCAGCTTTATCAGGGAGATGATAGATGTTGTTGTGTGAGTGCGAGGAATGACAACAGATCATCAGCCGCTGCGTGCGCAGGTAGCGCTGCAGATGCAGGAGAATGGCGCACGCCCTGCGTCTCCGGGACAGCTGCTGCAATGACTCATTAATGATAATACAGTCACTTAACCCTGCGGGCGCAGCGCAAGGAGAAATCTGTCATTTGTCATTAACAGAAGTGAAACAATGAGGAGACCAGGGCTGAAATCTGAGGGGGAGGAGGCGCTCGGCTCCAGCTGTTACTACTCGGGCAGATTGTGGTCAGCTCCAGATTGAAACTGGGAAAAATGTACAAAAACGTAAGAATCTGGAAGAAAATGAGGCTGATAAGAGTAATGATTAAAGGGAAACCATAGAGGTGTAATTACTCCTTATAGAGGGGCTCAGTAATGGTTCGCTGGGGACGTTGTATAGTGGTGGCAGAGAGACCATCCACCCTCTGCACAGATGTCATTGTGATGGTCACCTTGCTGGAGGGAGTATTACACCTCTCCGAATGTATCACAGATTATTCCTCTAAATAATGAAGGTATACAGATTACTCTATCCCCAGCTCTCCATATACGCAATGTAGGAACAGATAGTGCTGCCTCCTTGTCTCTCCCTGTAAATGAGGTGGATACAGATAGTGCTGCCTCCCTGTCTCTTCCTGTAAATGATGTAGGTACAGATAGTGCTGTCTCCCTGTTATATATGTACAGAAAGGGCTGCCTCCCTGTTATATATGTACAGATAGTGCTGCCTCCCTGTCTCTCCCTGTAAAATATGTAGGTACAGATAGTGCTGCCTCCCTGTCTCTCGCTGTAAATGATGTAGATACAGATAGTACTGCCTCCCTGACTTTGCCTGTAATATAGAAACAGTACTATCTCCCTGTCTTTCTCTGTAAATGATGTACACACAGATAGTGCTGCCTCCCTGTCTCTCCTTGTAAATGATGTAGGTACAGATAGTACTGCTTCTCTGTCTCTCCCTGGAAATTGTATGGATACATACAATACATTCTGATCTGTTTTATAAATTATGTAACTACAATTAAAATTGCCTCCATGTCTCTCAATGTAAATGATATAGGCACAGGTTGTACTACTGTGGTATGAGTATAGGCAGTACTGTGTCCTTGCCTCTTCCTGTAAATGATGTAGGTACAGATAGTGCTGCCTCCCTGTGTCTTCCTGTATATTATGTAGATACAGATAGTACTACCTCCTAGTCCTTTCCTGTATATAATGTGGGTACAGATAGTGCTACCTCAATGTCTTTTCCTGTTTATGTGGGTACAGATAGTGCTACCTCTGTCTTTTCCTGTTTATGTGAGTACAGATAGTGCTACCTCTATGTCTTTTCCTGTTTATGTGGGTACAGATAGTGCTGTGTTTCTGCACCAGTTGATGTTATAAGAAAGTAAAAAATAATTATGTATTCTGTGTTGAGATAATAATAATAATAATAATAATAATAATAATCATCATCATAAAATAAATGACTGGCGCTATACATAAGCCCGGATGATTGTTAATGGACCTGTGACTATGAACTGGAGGAATAAAAGATTTCATTGTACATTGAGAAATCCATTAGTGATGTGAGAGTGGAGCGTTCTGCCATTGTAGGGAAGTGCTGCAAACTCCATTTTTAAGAACAGTTGGACGTTCACAAGTTCCAGATATGTCAGGGTCAATCGAAGCCTCACAGCCAACCTGATAGACTCTGAGCGCCGGCGAATGTGACGGGAAACGGTTGTGTCATCCGGGTCCTTCTATGGTTAAACATGTGAAAAAACATTGTGCTCCTCCTGGTCAGATAGCGGATCGGAAGGTGACATTCAATCCCGCTCATCAGGCAGCTGTCTGTCAAGTGACAGGCTTGGTTACCGTGTGATGACTTGTCCGCACTGGGTGGACATCAGGCTCTGGAGATAATATATATGTATATACGTGTCCTGAACATTTCACTGGTTTTGATTCTTTTAGAGGATTGAAATAAGTTACAGAACAGTGAGCCGTCTCCATCCAGCATGAATAAGCTGTGAGATGTGGACTGATGGATGGGGAGAAAAACCAAGGTACAACCTGACTGAGCGGAGATAAGCCGGGTGTGGGCACCTCGCATGCCTCTATATGAGACACACCAGGCTGTGGGCACCTCGCATGCCTCTATATGAGACACACCAGGCTGTGGGCACCTCGCATGCCTCTATATGAGACACACCAGGCTGTGGGCACCTCGCATGCCTCTATATGAGACACGGCAGGCTGTGGGCACCTCGCATGCCTCTATATGAGACACACCAGGCTGTGGGCACCTCGCATGCCTCTATATGAGACACACCAGGCTGTGGGCACCCCACATGCTGCTGCTGTGTGACGCCTCTATATTAGACACGTCAGACTGTGGGCACCTCGCATGCCTCTATGAGAGACACGCCGGGCTGTGGGCACCTCGCATGCTGCTGCTGTATGACACCTCCATATGAGACATGCCAGGCTGTGGGCACCTCGCATGCCTCTATATGAGACACGCCAGGCTGTGGGCACCTCGCATGCCTCTATATGAGACACACCAGGCTGTGGGCACCTCGCATGCCTCTATATGAGACACACCAGGCTGTGGGCACCTCGCATGCCTCTATATGAGACACGGCAGGCTGTGGGCACCTCGCATGCCTCTATATGAGACACACCAGGCTGTGGGCACCTCGCATGCCTCTATATGAGACACACCAGGCTGTGGGCACCCCACATGCTGCTGCTGTGTGACGCCTCTATATTAGACACGTCAGACTGTGGGCACCTCGCATGCCTCTATGAGAGACACGCCGGGCTGTGGGCACCTCGCATGCTGCTGCTGTATGACACCTCCATATGAGACATGCCAGGCTGTGGGCACCTCGCATGCCTCTATATGAGACACGCCAGGCTGTGGGCACCTCACATGCCTCTATATGAGACACGCCAGGCTTTGGGCACCTCATATGCCTTTATATGAGACAAGCCAGGCTGTGGGCACCTTGCATGCTGCTGCTGTATGACACCTCTATATGGCGCCATAATGTAGAAACATTCTCCCCTCTGCAGGACATCAACTCTGTAATACCAAGTGCAACTTGTTTTCTTCTGGATTCTATAGATGCAGGAAGTGGTGTATTCTCTCCAGTCTGACACAGTGCTCTCTGCTGCCACCTCTGTCCATGTCAGGAACTGTCCAGAGCAGCAGAAAATCCCCATAGAAAACCTCTCCTGCTCTGGACAGTTCCTGACATGGACAGAGGTGGCAGCAGAGAGCACTGTGTCAGACTGGAGAGAAGAAACCACTTCCTGCAGGACATACAGCAACTGATAAGTACTAGAAGACTGGAGATTTTCAAATAGAAATAAATTACAAATCTGTATAACTTTCTGACACCAGTTCATTAGAAAGAAAAAAGAAATGCTGGAGTACCCCTTTAACTGTTAACCCCTTGGCTCCTGATTTTTGCATAGAAACATTAACTCCTGGCTTCTAACACATCGTGCAGTTTTTGCCATTGTATTGTAATGCAGACCCATCCCCCGGTCATTGCATTGCTACAGTGACTTAATAATATACACAGAATATGGACAAACATGACCGTTATCGGAAAGCTAGGCCCTAAAGAGTTATCCAGTGTTAGAAAACTTGCTTTCTGGCAAAACCAGCGCCACCGCTCTACTCAGGTTGTGTGCGGTATTACAACACAACTCTATTTACCTCAATGGAACAGAGCTGCAAAGTCACTTCCAAATTAGAAACTAGACTGGTGCTGTTTCTGGAAGAAAGCGACCATAGTTTTCTAACCTTTTAGGCAGCCTGTCTGTCTCCAGCCCTGCTCTATGTATAACACATACCCTGCTAAGCATTCTGCCTGGTGCTGGTAATGTATAATAACCTATAATCATTCTCTGCTTATAGCGAGATCTATGGGCCGCACTGGTCATGTGACGTGGGGGAGAATAGACCGGACGCCGTTCCGGTGAGGGATCGCCGATGACTTTCACCTTCCCGCTTCTATACCGCTGCCCATTACTGTCAGTGCTTAATAAGAAACAATCCAGCAGCCATGTCATTTATCTAATAAAATTGTGTTTTATTTTGTTTCTTTTAAATGAAGTCTCTCTCCTCTGGCACGGCGGTAATTAGAAAGTAACCGCGCCGGCATCCAGCGCGGCGGACAGCTCCGTGACGGCTCCCGTACACCCCATGAATATTAATGCCGCACATCCATCATTGATGATGATTAAAAAAGGTTCATTGGCTGCGACAATTGTAATATTAGTCTGACATAACCGTCGCGTGGATTGTGTACTGGAATGTAGCTGAGCCGAATCTGTCACTCAGCTTCCTCTTTGTCACATAGTGCGGCACAGGCTGCTGTTTTAGAATGACGCAGAGGCTCTTGTGGACGTTTTGGGATTATCTGGCTTAGCTGATGCCACTGGTTTGGGATTTCAGCCAGGGGAGGAAACTTTTACAGGTCAGCTGACCCAGGACGGAACACTTCCTCTGACACATTAAACCCTGTGGATTTTCTGTGGGTCAGGCTCCTGATCACATGACCCAATTACAGCAGTCGAAATACTCATGTAGTGTTTGTTTGTCCAAAGTTTTTACACTGATGTTTTCACTTTTAACTAACCAAGTATTTTCTGTTCAGCATAGGCTCCGGGGGGGAGGGGGGGGGGGGGGTCTAAATTAATTTAATTAATTTTGATGTCCGAATGTATTTCGGCGTCTAGTCTGGGGTCTGAATTCATGTAGAGGGCTGGTCTGGCTAAATTTATTTTGTTATCTGTCAGGGGATAGTAGAGGTTGTAAAGCTACAACTCCCATCATGCTCTGGCAGCTTTAATGGCTACCACCACTGAATATAGTAGGCTTGATCAACTTTAAAGGGGCACTCTGGATTTTTTTTTTCTTTCAAATCAACTGGTGTCAGAAAGGTATAAAAAATTGTAAATGACTTTTTATTTAAAAAATCTCCAGTCTTCCAGCATTCATCAGCTGCTGTATGTCCTTCAGGAAGCGGTGTATTCTCTCCAGTCTGACACAGTGCTCTCTGCTGCCACCTCTGTTCATGTCAGGAACTGTCCAGAGCAGCAGTAAATCCCCATAGAAAACCTCTCCTGCTCTGGACAGTTCCTGACATGGACAGAGGTGGCAGCAGAGAGCACTGTGTCAGACTGGAGAGAATATACCACTTCCTGCAGGACATACAGCAGCTGGAAGTACTGGAAGACTGGAGATTTTTAAATAGAAAGGTATGTAGAATTGTAAATTAATTCTGACCTCAGTTGATTTGAAAACTTTGAAATTAATAATAAATTACAAATATATTTTTAACGTGGAAAAAATGAATAATAATAATAAAAAAAAAATATATATATATATATATACTTTATAACAATTATATATATATATATGCATATTTATTATTAATATTATTATTATTATTTATATTTTTCATCCGGAGTATCCCTTTAATTCAGTGCAGTCAAACCTCAGTGTCTCTAATCAACCAATCCCAATAAAATTGATGGACTTGGCTAAATTTATAGCAGGGCACCCCCAACTCCCATCATACCTTCGGCTGTCTAGGAATGCTGGGAGTTGTAGTTTTTCCCTGGTTGCAGCAGAGTGATCACTGTCTATGTGAATCTTTTGTATTCAATGACATCAAAAATTAATTTCCTGCATAAAAAAAAGAAGTCTTATGTAAGAATGGAGCGGCGGTGGTTTGTAGTATGAGAGCGAATCAAAGAGAAGCTAATGAAAGGATCCCCCTAAGAGGGGACTGCACAGTCTATTAAGTGCTCACCTGCCTATTCTGGTGTCTGTCCACCCCCTTATCCGCGCCGCCATCTATCTCCTCTTAAAATGGTTATTAATATGCTTATAGTTAATTCATTATCGCTCGCTGCTTCCATTCAGGTTCATGTCAGCAGAACACATTCATCAAAGGGAGCCGGCTTAAAAAGGCAGATTTGGTTCCTGACAGAGAATAATTTATCAGAACTCGGAGAAACCTCCCACCGACTGAGCGCAGAGAAAGTCGGATGAGATGGAGATGTAATAACCGGGAAGAACGCGGCAAACGGGACTGGAAGAGCCGAGGATGGGAGGGGGGGGTATTATAATAAGTCCCTATCACATTCAGACCAATTATACCAATGATGAGGTCTCCGGGAAGACACCACTGGGTTAGTAAGAGACTGAATGCCTATTTAAAGGGGTATTCCAGCCTGATCATTAGTGTTGAGACGAGTTGCCAAACTTTTCGGGTTCGGAAACATTCTCTGAGCCTTGGAGATGTTAGATGTTACCCTAGGGAGCCCTGGAAGCCATAAGTACGGCCACAGGCTGTATTCATATTTTTCAGGACTTCCTAGGCTGGCATCTAACTTCTCCAAATGCCGAGCATTCAGGTGCAAAGAATGTTGCCCAATCCGAACAGAGTCAAATGTTAAAACGGGCTACGGCAAAAATCTTTATTCTTTTTAATCAACTGGTCTAAAAAAGTTTTATAGATTTGTAATTTACTCTGGACAGTTCCTGATATGGACAGAGATGGCAGCAGAGAGCACTGTGTCAGACTGGAGAGAATATGCCACTTCCTGCAGGACATACAGATACTGATAAGTACTGGAAGACTGGAGATTTTTAAATAGAAGTAAATTACAAATCTATATAACAATCTGAAACCAGTTGATTTGAAAGAACACGATTTTGGCTGAAGTACCCCTTTAAACGTTCGAGTTCAGAGTACGTTTTAGAACCTGTACAGTTCTGAGCCTCACTACAACACTACTGATCACGGCAGATGCCATTGCTGAGATCACGTACGTGCACGGTCGCTCCATTGGTTGGTGTCTGTACGAGCTGCTGGAGATAGAAGAATATAGAATGGATGGAGAACTGGCACACATACGCAACCTGCTGATCTATTCTGATGGGAGACTTGAGTTCCCACTTTGCAGAACATGGGGGGTCAACTGCTGGGAAATGACAAGCGTGACGGATAAGCGAGTGTTAAGGCTTCTATACACTTTATAGTAATGTCGACCAAACCCACCACAGGCAGCAATGTTCTCCACCACCAATATAAGATCTTTGATGGTCTCCCGACAGATGTCAATGGAGATCGGGGTGGTGTGAAGCATTTTTGCTCTCCGGCTGCGGCTCTGTCCATAGAGAACACAGGAACATTGTGCCGTGTATTGGGAGGACGGGAGAGATGATGGTTCAGCCATCAGTTATTGGAGGTATACAGGAATAGCCCTTACGTAGTATTTTATTGTGCTTGGTGTTGGTTATCAGTTTATATGCATTGTACAGGTTGAGAAGCTTGAGAAAGGCTCCAGGTTATCAAGGAGCCAAAACGCATTGTGGTTTATGGAAAAATCACGACTTTTTGGATTTTACACAGTGCGTCCGTGAGGAAGTGACACGTCGCTCAGAAGTAGTAGCTGCATTGACCTGTTATGCATCTGCTGTACGAGGCTGCAATGTGGCCCCTATAGCACTGCATGCCCCCCCATGTTAGGTGACATCTCTATCTGCTAAGTTGACGTCCTGCAGACTATTACTCCCGCCATACGTTTTATCTCTTATTAATTTCTACCTTCAATTCCTCCAGGACTCTCCATGTTATTGTCAGGGAAATCAATGAGCTGCGGGACTCACAGAAGAGAGGGATTTTTAGTAGATATTGACCGCACCAGATAAAAATAATGGAAATGAAAAGATGCAAATGAGCGGAGATCCATAATCGGAGCGGTTAGAGGTTGCGCTATAATGCGTCCTGTCACATCACGCGGGAGCACAGCTCATAAAACCCATTGATTTAGAATTTTCTAATATTAGTCCAAGGAATGACATTGTGGTGGAGTCAGTGGTCTTACACCAGGCCAGCTTCTGTTTCGGCTAACTTATTACTGTTAAGGTAAAGTCAACGTCCAAACACCAGGTGGGGATTCAAAAACGAGTCTGTACTAGGATTCATGGGGCCCCATTGCAGTTGCGTGGTCAGCCTCCATGGTAGCTATCCAACTTTGTCTGTACAGGATTGGGGGGGAGGGGGTAATGTTATGGAAATAAAGCTTCATGAACAAAAGGATCAGACAGGTAAAATCCAACATGGCTAATTCTTCTCTTGGCCATCATTCACCATCAAGAGAGTAAGGAGGCCCCCATATGTGCTACAATCCTGCCAAAACTGGTGGGTTCAGCCAATACATGTCTAACACATATGGCTTTGCTGCCCATGATGAGACAAAAAATTGATTCTATACCTGTTATTATCTGTTCAGTCTCCTTCCCCCAGTTCTCAGCTGATGCTTTTTGCAGAAGACACAAAAATCTGTGTGTGAGCTTCTCTCTGTCTCCCCCTCCTCCCCCTCCCTTCTGAGACGGCTGATGTAAGGATTAATGGGAGGATTAATCACAGTGGGAGACGTTTATGAAGGTCCTGTCCAAAGCCAGGGAGACAGCGCAGATTCGCCCCTTCTCCCCGGAGTATGCCTGCCATGTCCCCCACTCGCCATATAGGTGGGCAGGGAGGTGTGGCAAGGAGAAGACGAGGTGTGGCCTCTTCTAGCATAAATCTTGAACCTGCTGGATTTGGTACACCGTGTGCCTCTCAGTGAATTTGGCTTGCAAAAATGAGATGGGGCCCCAGTGAATTCATAAGCAACTTGACCTCAGAATAACCCTCCAAGCATTACAAAGAAGCAAAAATGTTGCAGATACAGCCTGCCAGGGACTTATTTACATCATTTGTCTCGGGGAGGAGGGGGAGACAGAAGGAAAGGCTCACACACAGATTTTTGTGTTTTTATCAAAAAGCAGCAGCTGAGAACTGGGGGAAGGAGACTGAATAGATAATAACACATATGGAAGGAATTGTTAGTCTCACCATGGCCATCTTTCCCCTAGAAGTTGAGGTCGCACTTATCAGCGGTGTCTGCAGACAGGAGGGGGCGCTATAGAGGAGCTCTTAATTGCATCTTATAATATTATTGTTATTATTTATGCCCCTGTCCCCCCCCCATCTACCGTATTCTCTGTAATAGGAAGTTTTTACATTCCGTTCCGCTGGTCTTTAGGAGCATGAATAATTTTATTACCTTACAAAACCCATTCGCAGAATCAGAACGATAAAGTGATAAACAAATAATTGGCAATTTCAAAGACAGAAACAAAACAGAACTTTCTCCACTTCCTGTTTATGAACAATGAATGAGCTGAAGCAGCCGAACGGCTAATCTGCATTTAAATAGAATTTCACTAGCGCACGACCAGGAGCCCAGGGCTGTATACCCTGTATACTGTATACTGCTCTAATCTCCCATGTTGTGTGTCCTGTATACTGCCATCATATCACCTGCTGAGTCCCCGTATACTGCCATCATATCACCTGCTATGTCCCCGTATACTGCCATCATATCACCTGCTGAGTCCCCGTATACTGACATCATATCACCTGCTGTGTCCCCGTATACTGCCATCATATCACCTGCTGTGTCCCCGTATACTGCCATCATATCACCTGCTGAGTCCCTGTATACTGACATCATATCACCTACTATGTCCCCGTATACTGCCATCATATCACCTGCTGAGTCCCTGTATACTGACATCATATCACCTGCTGTGTCCCCGTATACTGCCATCATATCACCTGCTGCGTCCACTGTATACTGACATCATATCACCTGCTGTGTACCCTGTATACTGCCATCATATCAACCTGCTGTGTACCCGTATACTGCCATCATATCACCTGCTATGTCCCCGTATACTGCCATCATATCACCTGCTGCGTCCCCGTATACTGCCATCATATCACCTGCTATGTCCCCGTATACTGCCATCATATCACCTGCTGCGTCCCCGTATACTGCCATCATATCACCTGCTGTGTACCCTGTATACTGCCATCATATCACCTGCTATGTCCCCGTATACTGCCATCATATCACCTGCTGCGTCCCCGTATACTGCCATCATATCAACCTGCTGTGTACCCTGTATACTGCCATCATATCAACCTGCTGTGTACCCTGTATACTGTCATCATATCACCTGCTGTGTACCCTGTATACTGCCATCATATCACCTGCTGTGTACCCTGTATACTGCCATCATATCAACCTGCTGTGTACCCTGTATACTGCCATCATATCACCTGCTGTGTCCCCGTATACTGCCATCATATCACCTGCTGTGTCCCCGTATACTGCCATCATATCACCTGCTGTGTACCCTGTATACTGCCATCATATCACCTGCTGTGTCCCCGTATACTGCCATCATATCACCTGCTGTGTCCCCGTATACTGCCATCATATCAACCTGCTGTGTACCCTGTATACTGCCATCATATCAACCTGCTGTGTACCCTGTATACTGTCATCATATCACCTGCTGTGTACCCTGTATACTGCCATCATATCACCTGCTGTGTACCCTGTATACTGCCATCATATCAACCTGCTGTGTACCCTGTATACTGCCATCATATCACCTGCTGTGTCCCCGTATACTGCCATCATATCACCTGCTGTGTCCCCGTATACTGCCATCATATCACCTGCTGTGTACCCTGTATACTGCCATCATATCACCTGCTGTGTCCCCGTATACTGCCATCATATCACCTGCTGTGTCCCCGTATACTGCCATCATATCACCTGCTGTGTCCCCGTATACTGCCATCATATCAACCTGCTGTGTACCCGTATACTGCCATCATATCACCTGCTGTGTCCCCGTATACTGCCATCATATCACCTGCTGTGTCCCCGTATACTGCCATCATATCACCTGCTGTGTCCCCGTATACTGCCATCATATCACTTGCTGTGTACCCTGTATACTGCCATCATATCGCCTGTTGTCTGCAGTCTTTATAGCCAGAAGTATACTCCACATTGCATTTTAGAACTGTAGGAAGTTCTAGGGAAAACAAATTATTCGCACAGTAACAAGGTTACTTTAAAAGGAACTGCAGAGAAAATAATTGTTTTCAAATCAACTGGTCTCAAAGATATATAGATTTGTAAATTAGTTATTGAAAATTAATTATTCAATTATTCAAATGATCCAGTCTTTAAGTACTTAGCTGCTGTATGTCCTGCAGGAAGTGGTGTATTCTCTCCAGTCTGACACACTGCTCTCTGCTGCCACCTCTGTCCATGTCAGGAACTGTCCAGAACAGCAGTAAATCTCCATAGAAAACCTCTCCTGCTCTGGGCAGTTCCTGTCATGGACAGAGGTGGCAGCAGAGAGCACTACCCCCCCCCCCCCCCCCCCCGGGAGTACCTCTTTCAGACAGTGTTTTCCAGCTTGTGGCTTTCTAGTTGTTGCAAAACTACAACTCCCATCAAGCACTAATAGTTTTAAGAATTCCATTCAGTAGTCCTGTTGTCCTCCTTCACCCCTTATCCAAGTAATTACCCGACTGCTATAAGTGGAACTTAAGAAGTGTTATTATTTTCTGATTATTATTCACCATATTACACAGCGCCCCCTGGAGCGTAGACCTGTAGACCCCACACAGGACGCCATCATCATTACAGCTACAAATCCCTATGAATACCGATCATCCAAAGATGGCGGCTCCTATAGATGATAGCGTTAAGCTCATTCCGCAGTGTACAGTAAATATTATGGGTAGAGAATAATAGCGTTAATGTTTCTGCAGACTGGTGGTTAACTGAAAACAAGTGGTGATGTTTGTCCTCGGGGGACAACACTTCAGCGGCTGCTTATGATACGTCTATCTCACGGTCGTCCGTGGTATAAATATATACATGACTTAATCTGTAGAAGCACGCTGCCATCGCTGTCAAGGACTCAATGAATTTATCTTTGATTGACTTAAAGAGGATCCGTCATCTCTCCCGACGTGTCTGCTATACAGAGAATGAAGGTTCTTTGTGACGGTACAGTACTGACTCGTGCCGTTCCCTCTCATTCCTTGTAGACCTTTGTGAATTAAACAGTTGGGCATTACCAGATTTAGCTGTACACGGACACACCCCATTGACAAAAAGAATGGTACAACCCAATTGTGTGTGTATTCAAATACTTCAAGGGGAGAAATAACTGAGAAACAACAAAGACTAATAAGAGAAGATGCCTCGAGGCTGAAGGGAAGAGCCTTGGTCCTTAGATATGATGGGGGTGGGCTCATGTTTTTAAACCCAAATACCTTCTTATTTTACAAAATGAACTAAACTGTGGACTCAGAATGCAAAATACATTTTGGGCCTTAGAATCCAATAGGCATTGTGGGAAAAATGATGGCCTGGTGCACTGCTGTCCATAGGGAGGTAACAAAGTGTCTATAATGTTAAATGTCTCCCATCAGTATTCTTCTGCTCATCGTTCATAGCCCGGTCCTGCCTGCCCATCCATTGTGCTTCCCGTTTGGTTAGCGGATGTTCTCCAGTATCCACTCTCCTCCCAGCCTGTGCTCCAAGCTTCTGGACACTGCTTGACTGTACTCTAGGGCACTTACCTGCCCGCTTATTTTTAAAGGGCCAGTGTACTCTTCATTATTCTTCATCCCCCTATGCTTGTTCACCAAGACTAGTGTTGAGCGGTCTTGTCAAACTGTTCGTGTTCGGAAACATTCTTCAAACGTGAATGCTCAGCAATTGAATCCCAGAGGCTGGAGAAGTTAGATGCAGCCCTAGGTCTTCAAGTAAAGCAGAGCTAAAGCCTATGGCCTATGCCTGTACCCACGTTTTCCAGGCTTCCTAGGGTGCCATCCAACTACTTTAGCCATGGGGAAGCGAATGCTGAGCTCGGCCAAACCCTAACAGTTCAACAGGTCTGCTTAACTCTATTCAAGGCCTATATAAGGATCAGGATATAAGGATAAGAGTGCTGTTTGTTCCTTGTGTTTCAGTATCTGCCATTCCCTGTGTCCTGACTAGAGATGAGTCTATGACTGCATGCCTCTTCTCCAGCCACTGAGCGAACCCAAATTTACGGTATATTTGCTCATCTGTGCCCTTCAGAGGCCTTTGTCTACCTCTCTGTACCCTTCTGTGCTGTTTAGCCTCTCCTGGACGCTTGATGACCCTGCCTTCTGTTTTTGTCTTACCTACTGTACCTGTCCCCTGATGCATTGACTTTACCTGAAGACCAGATGCTACCCATACCGATACCATGTCTGTGAACGACAAAGTGTCCCATAGCATCAGAAGTCCAGCTTACACACCCTAGAATGAGATGGGTGAAAGCCTAGGGAGCACTTGACTCTGCTTCCCAACATGTAATACAGTGGGTCCAAATCCACCACCCATTAAATGGTCTATGGGTCCCAGGCAAGGTAGTCATCTCCAACTTGTCGACAAACAAACTTTCAGCATTCCCAGACAGCCGCAGGTCTGACAACAGTGGAAGACCACCATTCTAAGGGACTGATGGTTTCAGCGGGATTATGTTTTGTGTTCTTGATATTTAGGAACAAGATGCTTCCTATTGTGTAGACTGAACACAGAACCTCACGTAGACAACAAGATTTCCACTTTTTGATATTTTCCTTGGTTATTATTTACCCTGCGCTGCAATTTCCAACATTCAACACAAATATGAGCAGGAATGGAGGCGGCGGAGGGATAATGACACTTATTAATTATAAGATAACAGATTGCATCAAAATCAATTATTCTCTTGGAAAATGAGAACAACACCGGCCCTCTCTATCCAATGTGGAGACATTCAAAGACAAAAGGGACCGATGTAAAAGAAATTCATCTGTATCAGATTAATCTAAATTGCATTTGGACGTTTGCAATTGAGTCAGGAAACGGTAAATGAAAAAGCTGTGGTCCCAGGTGAAGGCCAATCAGGCAATTATCTGCCACAGGGTTCACGGGCAGGCAACGCCGCAGCCGTCGCCGAGCAGAGCGCTCCAATTTCTTCCAGGTTTTTTTTTTAACTAGATTTAATTTTTGACACTGGAGGAAGATGAGAGATGAATATCATGGGTGGAACAGGTTTTACGCTTTTTGTCTTAGAAATCCGTCCAACCCATAGATGAACCAATGTCACGAGACAGAATGCTGATGCATGTAGGAAGAGATGAGGAAGCATGAGCATGCATCCTAGATTAGGTATGAATTACTCTTGGGCCCTGTTCACATGGCATTTTAGGCTACATTGCCAGGACACAGAAGAATACAAGCAGCAAGGCTATAGACTATAGTAAGCTGAAGGTGATTTCCTAAGTGTTTGTTCACACTGAGAAATAGGCGAGGAATTGAAGAAGGAAGTTTTCTGCTTGAAATTTCCTCTTCTTCAGTTCTGGCGGAAGCCCCAATGACTTTTATGTAATTTCTCTAGCGGAATCTGTCCAAACAATTCAAATGTTAATGCTTTGGGCGCAAAGCGGATCCATGGCGAAACTTTCCACACGTAAATTCAACCGTGTGAACAACAGAGCGGAATTCCCATTGAACACATTGGGACATATTTAACAGATGGAATTTCAAGTGAAATACGTGTAATATTTAGCACAGATATCCCTCGCCTATTCCTCACGTCCCCTTAGTGTGGGAAACAGACCAGCTGGGGAGACTCTTCAGGTTTAAGTTGCTGTGGTAATGTCCCATGTGTCAAATCGCTTCATTCATGAGCCATATTAACATGGCATAGGGTTTGTATACTGAATTAGCTGGCACATTTAATAAACTTCTAGTAGTAGCGGCGTTGGCTGCATTCTAGCTATTGGATTGTTACGTGGTGGCAGCACCATGCTGATTGTAACCGCTACATACTGTACCGGCAATACACCGCTGCAAGTTTGGGCCATGATATGTGTTGTTACACACCTGATCCTAGTCCAGTGACCTGCTGCATTACTTGTTGTTCAGGTATTGTTCAGCGGAGAGACATATTTTCCTATAGGATACCTCTGTAATATAGTGTCCAATATACCACAATGGTGTATACAATGGGGTGGTCCAACAAGTCTAGACTAGTTTTGAGCGGAGTTGCCGAACTGGCATTTTCCTCCCGGATCTGGAGAAGGTGGATTCTTTGGCCGTGATTCTTATGGAACGTACGTAGTGCTGCCTTTTGAGGGAATCCCGGCCGGAGTGTATACACATAGGGCCACATGTATCATCCGGCGAACGGATGATTTTTGGCGGAAAGTGCCGATTTGCGTATTTTTTTATACGCAAATGGCCGATTTGCGAATAAAATATTCGCAAATCGGCACTTTACGCCGAGTACGCCAGGGGGCGGAAAGGGGGCGGAAAGTAGGCGGGAAGTGGGCGGAACGGAGGGCGCGGACTCAGAGTCCGCGCGATTTATCATCCGTTCCGCCCAAATGTACGCCGAAAACCTACTCCAGTCCACAGCTGGCGTAGGTTTTCGGCGGTGCGCACCGGCGCGCACAGGATTTATGTACAGGCAGTCCGCCTCTACATAAATCCCCGTACCGCCGGAGCTGCGGGGGCATTTTTAAGTCCGGCGTAAAAAACGCCGGACTTAATAAATGCCTCCCATAGTGTGTGTGTGTGTGTGTGTGTATATATATATATATATATATATATATATATATATATATATATATACACATCTAGTATACATTACTTCTGGGATCCCTAGCGGCGCCATAGAAAACTGACATGTCAGTTTTCTGTGGCCGCTATACAGTGAATAGCGGCCGCAGAAAACCCTGTCAGTGCATACTATGCAGCACGCTCCATAGTGTGCAAAGGGGAGTTCTGATACCCGCATCAGAACTAAGCGGCGCTAAAGATCATCGGGCCGGTATTGCAGTACCGGCCAGGATGATCTTTTCAGAGACTGGCCATTCCTTGACCCAGATGGGTCCCGGAACGGCCAGTCTCATACGTAGTCTGAGCATAGCCTTAGTCTGTATCAATGTTCTCTTGGCAGCCCTAAGCTGACACCCAACTTCTCCAAGTTCCAGGAGTCAAATGCTAAGCGTTCCGATTCAGATAATAGTTTGTGAACTCACCTTAAAACTAGTCTAGACTCTTCCTGACTCCTATATAGTGACCATGCTGTCACATTGCTGTCGTGCTGGGTTCAGACCAAAGTCCGGGGAAGAAGTGTGCACAGACTCATGTAGGAACCTAGTGCCTTAGCATCAACGCTCTGAGCTGTAATATCTCCAACCCCAGACCCATTCTATATATTTCTATATTTGACCATAATGCAATGCATTAACTTTCCAATCAGGGGAGAGAAATTAACGTCAGGGATTATAAATTGGACGACGGGAGAAAGAGTCCAGAGTCTCTGGGTTGTGCGGCCTGACAATACACTAAATGCCATATGAGGCTCGGTTATCGCATTGGAGTCATTATCATAATATCTCTATGTAGGATTCCATACAGAAAGCCGCATATTACAAAATGAAATATGTCAATGCAAGCCCGAGCCGCACAATGAGCAGATAACCTTTTAACACTCATAAATCCCTTCAGCATCTTGCTTTCAGTGCGACAAATTACACATCTCCAACCATCCCACTAATACATGTGTAGAAGCCATAGCAACCAATATTACACAACACGCTCGCTCAGCGGCTGGGAAATTGCCATAGCATAATGCAATTATACAATAGGGATTTGTCTTATTTCAGATACATCGATGACATAAGCCGACAAATAGACTATCGATGAGCCCAGGGACTGTCCCGCCTCATTTAAGGTCAGTGTGGATAGGTGCCTATTTAATGAAATACCTGACTGTACAAATACAGGCTGATAGACTGTGATGGGGAATGGCACTATATGAAGTAGGTTTATAATGGAGAATCTCACAGTCCTTTTCTCCCACTTGTATCTTACATGCAGACTGACAGGAGATTGGATCGGCCGGTAGAGATGCATGAGTGTCAAATGGAAAAAGTTATTGTATGTTATACCTATATACTTATATACTGATTGCTTCCTTTACTCTGGTCCTATGGTTTTCTTAAAGAGAAAATATCAGCAGGTTAGATGAATCTAACCTGCTATGTCCCCTTCGCAATGGAGACGCCATGGAAGAAGGTAAGTCTCTCACCTTCCTCCTTGCTTCCATTCCAGTGCAGTCAGTCGCCCACCACCATAGCACCGATCCACCCCTAGCTTGCCCCTTTCTAATGATAATAAATGGAGCAGGCCGGATCGGCGCTATGGTGGTGGGCAGTGCTCTTACTAGGTGCCCCAGTGCTCCTAACGGTATCACTGGACCGTGGAGCAAACAAGTAACTGCACCTGAACAGCGCCGAGGAGGGAGGTATAACACATACCATCCTCCTGTGTCTCCTGTGCAATAGAAACATAGCAAGATCGATTTACCTAACCTGCTCATAGATCCCTTTAATATGTACAGATCTTTCACATCTAAGCAATCACTAGGTTCTAAATACTGTAAATATGAACAAGACAAGCATTAGATGGAGGAGGGATATGCAGCTGCAGTTTATTGCTCAGATGTGTCTTGATGACTGCATAATGTGAGGAAGGAAGAGGAACAGAAGACAATACCTGATTGTCCCAGAACAAAGCTGAGCTCACACTTCATACCATAAAAATCTCTCCTATTCATCAAGAATAGAATGAGCACATGTATATAAAGAAAGGAGGGGGATGCAGCTGCAGTTTCGGTCCCTCAATTTATCTACATGCTGTGAGAGGGGAAGATGATTAGAAGAAGTTTGATTTTCCAAAAAACACAAAACAGAGCTCTGACATCACATGCTGGAAATCCCTTAAAGTGTCTGAGATACATGCTGTGATAGGGGAGAAGGAGCAACATGATGGAGACATCTGTGCTATAGTACAAAGCACTGCCTGGGCATCACATAATAATAATAATAATAATAATTCCCATTCAGCATAAATGGTAAGAAAAAAGTATATCTAGGAAGGAGGGGGGTGCAGCAGCAGTTTATCTCCATCTATATCAGCCTTTGAAACTGCATCTGGTTTTTCCAGAAAACCTAGCAGAGCTTCCATTAAGCAAGCACAGCTAGAAAAAAGGAAATGCAGCTGCAGTTATCTCTTAGATGTGGCTATGAGACTGCATGCTGTGCAAGGGGAGGAGGAGCAAAAGGAATAAGACCTCCTAATATCCTAAAGCACAAAGCAGAGCTTTAATATCACACTATGAAAATCCGACCCTTGCAGCAAGAATACAGAGAGAACCTATAGACATGGAGAGAGGTAAACTGCAGCTGCATCCCCTTCCTCCCTGTTTCTTAGACTGTGAGAGGGGAGAAGCATCAGCAGGAGGAAGACATTTATTGTCCCAGAGCACAGGGCAGAACTCTGATATAAAACCCATGTAAAGCTCAACCATTTAGCATAGAGAGAGAGAGAGAATGTGTAGACAGGGAGGAGGACGAGGCAGCTATAGTTTATTGAGACTGCATGCTGTGATAGGGGAGAAGGAGCAACCTGACAAATATCCAATAGTCTAAGAAGAGCTCAGACATTACATCACGTAAAGCCAGGAAGAAGTGAGAGTTTACATTTACAGGAAAAAATACTAAACCTGCAGGTTGCACAAAATATTTCTGGCTGCAAAAAAATATAACACAGCTGTCTGATTTCCTTAAATCTGTTTTCCACATAAAATCGATCTGACCCGCGGACAGGTGCGGCACAGTTTTTGGGAGCAAGCGTCTTCGTTTTTCCGACCCCTTCCAGAAAATTGTATCAGCACAATGATTTTAATGAAGCAATCTGTACTTAGCAGTAACTTTGCTACGTGTTAACAAATCGCACAGACAGCTCCGCACCTGCCCCCCTGCCCCCAGACTGCTCCAGGAATAATTTCCTATGACCTGTACAATCCATACAGCCAAATTCGTGAAATTACAAGTTCTCTCTGTAACTCCGGCAGGCTGATTTTGTAGCTCGGTGCCGTGGCGGGGAGAGTTCTTACAGGTTCATTATACTGCATATCCCCACAGGTATCCACTAACAATTTTGTAGCGAACCCTTATTCAGGAGACTCATAGCTGTGAGCAACCACAAGCTTCACCTGTTCCTGCTGCTTTGTGCTTAGTGCGTCTCTACTTCAGAGCATCCACCGACGAGGTCATTCCTTCACCAGATTAGCAAACAACCTTCAATTTAGCTTTTTTTTTTTCTCTCATTACCGCAACCTACATTTCCTTTTGCTATACTGCACACACTGTGCCCGCTGCTGGGCTGTAGAGTCTAAAAAGCAGGATATTAAGCAATTCCACAACAGACCCTTTGCAACTGTGATCCATGTTAATGGCGGCGAGCCGGACCCTGGAATATAGACGGATGTACGTGAAAACAGATTGAAATGTCCGTAACCTTTTGTTTAACTTAGAAGTAATTACGTATCTTAATTATCTGGAGGGGGAAAAATGGTGTCTGGAAGAAGTGAGAGAAAGCAATGAATCCGCTGGAGGAGGAGAGGGAGGGGTTGGATGTGAAAAGAATTTCTTAGAGAGAAAAGAAAAATAGCCGAGGCCTTTTGTACTAGCGGACTTCAAGACGATCCATAAGGATAGAGCGGGAGTCGATGCCAGTCATCCCAATGTATTGTATACAATAACTACAAAACGCAGGGTGATTCATCAATGGATCAATTACTGTTCATTATCTCGGTGTCAGGACTACTGTACTTCATCACCGGGCGTAAGCGCCAATAAATAAGGCATCAATGGAATTAACCTGATGCACCGGGGAGATGGTTTTAGCATGAAATGATAACTGAAATGGACTGTGATTATCTCCGCACTGCAGGGATTCGCAGCTGCGGCCTGCGCTCCACGCTTCTCGTCTTCATCCGCCATAAAAATATTGTCTATGGGGCGGCTGCACACTCCCCGCTGCCGGCCCGGGGGTTGATTTTGGATAAGTTGACAATTGCAATAATTTTTTTTTCTAACATGAGATAATTAAACAGTGGGGAAATTAAGAGCGGCAAGGATGTGGTTCCCATACGGAGACCGCTCAACGTTAGAAATGGTCAAGGTGGGACGCTTAGGAAGTCCTCGAGCTGAGTGGGGGCTTAATTACGAAGACGTGATTATGATGGGGCGGAGGCGGCATGATGGGGGCAATCCGGGTCCCGGATGTTCCGATGGGAGAAAAGAAAATAATATGGTATTAAATGTGCGGAGGTTATTGTCTCCTGCTGTATATTATACACTCATCCCATGTGTCGGCTATGGCGTCTGGTGTCATTATGTAAGAGGCGAAGGGTGGGAAAGGTTTTATGGGGTCAATGTTAATCTAGAAAAACTGCATGATAGCGTGAACAGGGAGAAACATGAGAAGGATAGATGGATAGAGTCTACCCTAAGCTGCTACATAGAGATGCACAAGTCAGATTGTTCAGCAATTGTCTGATTACCGGTGGCTGGAAAAGTTGGATGACATCCTGGAAAACATTGATACCACTATAGGCCATATGTGTGATTTCCAGGACTCTGTAAGACTGCATCCAACTGCTTCAACCAGCGGTAATCAAATACAGAACAATCAGACTCGAACATTCACCAGTTGTGCTAATCTCTACTGGTCATATACATCTGAGAGAATCCATTACAGGTATCTATCAGCATCTTGGTCAGGATCCAGACATATACTGTGGTGGACCACAGTGGGCGCCACTCATTACAATGGCCTGAATGTAACCTAATGATTCCCTTTGTGCTATATATGCTAGTTAAATATGCCTTAATATCACTGTAGACCATGATATCAACTTCTTTTAAATTAGTGTACATGGCATAACCAGAATTACTCGGTGACCTCATTTGGGCCATTGAAATGAGTGGTGCCCACTGTTGTCCACCGCAGTATAAGTCTGAATCCTGAGCAAGATGCTGATAGATACCTGTAGTAGACAGCTTAGATATAAGCTGGCCAAACCTGCCAAGTTCTGCACAACATGGCAACTCTCCCCTGACGGAAGATCTCAGTTATGAGAAGGATGAAACACACTGGATTTCCACTGCCTGATCCTTTTGTTCTTGACTACATAAGCAGTCAGAAGAGTCTAACAGTGCCTCTCTTCTCTTTCAGAATACTGTAAAATCTATGGTGATCCTTTGTCTATGAACAACTTTACATTTCTACAAACCTAGTTGATGGATTTATCCAGGGTTCAGCCATGTTCAGGACCTTTAGATAAACTGCTATCACCTTTACATACAGTAAGTCCCTCAAACCTCTCTCCCCAGTATAATTCACCTTACAGCCTCTTGCAGTTTTAATGTAAAGTTATTTTTGTCCAAATAGAATGCTAAGAAACAATGCAGAATAGAATGAGAATGAGGAGGTCAAAGTCTGATCAAAGTTTGTGAACTTATTAAAACTTTAATCTTATAAAGTTATATACCCGCATCTACTAAATAATCTGCAAGCCTCATGTGACCTCCCCTGCATAGATCTTAAGTATCCAGAGCCATTGGTGACATCAAAGGATATTTCTGCTCCGTTTACACTTCAGTGTCCTTTATTTAGTAAATATTAACATCCTAATGTAAAAAAAAATGGATCCACCAAGTGTCTGTGAAGGTATACAGCAGGTCCCAGCACTCTTGATAGCGCGTTCAGCACCACAGGCAGTGGGTTCAGTATACTGGATAGCTGTTTGATCACTATGGATAGTGGGTTCAGTACTCTGGATTGCAGGTTCAGCATCATGGACAGCAGGTTTAGCACTTTGGATAGCAGGCTCAGCACTATGGATAGCGGGTTCAGAACAATGGACAATGAGTTCTATATATACTTCTTGAGAAAGCCATCTTCTGAGGGCGAAATGATGGGGGGTTGCTTGTTTTAATAGACCATTGCATCACAAACGCTAGCTGTGTAAACGCTAGCATCAGTTTGAACATTGTCTTGTGTCACTGTTAGCCTATTATCTTTGGTCTTGCTACATCACTAACCTACGACGCATAGATCGGTCGGGACCAAAGTGTAATATATAGCGTCAACTAAATTGCATTCATCTGCATCTTTACCCTGTGTATAAAATAGGGGATTACTCTACAGGTAAAAATTAGGATCCAAGAGATACAATATATCCATTATTTTAGTCTAATAAACATTAAGTTCTAATGAACTATGGTTTCATTGGCCTAGAATCCAATACTGGGTTGTTTATGTAGTTACCTGGCAGGGAAACCCCATTTTGTTATAGGGACAGCGGGGCTCAGCACCATAGACAGCGGGGCTCAGCACCATAGACAGCGGGGCTCAGCACCATAGACAGCGGGGCTCAGCACCATAGACAGCGGGGCTCAGCACCATGGACAGCGGGGCTCAGCACCATGGACAGCGGGGCTCAGCACCATAGACAGCGAGGTTCAGCACCTCAAGCGGTCACAGGCAGTGAGCTCCGCACCATGGGCAGCGGGGCTCAGCACCATAGACAGCGGGGCTCAGCACCATAGACAGCGGGGCTCAGCACCTCAAGCGGTCACAGGCAGTGAGCTCAGCACCATGGGCAGCGGGGCTCAGCACCATGGACAGCAAGGCTCAGCACCATGGGCAGCAGGGCTCAGCACCATGGACAGCAAGGCTCAGCACCATGGACAGCAAGGCTCAGCACCATGGACAGCAAGGCTCAGCACCATGGACAGCGGGGCTCAGCACCATTAGCAGCAGGCATATGAAGCACCTTATATGACTTGGGCAATGCCACTTTATAAGATGATAGGTTACTGGTTGCAGACATTGTATGACTGGCCGCTGAGACTTCCCTGGATGTCTATATTGTTCAGCTCACATTTCTGCCAGTCACATAGACTGTTCTCCAGACAACCAGCGCTCCCTGTATACTGAGCAGCCAGGACGCTCTGCAGCCTTGATGTCACTGGTTACATGAGTGATGTCACCTGCAGCACCCACAGTATATACCCTGCTATCATAGTGCAAGCGCTGCTCACTAGTAACTCCAGAAATCACAATACACAATAGGTATATCTGGTATTGTATCTGCTGGGAAGTGTAGTGCTCTATGCATGTAGTATAATAGAAGCATATAATGGTCATTGCCAGGGTTGTGGTGCTCTATGTATATAGATGCATATAATAGTCCAGGGTTGTAGTGTTCTATGTATATACTATAATTTAACTGTATTATGTTGATTTCTAGTGGGCAGTCATGCTGGGGGTTGTAGTTTCATATGTATGGGGTATAACAGACATGTTAGTCATGGGTAGTGGTTGTGTCCTGTTAGGAGTTGTAGTGTTTATGCAGAAAAATTGAATTGCAATAGAGTAATATCCAGTGATTGAGCCATAGTGGGGATTGTAGTATGTAGTATAATAGGACTATATTCTGGTCATATAGAGCAAATCATTCTATTATAATTACTCCTAATGGTCAGTTTATGTTGAGAGTTGTCAGTTTCTATTTAGAGATCACATAGTCATGTCCAGGGAGTATGTTGGGGGTTGTAGTGTCCTGTATATAGAGAATAGCAGAGTTGCAATATGTTCATGGTGGGGGTTGTAGTACTTTATGATGAATATAATATAATTGTGTTATAGCCATGTCCAGTGATTGATTCATGTTGGGTGTTATAGTATTCTGTGTTTGGCGTATAATAAATTTGTATTACAGCCATGTCTACTAGATGGTTTATATTGGGGGTTGTAGTGTTCTGTGTATAAGGGAATAACAAAATTATACGATAGTCATGTTGGGGGTTGTAATGTTCTATGTAATATATTCTGTTCATGTTGGGAGTTGTAGTGTCTTATATAGAGAGTATAATAGACTTGTATTATAGCCATGTTGGGGGTTGTAGTCCTCTATATATAGAGATGTAATATAATCATATTGGGGAGGGTAATGCTCTATATAAAGAGTATAATAGTAGTAATATAGTAGTATTGGGAGTTGCAGTGCTCTGTATATAGAGTATTATGTTCATGTTGGGAGTTGTAGTGTTCTGTATATAGAGTTGATTATCTAATGTTCAGTATATAGGGTTGTATAGCCTATAACATAATTGCTTTACAGTTTTACCCGGATCTACGATGAGATTTTTCCCTTTTACATTCCGCATTTGATCATTGTTAAAAAAAATCCTGAAATAATCTGCAGCCATTATCGGTGGTGCTTTGTACCCCGGAGCAGCGCTCAGGTCGCAGCATCTGCTGGTGTTAAACATTAGTTATTTTTCATCCTTCACTGATCAAAAAGCTCAGCTTGTCCCTCTCTGGAGATCTGAAAGATTAGCTTTCAACGCCTTAACTTTAATATAAAGATTGCTTGCAAAGTTTCTCTTCTTACCTTTTTTTTCACATCAAATATGTTTTTCTGGCCCATTAGAGGCTTTCATGAAAGAAAACACAGCAATGGATTTGCAGGGAGTAAACATTTGTCAGTGTGGCTGCTGCGGCGGGCGCCCTTCCTCTCTCCTCCACCAGGGGGCGCACTTTACCAAGTTTGCGAATTTTCCTGCAGTTGATGTTCTCGGCTTCACAGATCATTTCTGACCATATATTAAGTGTATTTTGTCTTCTCCACCAATTAGATTAGAAGAGTTAACCAGAATGTGATGTATGGGGGGGCCGCACCAGCAATGACTTCTGTTTCATGCGGCGTTCTCCTGACGTACATGCACGCCCTTTCCTAGATGATAATTTTATGTTTCATGTATGAGGTCGTCCGTATGTAAAGCTGTGAATACATGTGATGGAGCAGGTCCCTGTAGGAGCACATTAATGCCTGTGCATAGGAGATGAGGCTTCACATGTCACATCTTACGATATTCAGCCTCGCTCCAGCCGCGTTGGCCGCCATTCAGATACATAACATACAGATTGGCTGTAATAATGCCTGGATGAGCTCTCATACTCATCTCTCCATGTCTGGCCTGAATGAAAGTGGAGGGAGATGTCCTTCGTGTATGTGGTGTGAAGAGCAGCCTGCGGCTGCAGTGTAATCAGTGTATGTGAGTGCCTTATATAAGACTGGGAGAGTCCGGGGGGTCCATATAGGGAGGGTCCAGGGGGGTCCATATAGGGAGGGTCCGGGGGGTCCATATAGGGAGGGTCCGGGGGGGTCCATATAGGGAGGGTCCAGGGGGTCCATATAGGGAGGGTCCGGGGGGGTCCATATAGGGAGGGTCCGGGGGGGTCCATATAGGGAGGGTCCGGGGGGGTCCATATAGGGAGGGTCCGGGGGGGTCCATATAGGGAGGGTCCGGGGGGGTCCATATAGGGAGGGTCCGGGGGGTCCATATAGGGAGGGTCCAGGGGGTCCATATAGGGAGGGTCCGGGGGGGTCCATATAGGGAGGGTCCGGGGGGGTCCATATAGGGAGGGTCCGGGGGGGTCCATATAGGGAGGGTCCGGGGGGGTCCATATAGGGAGGGTCCGGGGGGGTCCATATAGTGCCTACCATCTAATAAACCATGATCCATTACATTAACCCCCACTGTTTCCTCTGGTTATTCCTCTGATCTGCAAGCTGTATTACTTTAAGGAGTCTGATTTGTCGTTTGCATTGATTTTATATTATCTTAAGGGGTCTGCATTGATTAAGGGATCTGGTCTGGGGTCTGCATTGGTTTTAAAAGCTTGGTTTGGGGGTCTACATTGATTTTAGGGTGAAGGCTGGGGTCTGCAATGAGTTTAGGAGCCTGGTCTGGGGTCTGCAATGAGTTTAGGAGCCTGGACTGGGGTCTGCAATGAGTTTAGGAGCCTGGTCTGGGGTCTGCAATGAGTTTAGGAGCCTGGTCTGGGGTCTGCAATGAGTTTAGGAGCCTGGTCTGGGGTCTGCAATGAGTTTAGGACTGTATAATATATACTATATACAGCCACAGGATGATACTGGACAATATATACAGCCACAGGAGGATACTGTATAATATATACTATATACAGCCACAGGATGATACTGTATAATATATACTATATACAGTCACAGGATGATACTGTATAATATATACTATATACAGTCACAGGATGATACCGTATAATATATTCTATATACAGCCACAGGATGATACTGGATAATATATACAGCCACAGGAGGATACTGTATACTATATACAGCCACAGGATGATACTGGATAATATATACTATATACAGCCACAAGATTATACTGTATAACACAAGCAGTGGATGTGCATTGTAGTGACGATACATAATGTGTAGAGTCCTGGCAGTGAAGGGTTAATCCACCTACGCTCTGGTATCCTGCAGCTGATAGTAAAGCCCCGCAGATCCATCACCCACTGAGCCCCCACATGTCCTGAGCGCTCACGTCTACCGTGAATCACCACGTCAAAACGACTGCTCACCCCTTAGTTACAGAGATTATATATATATAATCTCACATCCTGAACATACAAGTCCACAATACACAGACACACAGCCATTAGACACTGATCGCTTCCTTGCAGAACCGGTCTCTGTAGGGGGAGGATACTATACACTACATGCAGCCCTATTCACTGTGGTTTGGACGTTCTATTCACTAACCAAGAAGAAGACTGACACTCGGCTTTGAGGGGAGGGAAAAGTCACGGCAGAACAATCTCCATTTATAAACCATCAATTAAGGTGCAAAAAGAAAGCTGCATGTGCTTCACCGGCCTCCATTAAATACATTGTACCCAGAATGTAACCACTTACACCCTAACAATACAGTAAACACAACTCTTAAATGTTTTACGTTTGATATATACCATGTATTATATTTTAAGCTTCTGGTTGTTGTGAATAGCAGCACGTAAAGTAAGGGCGGTTACAGTATCACTTTAAGTGTAACTTGCAGTACCAGACCTGACCACAGGGTGTGCTGTTCAGGGGATAATTTCTATTAGCAAAATAGAGCAGATATCTCTATGCTTTAGAACAATTGTCCACAGCGCCACCTATCTGCAGCCTGAAGTAGGACAGTAACTGTTACTGCTGTTAAAGGGGTTGTCCCACAAAGATGGCCCCTGTCCACATGCCTTATTACGTGGGGCAGGGGGTGTCACCTGTTCAGTGCCCCTCTATGATTCAGAATAGAGAGACACTTAGTGCAAAGACCGCTCTAGTCCTCCAGAACGGTAGCAGCTCATATAAGTACATGTACTATGTTTCCCCATTCCTGTTCACAGCGTCTTCTGGTGATAACAGCTGTTTGTAGTTGTTACCTGCTATAATAAGTATCATGGGACCTATCGCGAACACAGCATCATGTAATCATCCTCCTTCATATGCTGAATGCTAACAATAGAAACAAAAGGAGAAATGCAGCGTATTGCAGTCATTGCTGGACACTTACCCCATTCTCCCGCCCCTTAAAGGGGATCGGTAACCAAAGATGAGATGTTACCTGACGGGGGTATCTCGGGGGCCTTCATTACACACCCGATTACAGTTTGATCATATATCCCTCCATTACCAAGATATGTGGTTTATAGTTTCACAATTAATTTCATAGTCAAATGGGCGTGATCTTTAAGGAATGGGAGTGACTACCAGGTAATGGGTGTGGGGGGATTATACAGTCAGGGGGTTGCATTAGGCATAATAGAGTGTAAAACCTTCACCTATCACCTGGCAGTCACAATAATAAAATTAAGATCCCGCCCATCTGACTATTAACTGAATTGTCAGACGAACTATCAACCCACAAAGCTCAGGAAAGGGAAGACGTATAGAGAAACTGGAATTATGAAATTGAAGGGACTCTGTACCCACAATCTGATCCCCCCCAAACCACTTGTACCTTTGGATAGCTGCTTTAAATCCAAGATCTGTCCTGGGGTCCGTTCGGCAGGTGATGCAGTTATTGTGCTAAAAAAACTACTTTTAAACTGGCAGCCCCGTGCCCTATGGGAGTGGCCTAGATTGTGTATGCATTAGGCTGGCACAACCTCTCTGTCCCTCCTCATCATTAGGAATGCTCCAGGCAGATTGCCTCCTATTCCTCACCTGTGTCAGCCTGGCACATGGGCAGGATTGTTAAGGCACCTGTGCAATGTTCAGCATGTAGAAAATGTTCCAGTGGCATTCCTAATGATGAAGAGGGTGGGGAAGAGGGACGGAGGGGTGGTGCAAAGTTAGGGCACAGATATTCTAAGCCACGCCTGTAAGGCACAGTGCTGTAAGTTTAAAAGTAGTTTTTTAGGACAATAACTGCATCACCTGCCGAGCGGACCCCAGGACAGGTCTTGGATTAAAAGCAGCTATCTGAAGGTACAAGTGGTTTTGGGGGGGGGGGGTCAGATTGTGGGTAAAGAGTCACTTTAAAGCTATTTGATGGTGGTAACATCTCATTTTTTGGGAGTTGGCTACAGGTCCTCTTTAAGAGACATCTAAAGGGTGGGCACTGCCGGCAGCTCCTCAGGGGCGGGGTCAGGGTGATGCATCTTGGTAATTTATTTTGTAAGACTCTGACACTCTGTTTCTGTAATACAGGGTCCCTGGCATACATGTCTCTGCTGTGTGTCGTCATTACCAGGTGGTGACCTGTGTGTGGTCTTCAATTCATGTCAACAGGAGCCAAATACAGACAAGAACCTGGTGACATTAAAAAAAAACCTTAAGGGTACAAACCCACACACCGTATACACAGCAGATATGCAGCAAATACGCAGCAGATTTGTTGGTACAGATTTGATGCTGTGTTCAGTTATTTAGATCTAATCTGCTGCGTATTTGCTGCGTGTTTGCTGCGTATCGCAGCAGTAAATACGCTGCTTATACGGTGTGTGGGTTTATACCCTTAAGAACAATGAAAACAAACCCACAAGGCACAGTCTATAATCCGGACAGCACTGGTTGACTTCAGGGAGATCCACCAAAACACAGCAGAAACACCATCAGGTGTCTCGACCATGGGATGATGGTGTCTCTGCAGTGTTTTTGTATATAATCCGCACCGAACTGCAAAAGCCAAGGATAGTTAATGAGAGGCTAACCAATAGGACCTGATTCTGAGCAATTTCTGAGCTCCAATAGAATCCAGTATATGGATGTAGAAAAAAAAAAGTAAAAGTAAAAAAAAAAAGAGTAAAACTTTTCCTAAAGGGCCCACTACTGCAAATGTCATCAATGTGAATCGGTCTATCATGTACATTTCTGTCCTCTTTGTTTGAGCCCCAGTTAACCCCTCGCCGGTGGATGATTTTCCCCGCCGGCTGATTGTTGGCATTCATTAATACTATGTGCGTAGATGGTGGAGCGGCCTCCTGGTGGGGCGGCTCAGGACGGAGATCTCCGCACTCCGAGAGCAGATTTATAATAAAGATAATCACAATAATTATTCTCTCGGATTCGCCGAGTTCATTATCAGTTTTGTGGCTCTGTGGTTAAGATGTCGCCTCTCATTAGGGACATTAAGGAAATGATTATGTAGGTCAGTAATGATGCTCGGCTGCCGGGAGTATTGATGGCCGCACAGCTTTGGAGGTTACCCAGAAGGGCATCTTCTCAGCTCCATTCAGGGTTTGCTTTTTATAGACGCCGTATAAATGACCAGCGTTCTGTACTCCGGGTGCCCTGGGCAAGAGAACACCAGAGAAGCCCTGAACCCGAGATACAAGAGGAGGAGGTAATGCTCAATCTTCCGTCTTGGCAGAACTCCAGACCCCGTCCCCGCACCAGCAGCTCCACGGCTGCCTCTATATACAGTGTTTCCCTCTTATAAGAAGAGAGGACGCCCAAATATTTTCTAACTTTTCTAAGTCTTGTGAAATTGACATATTCCTAGAAGCTTTGGCGGTAGCTCGGTGTTATAATCCAATTGTTTACAATTCATAGTGAGCGCGCTCTCGCAAGGCATCAGGTCCCCTTATATCAGGCCTCTGGCCCCGTTATCTCTGACCAATGGGCACTGGGCCCCCTTATCTCTGAGCAGTGAGCGCGCTGACGCAGGGTACCAGGCCCCTTTATCTCTGACCAGGGAGCATGCTTTTGCAGGGCACCGGGCCCCCTTATTTCTGACCAGCGATAGCGCTGTCACAGGGCACCGAAACCCCTTTATCTCTGACCACTGAGCATGCTGTTGCAGGGCACCGGGCCCCCTTATTTCTGATTAGTGAGCACGCTGTCGCAGGGCACTGGGCCCACTTATCTCTGACCAACGAGCATGCTGTCACAGGGCACCGGGCCTCCTTATCTCTGACCAGTGAGCACGCTGTCAAAGGGCACTGGGCCCCCTTATTTCTGTCCGCTGAGCACGCTGTCACAGGGCACTGGGCCCCCTTATTTCTGACCGCTGAGCACGCTGTCGCAGGGCACTGGGTCCCCTTATCTCTGACCTGTGAGCACACTGTTGCAGGGCACCGGGCCCCCTTATCTCTGACCAGTGAGTGCGCTGTCACAGGGCACCGGGCCCCCTTATCTCTGACCAGTGAGCACGCTGTCACAGGGCGCCGGATCCCCTTATCGCGGACCAGTGAATGCGCTGTCACAGGGCACCGGGCCCCCTTATCTCTGACCAGTGAGCACGCTGTCACAGGGCACCGGGTCCCCTTATCGCGGACCAGTGAGTGCGCTGTCGCAGGGCACCGGGCCCCCTTATCTCTGACCAGTGAGTGCGCTGTCGCAGGGCACCGAGCCCCCTTATTTCTGTCCACTGAGCACGCTGTTGCAGGGCACCGGGCCCCCTTATCGCGGACCAGTGAGTGCGCTGTCGCAGGGCATGGGGCCCCCTTTTTTCTGACCGCTGAGCACGCTGTTGCAGGGCACCAGGCCCCCTTATCTCTGACCAGTGAGGACGCTGTTGCAGGGCACCAGGATCTGACCAGTGAGCACGCTGTCGCAGGGCACCGGGCCCCCTTATCTCTGACCAGTGAGCACGCTGTCGCAGGGCATCGGGCCCCCTTATTTCTGACCGCTGAGCACGCTGTCGCAGGGCACCGGGCCCCCTTATCTCTGACCAGTGAGCACGCTGTCGCAGGGCACCGGGTCCCCTTATCTCTGACCACTGAGCATGCTGTCGCAGGGCACCGGGCCCCCTTATTTCTGACCGCTGAGCATGCTGTCGCAGGGCACCAGGCCCCCTTATTTCTGACCGCTGAGCATGCTGTCGCAGGGCACCGGGCCCCCTTATTTATGACCGCTGAGCATGCTGTCGCAGGGTACCAGGCCCCCTTATTTCTGACCGCTGAGCATGCTGTCGCAGGGCACCGGGCCCCCTTATCTCTTACCAGTGAGCACGCTGTCGCAGGGCATCGGGCCCCCTTATTTCTGACCGCTGAGCATGCTGTCGCAGGGCACTGGGCCCCCTTATTTCTGACCGCTGAGCATGCTGTCGCAGGGCACCGGGCCCCCTTATCTCACTGGTGTCGGTAACTGAGATAAGCAGTAATGGTGATGAGTCAGTTCTAGCAGTTGATGAGAAGCGGCCATATGTTTGACACTGAGAGTGCAGATGGCGTAAAGGTCGATGATTAGAGAATGAAGTTAAAAAAAAGACATTTACTCTCCTCAGAGCCGAGGATCCAGACACCGTCCCCGTAACCTTGGGCAAGTCACTCAAAGAGCAGCAAAGTGAGAGACTGGCACCTTACAGATCAGATGCTAAGGGGTTAAACCATATAAGAAGCCGCTGGAAGACACAGCGCTAAATTAAGATTACTGATGGGTGCGAAAAAGAGAGCGATCAATAATAGGGAATGTTTACTCCACCACTAAATACTATAAAGCAACCGGTTCATTATAATGCCTCTATATTTATCGCTCAGGTGTCAAGTAGCAGATTCTATTTGTGGAGTAAAAGCTGCCGGGTAGAATATTCAGTGTCGGCTGCTGTTCAGCCTCATGATCTGCAGGTAGCCTGAAATCCTTCCCTCACATTTATATACTGCAGCTCTCAATGTTCAGGTTGGCTGCTGTGTATGAGCACAAGCCCTGCAGGAAGTTATTCTATGGAGAGGGGTCCAGGAGGGGTTGTCAACCCCTACACCATTCCTTGAAGCTGTCGTCTGTGTTGTACATCTAACTGTCTGTAATAGCAGAGTCAATTATAATTAATAATCCCAGCTGTTTAGCCCCTTAGATGCTGCGGTTAATAGAAACTCAATCTGTTAATGCATCAACCCCCTGCAATGTGGTTAAAGGGTGCCCATGGCATGATATAGAAACTGGGGTATCTTGGCACACCTACCATATCAGACCCTAATAGGACGCCTGTCAGTGTCGCAATGGTAAGCATTATGCCTGTCAGTGTAATACAGAACGGCTTCAGTGCAATTTATGAGCGATCAAGTGATTCCACGATCAGATCTGAGACTAAAAACTTTACACATGTGAATTGGAAAAAAAAACAAAAACATGTCCTATGCTTTCCTGGCCTCTCTATCATGTTTGTTTTTATCCCACATGATAAAAAGTTTTTATGCAACAGTAGCAAATATTAATATAGTAAAATGGTAATATGTTTTTGGTGACACGCTAAGTGATGTTTTACATTCACATTCATCTACAGAGTCTGTCTATTGTCATCTATGTCCATGAGTTTTGCTGTAAAGCATTTCACTAAGTGTTGGCCGCCCCATAACAATGTACAGAAAGTGAAATAAAAAAAATTACAGTCAGAAAATAGAAAGGGACTGGAACTAAAGAACATTTTTTAGCATTTGACTCATTGTAGGTGTACTGTAGGTAGCACATTCCCTTTAAGTTGGCCACACCTACTTTTTTTAAACAATGATGATTAAGAGGGATCTAAACCAGGCTTACATTTTTATACGTCATCCCTCTTTAACCCTTCATCTGCAGCTGTCTATGGGCTGATTGAGCGGACACTGGAGGGGGGGGGGGCTGATACCTCTGACACCCTCGTAGGAGGAGGGGGTGTCAGGAGTCACAGATGTGCATTGATTACACTTTTCCACTGCCACCCACAGTTAATGGTCCAGGAGAAGTTTGTGACTACATTATGTCGTTTTTGGCAGATTCCCACCAGCTGGGCGGATTATTGGCCGTGCATATCCACAACTCTGCTGAACTCTCGCTTTTATTTTAGTTGTGAAAGCAAAAGTAAAAAAAAAAAAATGGACATTTGTTACAGAATCTGGATGTGGATAAAATGTATCGTCGGCCAAACAGAGTACAGGGTTCAGCGTGTTATCCCCGGATTACCGGAGACGCTGTAGATGGATAGATAGAAAAACCCACGAGCCTGACGCCCGGTACTGTGGTCGCCTCGGCTTAATCTACATAAAGCTCCAACACCTGAAAAACTTCTGAAACTTCCTAATACGATTTGTTACAATTTTACGCAATTCTTCACCATTTTAAAGGAGAAGTCCAGTAAAGTACAAAAACTGGTGTGGGGGGGGGGGGGGCAGAAAAGTAATAAACTGAACTCATAAATAATAAACAACTGAACTGTAAAAGTACAGTTTCTAAGACATAACACTTACAAGGGCATTCAGCAGCCTCTCTGTGTCTTACTCTACCTCTCCCTCCTCTTTCCCCTCCCTTCTCCGTAAATTTGTATTGGTAGTTATAACCTGATCTGTCAGTGAAATATCAGCAGTTTTTTTTTTCAGATTGAACTAGTCTAGTGGGAGAGGGACCAGGTGCATTAGTTGGAAAAAGGCATTTTTCTCTAATAAGATACATTACAGTTTGTTCAATTTATTTGTACTAGGTACGCAGAAATTGCTGAAAGGTTTGTGATTATCTATCTGAAAGTTCCCAATCCATTGAAGATCACTTGTTATGGTCATGTATACATAGACTTTCATGGGTCTTCTCTGAAGGAGCCCAGAGTTGAGGAAACGCTGGGGTTTGTATGTTCTATCTGGGCTTAGTGTCTGACTCCTGGCAGTGCCGGCTATCATTTACTTCAAGCTCTTCCCTTCATTTAACATTCTACAAAATCCTTTCACAAATGGTTTCCTGATCCATTCAGATCCTCTGCTGTTTGCTCTTCTGAACTTTCCCTTCAACTGTTTGCCCATTCTTCTTTAACTTCTACTTGAACATGAAAATCTTCTTTTGAAATGGACCTGAAAAGAGCTTTTTTTGCTGTGAATTTTTCAAACAAAGCATTTTCTTTAAAAAAAAAAAAAAAAGTTTAGCATGTTGCAGATGTCTAAGGATTTAAAGCGTCCTCTCCTGTGCCACCAGTTTACACTGAAAGACTGGGCAGAGTGCTTGAATGTGTGTGGTGGGTCCTGACGTGCTCCATGTATGATGCTATCGGGAGGAGAAGACCTCTGGTGTGTGGTGGGACCTGACATGTTCCATGTATGATGCTATCGGGAGAAGACCTCTGGTGTGTGGTGGGTCCTGACGTGCTCCATGTATGATGCTATCAGGAGGAGAAGACCTCTGGTGTGTGGTGGGACCTGACATGTTCCATGTATGATGCTATCGGGAGGAGAAGACCTCTGGTCTGTGGTGGGACCTGACATGTTCCATGTATGGTGCTATAGTGAGAAGACCTCTGGTGTGTGGTCGGTCCTGACGTGCTCCATTTATGATGCTATCAGGAGGAGAAGACCTCTGGTGTGTGGTGGGTACTAACATGTTTCATATAGGATGCTATAGTGAGGGGAAGACCTTTGGTGTGTGGTGGGACCTGACATATTCCATATAGGATGCTATAGTGAGAAGAAGACCTCTGGTGTGTGGTGGGACCTGACATGCTCCATGTCTAATTCTATGAGGAGAAGACGGGATCAGTGAGCCCAGCAGTGCTGCAATTGTCCCTTTAACTGCAGTGCTGTGCCTACATGGCGAGGAGGGGGGGATATTACTACCAGGGGAGATGCCTACCATGGGGGCTCTTCCTACTGAGGGGAGGGGGTATACTAGGGGAGACGCCTACAATGGGGGTGCTAGGGGAGATGCCTAACAGATGTTAACTATTGGGGTACTATCTACTACTATCTGGGAAACCTACATAGGTAACACTACATATCTGTTATGGGGGGAATTACAGCTGGCTTCCAGGGAAACTAGCGGGAAAGGGGTGTGTGTTTTGCTACATGGATATGATAATACCTACTGGGGGGCCTGCCTATACAGAGGTATAACTATAATACAGATGCACAGAGAGAGGTACTGAGTTGTGGAGGCTTAGAAAATGAAGTCCCCACATCTGTGGCCATGATGATCCACCTAATGCTGTCTGTGGGCACAGAGTGACACTGATCAAGGAACATGGGCCCCACCTTGCGGTTAAAGCCGTTGGGGAGTCCCCTAAGGAGACTTATCACTTTGCAGTAGAGATCCTTGCTTTACTTCCTTGTACCTAGCTGCTGTCTGGACTCCTGTGGAGTTATCAGGATAAGAAGAAAAGATGGTCTCCCAGTGTAAGTAATTACTCCCCTGTCTCTCTCACTGGAGTTACAGTAGCTCAGTATGGCTAGGATTGGCAAACAGGAAAAATATTACTCTCTTGTACTTCACTGGAACATCACTACTCCTGAACTACTCCCCAAGTTCTCCACCACACTATATATGCCTCATGGTGCTCCACGATTGGGGGGAAAACACACTGTGACACAAAATAGAGACTCTGATAGGCTAGAAGATAGAGGAGGTGCCGGTTTGAGATACCCTCTACAGGGATTGTCAGTCATCTTACAGATAAAACATAAAACTGGATAAAACATTCAGTCACTCAAGAAGACAGTTAACCCTTTTGTCTAGCTTCCCTCAGCCGTGCTATATAAAGTGCATAGGACATAGCGACATCTAGTGGTGAGAAAGCAAACTGTTATCTCCATTCCACAGCATATAAAGGCAATAGTACCGACCTACATGTGTGCCAGCCAGACATAGACAGATATATTCTGGTCTTAAAAAGTCAGGATCACCTACACGGCTCGTTTATGACATTTCCATGCACTGACACACTTCATGGGGGTTGATTCTGGACAACTACCTCTGCACCGTGGTGTCGCGGCAACATCTGGTGAGTGAATTGGGGATTTGGTAACCTGGGTCTCTGTAAGAGGAGCCTTCTGTCACCTATGTCTGAGCCAGCCGCAGCTTCTGCTGACAAACAGCAAGTACAGAGCAAAGCAAAGAGATACAGGAGCAGCGTGCGGATACACTCCATGTAACACTATGCACAGTTATACGGGGTCAGTGAGTATCTGGGGGATAGGAGGTGTGGAGCACTATATGACGATATATGTGTCAGAGACCCTCCTGCAACCAGTCACATTGTATGCATGTAATGTATGTACACAGTGACCCCACCAGCAGAATAGTGAGTGCAGCTCTGAAGTATAATACAGGATCTAACTCAGGATCAGTAATGTAATATATGTACACAGTGACCTCACCAGCAAAATAGTGAGTGTAGCTCTGAAGTATAATACAGGATGTAACTCAGGATCAGTAATGTAATGTATGTACACAGTGACCCCACCAGCAGAATAGTGAGTGCAGCTCTGGGGTATAATACAGGATGTAACTCAGGATCAGTAATGTATGTACATAGTGACCCCACTAGCAGAATAGTGAGTGCAGTTCTGGAGTATAATACAGGATATAACTCAGGATCAGTAATGTGATGTATGTACACAGTGACCCCACCAGCAGAATAGTGAGTGCAGCTCTGAAGTATAATACAGGATGTAACTCAGGATCAGTAATGTAATGTACACAGGGACCCCACCAGCAGAATAGTGAGTGCAGCTCTGAAGTATAATACAGGATGTAACTCAGGATCAGTAATGTAATGTATGTACACAGTGACCCCACCAGCAGAATAGTGAGTGCAGCTCTGGAGTATAATACAGGATGTAACTCAGGATCAGTAATGTTATATATAACCTGTATAATTTTGCTCAGTAAACTCTTTTCTGCACTTTTGGAGTCTTTGGGACTGGGTCCCCTCCCTTCCTATCACTTAGCAGGACGCCGTCCTTATCTCCGGTCACATTTGATAATTATTAGCAGCTTGTTGAATGTCACAAAATGTTTTGCTATCACCTTATGCTGGGGAAGCGCCCGGGGCCGGGATTAATGAAAGTGTTATTCCTCGTCTCACACAGAGTTTGCACCAGAACCCGCCGCACATTTCATCCAGCGGAATCCTGTCTCTTCGGTTTCCTCCGCACTTCTGACTTGTCGCTTGGGAAGGTCACTTCTATTACCAAACTACCAGCACGACGGAATCTGCTTACATAAAAAACAACAAAATCCCCATCTCGCCGTCTGTTCAACTTCTGCTAAGAAATCTCCGTCCATAAATCATAGAGTAATGGAGATGGGAATGTGCGTCCACATCCACTCCAGGTGCGGCACTTTACTTACTTTAATTTAAAGGGATCGTTTAAAAAATGTTTTCTTTCAAATCAACTGGTGCCAAAAAGTGCAGAGATCTGTAATTTACGTCTATTAAAACATCTCAAGTTTCCATTACTTATCAGCTGCTGTATGTCCTGCAGGAAGTGGTATATTCTCTCCAGTCTGACACAGTGCTCTCTGCTGCCACCTCTGTCCATGTCAGGAACTGTCCAGAGCAGCAGAAAATCCCCATATACAGAGGTGGCAGCAGAGAGCACTGTGTCAGACTGGAAAGAATACACCACTTCCTGCAGGACATACAGGAGCTGGTAAGTACTGGAAAACTTGATATTTTTTAATAGAAGCAAATTCTTTCAAATCAACTGGTGCTAGAAAGTGCCAGATATTTGTAATTTACTTCTTTAAAAATATATCTAGTCTTCCAGTACTTATCAGCTGCTGTATATGCTGGAGAAAGTATCAATCTCTCCAGTCTGCAGAGCAGGAGAGTTTTTTCTTGTGGGGATTTGCTGCTGCTCTAGACAGTTCCTGACATGGACAGAGGTGGCAGCAGAGAGCACTGTGTCAGACTGGAGAGAATACACCACTTCCTGCAGGACATACAGCAGCTGATAAGCACTGGAAGACAGGAGATTTTTTTTAATAGAAGTAAATTACAAATCTCTGGCACTTTCTGGCACCAGTAGAAAAAATGTGAACTATTTCTTTAATTTTTTTCTATTTTTTTTTCCCCCGTCTGAAAAGCCTTTCACTCCCGGATCGGTAGGAGCGTTCTTGCTCTGAATAAAATGACTTTTGTGGGGGATTATCACAGCGCTGTGAGCACGCCGAGGCTTCGCCTAGACTCCCGCCATTGAAATAGTTTTAGGCAGTGTAACTTAATTGAAGCAATGTGATTGCGGAGGATTAGCCACCTTCCAGTTCACTATGCAGAAGGCTGTTTACAAAGCCATGGGGAGATTAATCGCTTATTCCCTTAATTTTGCTCTTTTCTTTAAAAAATTGGATAACCTTTTTCATGAGTAAATGACATTAGCGACGGTGAAGCCTGGATGGCGACGGAACGCGCTAAATGATTGGATTTAAAGGACTATTAACCCAATAAGTCTGGTTAAAAGCCGCATTCTAAACACTGACTATCGCAGGGAACAAACCGTTTTTATTTTTTTTATTCGTTTGTCCGTCGACACTGTGAACAAATATTAAATGCGGCCAAAGTTTCTGTGAAGCCCCAAGCTAACAACGAACCTCAGATGGCCCCTTAAAGGGGTAATCCAACTTTTTTCCCCAAATCCACTGATGTCAAAAAGTTATACAGATTTTTAATTTTATTGAAAAATCTCCAGTCTTTCAGGACTTATCAGCTGCTGTGTGTCCTGCAGGAAGTGGTATATTCTCTCCCGTCTGACACAGTGCTCTCTGCTGCCACCTCTGTCCATGTCAGGAACTGTCCAGAGCAGCAGCAAATCCCCATAGAAAACCTTTACTGCTCTGGACAGTTCCTGACATGGCCAGAGGTGGCAGCAGAGAACACTGTCAGAGTGGAGAGAATACACCACTTCCTGCAGGACCTACAGCAGCTGATAAGTACTAGAAGACTGGAGATTTTTCAATAGAAATTTATACAGATTTGTAATTTATTTCTGACACAAGTTGATTGAAAAGGAAAAAAAAAATGCTGGAGTACCCCATTAAAGGAGTCGGCCACGATGAACACACAGGATAAATTATGAAGGTCTGATCCCTGTTGGCTCCACTGGATATTAGAGTAGGATCCTATGACGCCCATTACTCTTCACTGTATGACGTCATTGAGGAGGAGTTTCAGTATGAGCTGCCGCCATATACTGGAGGATAACCGCCAGTCATATCTGCTGTGAGGCTGAATGAGTTTATGGCCGCAGGCAGTAGGATTGCAGAGTCCCATAGGGACAGCACATTAGAGGGCCATAAATCACAGTCTACCATCTTCCGCTACATACTACCACCTTAATGACAACTGACTCTTCCTTCAGGCTCCATATGGGACTCATTCACCCATAACCCCATATAGTACTTCTTCACCCATAGCCCCATATGTGACTCGTTCACCCATAGCCCCGTATGCGACTCGTTCACCCATAGCCCCGTATGCGACTCGCTCACCCATAGCCCCGTATGTGACTCGTTTACCCGTAGCCCCGTATGTGAATCGCTCACCCATAGCCCCCTATAGGACTCGTTCAGCCATAGCCCTGTATGTGACTCGTTCAGCCATAGCCCTGTATGTGACTCGCTCACCCATAGCCCCGTATGTGACTCGCTTACCCATAGCCCCGTATGTGACTCGCTCACCCATAGCCCCGTATGTGACTCGCTCACCCATAGCCCCGTATGTGACTCGTTCACCCATAGCCCTGTATGTGACTCGCTCACCCATAGCCCTGTATGTGACTCGTTCACCCATAGCCCCCTATAGGACTCGTTCACCCATAGCCCTGTATGTGACTCGCTCACCCATAGCCCTGTATGTGACTCGTTCACCCATAGCCCCGTATGTGACTCGCTCACCCATAGCCCCCTATAGGACTCGCTCACCCATAGCCCTGTATGTGACTCGCTCACCCATAGCCCTGTAAGTGACTCGCTCACCCATAGCCCCCTATAGGACTCGTTCACCCATAGCCCTGTATGTGACTCGCTCACCCATAGCCCTGTATGTGACTCGTTCACCCATAGCCCCGTATGTGACTCGCTCACCCATAGCCCCCTATAGGACTCGTTCAGCCATAGCCCTGTATGTGACTCGTTCAGCCATAGCCCTGTATGTGACTCGCTCACCCATAGCCCCGTATGTGACTTGTTCACCCATAGCCCCGTATGTGACTCGTTCACCCATAGCCCCGTATGTGACTCGTTCGTCACTCGTTCACCCATAGCCCCGTATGTGACTCGCTCACCCATAGCCCCGTATGTGACTCGTTCACCCATAGCCCCCTGTAGGACTCGTTCAGCCATAGCCCTGTATGTGACTCGCTCACCCATAGCCCTGTATGTGACTCGCTCACCCATAGCCCTGTATGTGACTCGTTCAGCCATAGCCCTGTATGTGACTCGCTCACCCATAGCCCCCTATAGGACTCGTTCACCCATAGCCCTGTATGTGACTCGCTCACCCATAGCCCTGTATGTGACTCGTTCACCCATAGCCCTGTATGTGACTCACTCACCCATAGCCCTGTATGTGACTCGTTCAGCCATAGCCCTGTATGTGACTCGCTCACCCATAGCCCCCTATAGGACTCGTTCAGCCATAGCCCTGTATGTGACTCGCTCACCCATAGCCCCGTATGTGACTCGCTCACCCATAGCCCCGTATGTGACTCGTTCACCCATAGCCCTGTATGTGACTCACTCACCCATAGCCCTGTATGTGACTCGTTCAGCCATAGCCCTGTATGTGACTCGCTCACCCATAGCCCCCTATAGGACTCGTTCAGCCATAGCCCTGTATGTGACTCGCTCACCCATAGCCCCGTATGTGACTCGCTCACCCATAGCCCCGTATGTGACTCGCTCACCCATAGCCCTGTATGTGACTCGCTCACCCATAGCCCTGTATGTGACTCGTTCACCCATAGCCCCGTATGTGACTCGCTCACCCATAGCCCTGTATGTGACTCGCTCACCCATAGCCCTGTATGTGACTCGTTCACCCATAGCCCCGTATGTGACTCGCTCACCCATAGCCCCCTATAGGACTCGTTCAGCCATAGCCCTGTATGTCACTCGTTCACCCATAGCCCCGTATGTGACTCGCTCACCCATAGCCCCGTATGTGACTCGCTCACCCATAGCCCCGTATGTGACTCGTTCAGCCATAGCCCTGTATGTGACTCGTTCAGCCATAGCCCTGTATGTGACTCGTTCAGCCATAGCCCTGTATGTGACTCGTTCAGCCATAGCCCTGTATGTGACTCGTTCACCCATAGCCCCGTATGTGACTTGCTCACCCATAGCCCCGTATGTGACTTGCTCACCCATAGCCCTGTATCTGACTCGCTCACCCATAGCCCCGTATGTGACTCGTTCACCCATAGCCCCGTATGTGACTCGTTCACCCATAGCCCCGTATGTGACTCGCTCACCCATAGCCCCGTACGTGACTCGCTCACCCATAGCCCCGTATGTGACTCGTTCACCCATAGCCCTGTATGTGACTCGTTCACCCATAGCCCTGTATCTGACTCGCTCACTCGTATCCCCGAATCTGACTTGTTCACCCATAGCCCTGTAGGGGACTCGTTCACCTATAGCTCCTGGTGGGTCTCTTTCCCTTAAGAGCCTCAACTACAAGTGTGTCCCATGAAAAGTACAAAATCCTCCTGGTCCTTCCATGGACCGTTCTTCTATCATGTAGTTTTAGGCCGTGTTCAGTGTGCACAGAGAATCCTCTAACACCATGTACTATAAAGCTATAGATCCCAGGAGTCACAACTACAGCCCGGAAACTGTCACTAAACTACAATTCCCAATTGTAGTTCTGCAACAGCTGGAGGGCCGAAGGTTTGACACCCTGCCATAGCCTATCCATGTGCCTCCATAGGGAGCCGTTCTCACCACTAGCCCTGTATTACAGTATATGATGGAATATACAGCTGCCTGGAATACGGCCGTCTCATACCCATCTATACCCATCTATAGATCCACATATTAAACATTGCAGCTCTGGTATCCCGTCCCGGATATTGGGGGGTTACATCCAGCACATACAATGAGCGATGCTCCGGGGTTATGCAAAGCTGCAGATTCATACAGAATCCATTAGGAAATAGTTACATATGGAGGAAATATAGGGCCCCATAGACGGCTGTGTATTACATGGAGCCATAGCAGCCCTGGGCACCACAGCCATCCATATTCATCCCTATGACTGCTTCAATCTGAGGATGATGTCCCCCATCTACTCCGCGTTCCGTTCAGTGATTTGATGGATAGAAACGTTACGGACGGATTCCAGAAGCAGCTTGGATTTTTCGCCTTTTTGTTCTTGCAATATTAAATCTAATTATTGAGCCCAACGGTAAATAATCGTCGGTAATACATATTTATTAAGTCATTAGCGAACACTTGTAGCATACATCTGGCGCACGGGAACATTGTAATAAATCTGGCGGCAGCAGAAGGTGGTGTCATATTATGTGGATCAATAGATAAAGTGGTCTTATAAAGGTTGTGCCTAATGAACTCGTGTGTTCTGTCAGACGCGCTAATACCGAATTATGTCACCGGCCGCCGCATCTGTCCGAGCCGCCGTGAGAATCCTGCAGGGCTGGGACCGAATGTACAACAACAGAAAAATACAGTTCCCTTATAGTCCGACACGTCCCAATGGATTCTGTCCATGTTCTCATATAGCCAGAGGGAATCGCTCATAGTTGTCTGCAGATAAAGATGTGTGTGAATATACCTTTACCTAAAGTTACTGTGAATCCCCACTGCCTATAGACATGTGGTTCTAGATCTTAAAGAGGTACTCCAGAGAATTTTTTTTATTTTTTTTTAAATCAACTGGTGTCAGAACGTTATACAGATTCTGCAGGAAGTGGTGTATTCTTTCCAGTGTGACACAGTGCTCTCTGCTGCCACCTCTGTCCATGTCAGGAACTGTCCAGAGCGGCAGCAAATCCCAATAGAAAACCTCTCCTGCTCTGCTACCTCTGTTCCTGACATGGACAGAGGTGGCAGCAGAGAGCACTGTGTCACACTGGAAAGAATACACCACTTCCTGCAGGACATATAGCAGCTGATAATTACTGGAAGTTGGGTTTTTTTTTTACATAGAAGTAAATTATTTAGAATCTGTATAACTTTCTGAAAACTGTTGAATTAAAAACCATTCCCCCCCCCCACCCTTTAAGGCAGTAATAGTGTCAAGGAGGCGGAGCCTGAGGTTTTGCTGGGCCGTACTTTCAGCCCCTTACAGTGTCATTAATTCCCCCCAGATCTTGTTTGTCGTTACTGAGCCCTTTTATATCCTTCCCCCATTTAGATGTGTTGGCTCTTCTATGGATAAAACAGGCACAGAAGCTGTGCCCGTGCCATCTGCAGTAGGTCCCAACTGTCAATCTTAGCCAGTCCCCCTCCTCAAATATCAGGACCAGTTAACCCTATAGATGCTGCGGTCAGATTGATCGCATAATCTATAGGGAGAAATCTCTATCTGTTCACCATTGTGGCTCCGTGAAGCGATGGCAGAGTCCCAATGGTAGCTATGACAATTGGAGTCCTCCAGAGGGTTCTATATATGTCTGTATGGGGCACCCAGTGGCTGTGAATTACAACCTGCTGAATGTTTAGCATGTGTTACAATATTGTTTGAATTGAATTGGAAATCTTACATAGTCCCTGTCATTTCAACAATCTTTGCACAGATCAATATTACAACTTTGTAATATATCTTATCAGACAAAAATACCTCAACTGTTCTCCAGCATCTTAATACACCCCAGCCACAACTGTCCTCCACTCGGCTCAGCTAGATCTAGTCTGGGTACACAGCTAAGAGACAACTCTCTACAACATCTCACCCTTTATACAAAGTCTAGACTGCTCACTAGAGCTTTATCATTGCTTTCCTGCTTCTGCTTTTTAGGGTATGTTCACACTGAGGAATAGGCAAGGAATAGATGCACTTAATTTTACATGTATTCTGCTTGAAATTCCTCCTGCAAAATATGTTCAATGCTCCATTGTGTTCAGTGGGATTTCCACTCTTCAACATTGCCAAATTTACACGTGGAAAGTTACACTGCAGATCCGCCCCAATAACTTCTATGGGATTTTTCTAGCGAAATCCGCCCAAAGAATTCCCATGTCAATTCTTTGGATAGATTCTGCTAGAGAAATCCCTAAATAGTCCTTGGAGCTTCGAATTTCTGCTTTCCACTCAAATTGAATTCTGCACCAATTCTGAGCTGAAGAAGAGAAAATTTCAAGCAGAAAACATTTGCCTATTCCTCAGTATGAACATACCCTAAGACAGTGCAGGATCTCCTCCTCTGTGTGTGCAGACATTAGGCTCCACCCACCAGACACCCTAAACATGAGGCTCTAGGATAATGGAAAATAACAGATTTAGCCTAGAGAGTAAAAATTCGCCTAAAAACACAATCCTGTTTAAGTAGAAGTGTACACTGCTGGGATAGCATAGAGTGTGACTTATTGCATGGTAGACAATCCTCATGCTCGCAGATGGAACAAAACAATAGTTAGAAGACAGTCTTCTGCCAAACCAGCTCAGCGACTGTCAGGTTTAGTATCACGAGTCCCAGACTTGAACAACTGGGCAAAGTTAACTCCTCAAGATTACCCAAGGAAGTTGAACAGTTTTCAGTAGGATACTTCAGCTTAGGCTCTTTGTCCTCCTACAGATCAGTCCCATAACTTGGTAGACTATCCTGATATCCTAAGAATGATCCCAGGCAAAGACAAATATGACCCAGGTAACAGTTACCCCACCTTTATCACTGCATCTTGTGCTCATTGTCTCTTTTAACAGAAATCTGTACCTCTTGCTAACTCTTCACCATCCACTAAGGAAGATTATCCACCAGGAACAAACGAACCTCAAATAGGGGTGACCAGGACTAACCTCCTATTGGTGGGGACAGTGTAAAGGAAAAGAGAGGCAAGAAGTGTAGTTAGTGGGTTGTGTGTGAGGCATCTGCATCGGTGATTGATCAAACAGTGAACAATCAAACTAAAGCAGTTAATCCTTTATCTTCAGCTCAGCTCACAATAGATAGGGGAGAGTGTGACACCTAGTGGTGATGGTGCGGAAAGGCACCCATCATCCCCTGATGCCTTTAACCAGTTGGCATAAGACCTGGACACTACAAGAGTATTCACAAAAATATTTTACTTCATGTATCTTACAAGTATAACAATATTAATTCAGATGGAAAAAAAACCCTTAATCTACAATGGAGTCTGACATACTGTAATCCATATGAAGTATGACACATGTGAACAGAGCCCTAGCCGGTGGAGGAGCTGTCTTGTCTACTAGATCACTGATTCTGATGTATACTTTGCAATTCTTCATTTCTTCTAACACACAGCAACCCCCCCCCCCCCCCCCCCCCCCCCCCCCCGAATGATCTCGCTGATTACAGCAATTAATAGACAGAGGTTGTCATCCGCAGATCACTCCATTAAATGGTTAAGATTGCACCAACCTGTTCCAGTAACATCTGATGGAGTCATGGGATAATGAGCTGTAACAATGTAACAAGTTGTCACCCTAAAGGATTGTTATGACGCTTATTGTCAGAAGACGCATATTGTAACACAAATGACTGAGCGCGGCATGTACTACGGTCGGCGTTCTCCTACCGCGCCTTTTCAGAATACGTTTAGATAAAATATTAATTTGCCTTGGCAACTATATAATTTTCCTTGAGCGCCATTGAGGTGGATGGCGGCTCATCATTCTAATGTCCGGATTCATTCAGTCCCAGGATCAGCCACTAAAGTGGAGAGGAGATTCGTAGTTTCCCGAACGTAATTTTATTTTTTTTTTACCTTGGTGAATGGGGAGGATTCATGAGGTGCTGACACAAGGCAGAAACTGAAAACTCTTTTAAATCCGTCCTTCACACATAGCAGATGGTTCGTGAAATCTGTCTCTGGGTGCGGAGCCTTGTAAGGGCTTTATGATTTGTAGCCACTGCATTTCCCAACTAATGGCTTGTTATGCTCCATCTCTCTGGTATCACTAGTCAACTGTCTCCCTAACATGTTGTGTTCAGGCCCAGTGAGATACATAGCTACGTAATTACAGCGCAACGCCGCGGCCTCCGCTCACAGCCCGGTGGTGGCTGCATCCTGCATGTAGATCAGGCTAAGGATTACTGAAGAGGAGAGGAGGCATGAGAACCGAGGCGGACATTATACTGGACAATGCTACATGGGGGGAATTCATGTTTGGAAATACCGCCATATAGTGTTCAGGCTACAACACCTTAAAGCAGGGATCAGCCAGCGAGCTGCTGAAAACTACAATTTTCATCCTACCTGGACAGTCCATGATGGGAATTGTAGTTATGCAATATTGAGGGTCGAAGGTGCCCAATACATGGCTAAAAGTATGGAGCAATACCAAGCCGAATAACAATGCTACATAGTGTCCCTAGTATCATATATATGAAAACCTAATACAATGGTACCTTGGTTTAAGAGTAACTTGGATTAAGAGCGTTTTTCAAGAAGAGCTCACAGTTTTTCCAAATTGTAACTTGGTGTAAGAGCATTGCTTTGGTTTAAGAGCTCCCTGTACTGGGTGGGAAGCGGAGTGGGGGAGGGGCATGGTCTGCATAGCAGGGTCTACAGCACAGTACTTTGACCCAGGAAGTCTCCCTCACCTTTCAAATCATAGCAGATCCACTTCAGGCTGGGGCTTACATCAGGGGACAGGACTGTGGAGGTAATCTCTCCATACCTGTAACCCATCTTTCCCCAGACAGAGAGATCAGGGTTATGCAGTTACTATACATTATACACCACATGCTGATTGCTATACTGTACAGTAACTTATATATCACATATCCAGCGGCTGTGTTATCAGGGTTATACAGTTACTATACATTATACATCACATGCTGATTGCTATACTGTACAGTAACTTATATATCACATATCCAGCTACTGTTATCAGGGTTATACAGTTACTATACATTATATACCACATGCTGCTATACTGTACAGTAACTTATATATCACATATCCAGCTGCTGTGTTATCAGGGTTATACAGTTACTATACATTATACACCACATGCTGCTATACTGTACAGTAACATATATCACATCATAGCCAGCTGCTGCTGTGTTATCAGGGTTATACAGTTACTATACATTATATACCACATGCTGCTATACTGTACAGTAACTTATATATCACATCCAGCTGCTGTGTTATCAGGGTTATACAGTTACTATACATTATACACCACATGCTGATTGCTATACTGTACAGTAACATATCACATATCCAGCTGCTGCTGTGTTATCAGGGTTATACAGTTACTATACATTATATACCACATTCTGCTATACTGTACAGTAACTTATATATCACATATCCAGCTGCTGTGTTATTAGGGTTATACAGTTACTATACATTATACACCACAGGCTGATTCCTATACTGTACAGTAACTTATATATCACATCATATCCAGCTGCTGTGTTATCAGGGTTATACAGTTACTATACATTATATACCACATGCTGCTATACTGTACAGTAACGTATATATCACATATCCAGCTGCTGCTGTGTTATCAGGGTTATACAGTTACTATACATTATACACCACAGGCTGATTCCTATACTGTACAGTAACTTATATATCACATATCCAGCTGCTGTGTTATCAGGGTTATACAGTTACTATACATTATACACCACATGCTGCTATACTGTACAGTAACTTATATATCACATATCCAGCTGCTGTGTTATCAGGGTTATACAGTTACTATACATTATACACCACATGCTGCTATACTGTACAGTAACTTATATATCACATATCCAGCTGCTGTGTTATCAGGGTTACAAAGTTACTATACATTATACACCACATGCTGCTATACTGTACAGTAACCCTGATAACACAGCAGCTGGATATGTGATATATAAGTTACTGTACAGTATAGCAGCATGTGGTGTATAATGTATAGTAACTGTATAACCCTGATAACACAGCAGCTGGATATGTGATATATGTTACTGTACAGTATAGCAGCATGTGGTGTATAATGTATAGTAACTGTATAACCCTGATAACACAGCAGCTGGATATGTGATATATAAGTTATACAGTTACTATATATTATACACCACATGCTGCTATACTGTACAGTAACTTATATATCACATATCCAGCTGCTGTGTTATCAGGGTTATACAGTTACTATACATTATATACCACATGCTGCTATACTGTACAGTAACTTATACATCACATATCCAGCTGCTGTGTTATCAGGGTTATACAGTTACTATACATTATATACCACATGCTGCTATACTGTACAGTAACTTATACATCACATATCCAGCTGCTGTGTTATCAGGGTTATACAGTTACTATACATTATACACCACATGCTGCTATACTGTACAGTAACTTATACATCACATATCCAGCTGCTGTGTTATCAGGGTTATACAGTTACTATACTTTATATACCACATGCTGCTATACTGTACAGTAACTTATATATCACATACTCAGCTGTTTTTCATATTTTGTTTCATCTGTTTTACATGTTTTTCAGAATTTAAAAAATCATTATATTTGTGGTGTGGAACCAATTGTCTGCATATCAGTTATTTCTTATGGGAAAATTTGCTTTGGTTTAAGAGTGGATTTGCATTACAAGCGCCGCCCCAGAATGAATTATGCTCCTATTTCAAGGCACCACTGTATACTATTCAATGTCATACAGTGTTCAATGTTTTATGTATCCAAACCAAAGTTCAGCTCCATAAGTAACGCACCTGTACATCCTGTATTATACTCATACAAAATTTTGCACTATAACAGATTGTGCTCCGATAGTGGACGCCAGACACGGACCCCATTGCTGGGTGAGGACCCCCTACTGTCCTATGATTCTGTGACCAGCTGCTATATACAGGAAGACATTGTTCTTATGGAGTAGAAGTCTCTAGTTTCCTCTTGGTCTCCATGATCATTATTCCTATTTCAGGTAGACATGAAGCTATTCAGGAAACCATTGTGTTTCCAAAAACATCCAAAGCCTGAGGATCAGACTGAATTGGGAAGAATGGAAGAGAACATGTCTGGGGCTCCATCATGGTTGTCCGGACTGGGTGGATGACTTTGCCATCTATCACTATGGCCGCCCCGCACTGAGCAGCTGCTTCTCCCGTCTTCCCGACCTCCGTCCCTCCCACGCCGCACAGAACAATTTCAATCCCATCATTTCACCCGAGAAGCAGATCTGACAATTTATTACAGCCCTCCTGCGCCGGATAATGGCCCGACTGATGATACGTGACAGGCGAGCTTAGCAGCCAGCGCCTCTCTCCTCCTATAACCAATGTCACATCCACTTTCCACCGCCGCACCTCGCTAAACGCTTTCCTGCTTCCTGTTTTAATTTTGATAACATGAGTTTCCCCGGGAGATTGGGAAAAGTTAAGTGAATACAAATAGTGCAGTGCGGGGTGCGTTCTGCAGCTTCAGCACACCGTGTATAGACACCGGACTACATAACACCATCACATCCTCAGCACACCGTGTATAGACACCGGGCTACATTACACCATAACATTCTCCTCTACTGCAGCCTCAGCACACCGTGAATAGACACCGGGCTACATTACACCATCGCATCCTCCTCTACTGCAGCCCCGCCACACCGTGTATAGACACCGGGCTACATTACACCATAACATTCTCCTCTACTGCAGCCTCAGCACACCGTGAATAGACACCGGGCTACATTACACCATCGCATCCTCCTCTACTGCAGCCCCGCCACACCGTGTATAGACACCGGGCTACATTACACCATCGCATCCTCCTCTACTGCAGCCCCGCCACACCGTGTATAGACACCGGGCTACATTACACCATCGCATCCTCCTCTACTGCAGCCCCGCCACACCGTGTATAGACACCGGGCTACATTACACCATAACATTCTCCTCTACTGCAGCCTCAGCACACCGTGAATAGACACCGGGCTACATTACACCATCGCATCCTCCTCTACTGCAGCCCCGCCACACCGTGTATAGACACCGGGCTACATTACACCATCGCATCCTCCTCTACTGCAGCCCCGCCACACCGTGTATAGACACCGGGCTACATTACACCATCGCATCCTCCTCTACTGCAGCCCCGCCACACCGTGTATAGACACCGGGCTACATTACACCATAACATTCTCCTCTACTGCAGCCTCAGCACACCGTGAATAGACACCGGGCTACATTACACCATCGCATCCTCCTCTACTGCAGCCCCGCCACACCGTGTATAGACACCGGGCTACATTACACCATCGCATCCTCCTCTACTGCAGCCCCGCCACACCGTGTATAGACACCGGGCTACATTACACCATCGCATCCTCCTCTACTGCAGCCCCGCCACACCGTGTATAGACACCGGGCTACATTACACCATCGCATCCTCCTCTACTGCAGCCCCGCCACACCGTGTATAGACACCGGGCTACATTACACCATCACATCCTCCTCTACTGCAGCCCCGCCACACCGTGTATAGACACCGGGCTACATTACACCATAACATTCTCCTTTACTGCAGACTTGGCACACCGTGTATAGACACCGGGCTACATTACACCATCGCATCCTCCTCTACTGCAGCCCCGCCACACCGTGTATAGACACCGGGCTACATTACACCATCGCATCCTCCTCTACTGCAGCCCCGCCACACCGTGTATAGACACCAGGCTACATTACACCATAACATTCTCCTTTACTGCAGCCCCGCCACACCGTGTATAGACACCGAACTACATTACACCACCACATCCTCCACTATTACAGCCTCTGCATTCCGTGTATAGACACCTGGCTACATTACACCACCACATCCTCCACTATTACAGCCTCTGCATTCCGTGTATAGACACCGGGCTACATTACACCATCACATCCTCCTCTACTGCAGCCCCAGCACACCGTGTATAGACACCGGGCTACATTACACCATCACATCCTCAGCACACCGTGTATAGACACCGGGCTACATTACACATGACATTATTCTGCAGTGTAGTTCTGCCTGCATCACTGGAAACAGTCAACAAGCTTGTAGGACAGTCTCTACAAGTTAAGCTGAGGTTCTATACTGCAGGGGGCTAGACCAGTCATATCATTGTATACTACCTGGATACAGACCAGTCATATCATTGTATACTACCTGGATACAGACCAGTCATATCATTGTATACTACCTGGATACAGACTACACCATATGCACCATATTTCACTATATAGTTATGCCCGGAGCTGCAATCATAGTTCTACCAGGTAAAAATCCACTTGTTCAGTGTGACAATTTCTGGAATCATCGCTATGCTGCCTCCTGATTGGCTGGGAGAGCTGTTTGCAATGCATGATGGGCTGCTCTGAGGTCATGTGATCTCTCTTCCACCTTTCCGCTATGTGTCTGACACTATTTTACTATTATTATTTCATAAATCGAGGTTTTTACAGATGCACAGGTGACCCAAAAGTGCGGCCTCCCCACTCACCCCATCTTAACCCATTCTAGAGAATGTTTTTGGGAACCAAGGGGGACATATTTAACATTGTAGCAAGATTTGCATAGCTACAGCGCATATATATATATATATCTTATACTATATATTAGTGAGAACATTTTCTGAAGTCTCCATTGTTTGATTTATTTATTTATTTTTTAATCTCATTTGGAGCCACAAAATACTGTCCGGCGCACTCCACACAGGGGAAGACTTGCTATCCCTGTATACCTCTCACTTCTGAGCCTATGCATTAGAATGGAGGGATGGGGGACGGGGGGCTTCTGTGTATAAAGATATAATCTCTCTCAGACACTACAGGACCCCTTCACCGCCGCCTTTTCCCAGCTCCACGTTCCTCCTCCATTCATGTTCCTCCGCATCCCTTAATATTTTATACGTGTTAAGTGCCTGATTATCCAGCTTGCCGCGTAGGCAGGAGTCTGTGTGTACAGAGGCAGGGGTCCTCTATTCACCGCGTACGGCAAATGCTATGTATACAAATATTGTGATATAAAATATTACTGCGCCTTGATAGTATTTAAAGTACAAAGCGACGCTCGGCTCTGTCATTGAGAAATCTCTGCGCTCCACTTGAAAGTGGAGACTTGGCAATTGGTTTGTACACGGTTCTTGTCTGCAGGGAGGATGCATTAAGTTCATCTGCAAATCTGTATCCCCTGCTGCATAAATAAATGTTCAAAGATAATAACTGGCAGTAAGAGGGCAAGCGGAGAGAAAGCCAGCCGGCGCCTCTCACCAAATGGCTGAAATATTCAAATGCCGCGTTATGGTGTTTGCAGATGAAGAGGAGACGAATGACGACTCAATGTGATGAATAGGACGCAAGATTAGGCAGTTAAAGGACAAGCGGCGCTGGAGACACCGAAGGACGGCTGCCAAGCCATGAACGCAGCCTGAAGGATCATCGAGGCGGGGAGCTCTCATCTGGATGCCCGGGTAACTTACACTGGCAGAACAGGGAAAAAAGGTAAAAAAAAGTATAAAACACCATAACCTCAAAATATGGCGCGTCACACACTACTCAAAAATGCCTTCATGTTTCATTAACTCCATCTCTCTCCGCGAAGTGTGAATTATCGGGAACGGAGCCTTAAGAGGCAGTTTTAGACCCAGAAACAATTAAATTTATGATGGAGACGAGCCAAGGTTTGAGTAGTTTATACAAAAAAAAACAAAAAAAACAAACGAGATTTGGACCGGATCTAGCGCTTTGTGGATTGTCGAAGGAATGAATACAAGTCATCTGCAATGGCAAAATAGTTTTCTTTTCTTCTTTTGTTTCTACTAAAAGGACACGTCACCAAATTAGATACAATGGATTTTCATAATTAGCCCGAAATGTGAGATATGCTGGTTATCGGGGGGTTCTGGGGAGGGGTCCGTTGTTGGGTTTTCCTGGAATATGTCTTCTGTAACTAGAACAGAAAGTCACCATCACTGGTCAAAAGATAGAAGATCAAGGGAGACTCAATCAGCAAGGTTCTAGAGCCGTCCTCCAAGTTTTTTAGTCTGTATGAGCCATAGATTGTATCCATGTTCTCCAGACAGTCCTCGGGCTGCATCCATCTTCTACAGGCAGCAGGATTCAAATACTGATCGTTCAGGTTCACATAAACCCGAACTTACGGCAGGTCTGTTCATCTCTACTGATCACGTGATGAAGCCTGGTAATCCAAATCACATGATGAAGCCTGGTAATACTGATCACATGATGAAGCCTGGTAATGCTGATCACATGATGAAGCCTGGTAATGCTGATCACATGATGAAGCCTGGTAATGCTGATCACATGATGAAGCCTGGTAATGCTGATCACATGATGAAGCCTGGTTTGGTGATCACATGATGAAGCCTGGTTTGGTGATCACATGATGAAGCCTGGTAATGCCGATCACATGATGAAGCCTGGTAATCCTGATCACATACGAAAGCCCAAGTCAATTTAAACTAATTTGCAAAACTCTTTACACAAAGAAACATGAATGTGGGAACATAGCTTTAGAGCCTAATGGGTGATTATCCCAACATATACCTTAGGTTGAAAGGTGCAACATCTGCTGCCGTATAGCCAGACAGTGGTACATATCAATCGCTGACCCTTGGTATACTTTGTGGTATACTTTTGCTTAGCCCACTGTATAGGAAAGCAAAGTATGGTTTCTTGAACTCTGCCACACCACCCCAATGGAAGCCAAAAGACTCAGGACTCTGTTGACCAGCCGGAGGACCTATGTATTTTTTTCAGTGTGTGGGATGGTAACTTTCCTGCTATATAACGCCAAACATACATTTAAGACAAGATTAGCAAAGCAGCAAATTTAGCAAAAAAAAAAAAAAAAAATTAGTTTATGAAGCAAATTTAAGCTAAATTTGTTAACAAAAATGTGCCAAAAAAAAAAAGTTTATTCACCTATCTGCAATGCCCCGGTGTCCTGTTCTGTTCCTTCAGCGTTCTTAGCCAATCACTGACCGAGAAACAGCACTGCGGCTAGTGATTGGCAGAGGAAGCTAAGGACATGGGGGAGCATGGATAGGCATGGATAGATTAGCTAATTTCGGTTTAAAAAGTTCACTAATTTTGCGGTAAAAATTTGCAAATGTCGTAAACCAATTTATTTTTTTAAATAATTCACAAAATTTTGCCCAATTTTTGCCCACACGCTCAACGTCAAGCAGCAGCGCAAAAGCACCTATCATCCGGAGTGACTTCATCCCTGAATCCTATATGAGGTCACATCACAAATACGGGGGCAGTTTTGAGCTCAACATGGTAACGAAACGATATAAGAGAAGGCGATGTGACCGGTTCCCTCAAGGATGTATAACCAGAGGTTGTTCCTTAATAAAAGGGCAATGAATGGGGCCGGACGGGAGATTTAGGGAACGACTGATACCGGGAATTTCATTTCTTTTTCCACATCAATGGCCGTAATTGAGCAGAGAGCTGAGCTCGCTTCCGACCGGACCTAATAGCTAGATCCGAGAGAGTTTGATCTTGATGGACATTTGTGTTCCTTTTCAGCCCACGTAACCATGTAATATATTAGACCCAATTGCCTGAATTGCAGCGCGGCCTCCGCAGCCCGTAATCAATATATGTATTTCATGTTCACAGCTATAAAGTGCACTTATACTTTCCGCAATAAGATTACCGCAATGAAACGTTTCCATCAGACATCTTAGAAATGTTCTTTTTTTCCCTCCTTTTTTGGCTGCCAACTGTTCTGTTTTATTCGGCTGTGATGTTTGCAGCCCTATGTGACATTAATCCTTTCTCTCCAGTTTTGTTTGTTGTAGCAGTGGCGAAGTCTAAGAACTGGTAAGTTGCCATAGAAACCAGAACTCTCTTGCCGTGCCAAGTGATCGACGATTCACATTTTCTTTTCAATGCCTGATAAGATACAATGTTTCCATTAAAACCATTTCAAAGCGGAATATCTCCCCGATCAGAGAAGCTGCTGGGTTTTTATTTTAGCAAAAATTCTATTTATTGTCGTCTTTTATATTTGTTTCCTAATCAAATTAATAGCGAGTGATAAAGTCGGCATGTGAAATGGATCATGCCAGTTGTATCAATAGCCAAGGATTGCTCAACTTCCCGATACCCGCTTCTCGGCTGAATTCTGTACAGATTTGTCCTGGGACGGAGGGATTCCTCGCTGAATAACTTTAAGGGGTACTCCAGTTGATTTCAAAGAAAAAAAAAATCCCTGGAGTCAGAAAGTTTTATAGATTTGTAATTTACTTCTCAAATCTTCCAGTACTTATCAGCTGCTATATGTCCGGCAGGAAGTGGTGTATTCTCTCCTGTCTGACATAGTGCTCTCTGTTGCCACCCCTGTCCAGAGCAGCACCAAATCCTCATAGAAAGCCTCTTCTGCTCTGGACAGTTCCTGTCAGGGACAGAGGTGGCAGCAGAGAGTACTGTGTCAGACTGGAGAGAATACACCACTTCCTGCAGGACATACAGCAGCTGATAAGTACTGGAAGACTGAGAATTTTTTAAATAAAAGTAAATTACAAATCTATATAACTTACTGATACCAGTTGATTTGAAGAAAAAAAATGTTGGCGTACACTTTTGTTTAGACATGATATGTTCTTTGTAAGTACTGCTATTTGTCATACTGTTTAACAGCACACACTGAGGAAAATTGCCAGTGCAAGAGTAAGTTTACCGCTGTGTCTTTGCTAAACCCAGTGGTTACATGTATGAAAATAAGATGCTTTGGTCACATGATTGGCTCAACTAATGAGAGCAGTCACTAGTCCAGCCCCTTGCTAACCTGGAAAGGGTTGACTTAAAACTAGTCTGGCTTTGGCTCAGTGCTAAATATCTGAATAATCAGTCTGACTAGCAGAAGCTGAGCTAGAAAAGTTTTCTCAATACCCTGTGTAGAGTATTAGTATAGCATAGACAGAGACAAATTGGGAGTTCTAGCCTCCTAGTGTTACCTCTGATCTCATCCTGACAGTAAAGTTACTAGTCTGCAAAAGCCAAGCCAAAATGAAAAGACTTTTCCACCAAGACCATTAAACCTGCCCTCCAAATCACATCAGAGGTTCTTAAAGTGGTTGCAAGACAAACAAACTACAAGCAGAGAGACCTTCCCTCTGAGAGTGTTTGTACCTGTGAGTTGAACAAGTTGGAAACATGGAATAAAGTCGACTTCCCAGAAGCTACAACAAGCAAGTCGCTACCGCCAGTCCACACTATGGGAGTCAAATTTCTACATTCTTCTAGTCCAGGGTTGGATAATTTCTGTTCAAAGGCCCCCCGGCATCTATTGTTTTCTTAAGAGGCCTCTGCTCAGAGACGGGGCTGATCGACTTCCATGTTGGTGATTGTGCTCCTGAATGTGCCCCTCCAGGTATTGTAGATCGTGCTATTTGTACGTATCCTTAAAGGGACAGTGACCAACTATTCTTACTTACAGAAAGCTGCTCCCTTCCTCGCTTGCACTGTAAAATTATTGATTTTGTTGCCCAAGTACTGTACAGTAGTTTAATGGAATCTCAGTGTAAGAAACGTCATCCACCTGCACTCTGTATGACTGAAATAGCGCATTGACAAAGAAGTGTGGATTGCCCCTGGGGATAAAACGCTACATGACATATCCAACACACTAGAGCACCAGCTAACTCTGCGCAATATGACACCAGCTGTTAGCCCCCTCCCTCCCCTCCCCCCAGTCTTCACACTATTAGTCTCCTTAATTTACACCAGAACACATAACTCCTGCTATACTGAGACCCCATAGTTCAGGTCCAGCCAAAGTTTTTTTTTTTTTTTTTTTTCCCCCTCCTTTATTTTGTATGTAAATAAGAAGCTATTGTCTTCCACTCCAATGACTTTTTTTTTTTTACCAATTATTCAAAACAGGAAAGGTTAATACCAGGGAAAACTAACACTGAAGATTTTTACTTTTCGGATCACCTCTTTCTTCCGGCCGCAATATACAATCAGTCATTTGTACCGAATGTATTCCGAGTGAAAGAAATGGCGAGCTAACATATTGTGTTATTTGTGAATATGGCTGTAAACTACAGAGAATAAATTGTGTGGATCCAAAACATTTAATGTGCAAATCTGTGCAGTCAACTGTACGGGTCACCCCAGCAACTCGGAGGAGCGTGCTAGCGCCGAGTCATGGAGGAATCGTATTATTCATGCTGACACTTTCAGATTAGGTTACTAGAAGTCATCGCTTGTGTTTTTTTTTTTTTTTTAAAGGCAATGGGTGCAAAATATATTAAATTGTATCACGCACACAAATCTATTTCAGCACTGCAGAGTGTTAAGGAGTCAAACTGATGCACTCATAGACATCTAAGTGACCGTGCTGCCGATTTTATGCACAGTAATGCAGATATATATTGTGCCTGTATGTGCTATAACGCCCCTCACTGGTGGACAGAGATGGATACTAGCAGCAGTCGACTTTCCTGTATAAGGGTGGGTTCACACTACAGAACCCGAGCAGGGAATTTCCGACGGATTCTGTAGCTTGTACGCGTTTATGGCTGCGTGCCTTTCTGCCCGTGCAGCCGTGAACAGGTACGAGCTACGGAATCTGTCAGAAATTCTCCGCCAGGGTTCCGTAGTGTGAACCCACTCTAATAAAGATTTCTCAGTACTTCCAGTTCTGAGTCTGCTGCTTTCTGCTTGAGAAACAGAAAACTGTATAAGAGCTGTTCTCTCCATTTCCTCCCTCTGTCCTTCCAAGATGGCTGGTGTAAACATTGTCCCTGGCCGTCTGTCTCTACACTCTGTAATGTGGGAGGGTTAATCTAAGGTCAAGTTACTTGTGACCTTACTGTGATTAACCCTCCCAGTCTCACAGCCAGTCAGGGACACTGTTTACATCAGCTGTCTCGGAAGGGAGGGGGAGACATAACAGCTTTCATACAGTTTTCTGTCTCTTCGGCAGAAAGCAGCAGCCGAGAACTGGGGGAAGGAGACAGAAAAGGTAATGGTATGGAACTCTGGGCAAACCTTAAAGAACAGAGAGGGAAAGTAGTGATTACAACATAACAATCAAGTTAAACTTACCCGCCCCAGTGTCACCTCTTTTGGTCACCTGCTGGTGGCCTTTATCTCCTGGTCTTGTGATGTCGTGACTCGCTTAAAAATACCTGCTCCACCAGTCTGAGACGGCAGTCACTGATTGACTGAGCGCATAGTTCCTGTAGGGTCATGATGACACAGGAATCGGGAAATACAGGAGACCAACGGTTGACCATTAATGATGGTGCTGCGAGTGCGGAGACACAGGAGACCGTTAAGTATAACTGACATCCCCCTTAAGTTGTAATAAGTTAAAGTAGGACCAATTTGTATAACACCCAAACAGACACAAGAACTAAAATTTAAAGGCACCAATCAATGCAAACAAGTAACAAGAATAATAGCTGCTCACAGAAACAGAGTGACGGTATAAATGGATGAGTAATGAATATGGCAATTGGGAATTAAAGCAGTAAAAAATTTTTACCTAAACAACTATCCCTAAATCTAACCCCCGAACCCTTCACTATCCCTGAGTGAAAACACTAAAACGACACAAAGAACAGGAGGGCTGTAGGACCCAGAGACGAAAATACGTCATAATCCGCACCACACTGCAAAAGTTATGGATTTTTAAAGAGACAGTAACCAATCAGGTAAAGCATTCTGAACCAGCCCTGAGCTAACAATCATGATAAGCTGATCCAGAGTAATAGATCAGGAAATGAAATAGCAGGATAATTAATGCTAACTGTAGCACAATGTGTCCATAAAGTCAATGAATATTTATTTGGATGTGACCAGGATATTTTGTATCTTTTCAATTGGAGATCATATATATATATATATAATGAATGTATTTCACTGTGTCAGGTTTGACTCGAAGGTCTAAGCTTAAAGACAAAACAGTTGGCGTTGCCCCAAATATCTGGAGTCAGCAGCTCGCCGCCGGCGATAGTTTTTAAATATCTCACAATAGTTTGTGTGTTAATAGACTTCAGATCCATCTTATCTCCAGCATCTACATTACTTAAGTGTTGGAAAGTGCCGCAGCAGCAGAAAACTTATTCTAATGTTAACTGCTGTTCTTTTGTAACTTTATAGGCCAAGCCAACATTAATAATAGAGCGCTGGCGACTCGTGACATCTAAACAAAGACGGTGCACATATTGCTTTGGCTTAACAGTCTGCTCCATGTGACAAGCAGATTATTATTTTCCTTAAGCAGCCTAAGTAAAATATTAACATTACCTTCCAGTAGTAAAATTTGACTTTTATACCAATAAACTAAATGGGACAAGCTATATTTCTGACCTCATAAAATGAAATCTAATTTATTGTGGAACCTAGAAGGGAATGTTACATTTTCCTGCAGCTCCCCCGCAGGGGAAAATGGAGCATTACACTATTATAGATAAAATTTGTGACATTTTCTTGTAATGTACAGACACAGAGAACATAGAAATGTAGACATGTAGTTAATAGATGATCCAATACATTGGACCCTACTACTAATGGTGCGTTTACACAGACAGATTTATCTGACAGATTTTTGAAGCCAAAGCCAGGAGCAGACTATAAACAGGGAACGGGTCATAAAGGAAAGACTGAGATTTCTCCTTTTTTCAAATCCATGCCTGGTTTTGGCTTCCAAAATCTGTCAGATAAATCTGCCTGTGTAAACGCACCATAAGAGGGTCCTATAAGGGTGTTTGAAAGTAGAATTTCTAATTATGTAATTTCCTTTCATTCCAACAAAGGATTGCTAGAATTGGCCATTTTTATTACAGAACAATACATTCAATTGTTTAAAGGAGTGGTGGGGAACAAAAACTGTTGCAAAACTACAATTTCCATGATGCCGGGACTGTCTTTAGCTATCCAGGCATGATATAAAGTGGAGTTTTACAGCAGGTTCTCCACCACTGGTTTAGAGTAGAAAAATACACAAAAATACACCAAAAAATACATGTCAGAGATCCGTTCTGCCATGTTTCTGGATCCAGATTACCCTTCATATGATTGGCTAATAAGCACCTTGTCTTCCCGACTTGTTGTTTGCTCAAACAAGTAACGGAGGAGCGAGTAGTGTAATATTCGAAAGCTCAAAATTTGATTAGAATAGTCTGCGATGTCCAACTATTCGATCGAATATCGAACCCCATTAAAGTCTATGGGAGAAAAATGCTTGTTTCTTGGTGACCTCCAAGTGGTTAAATTTAGGTTTCAAAGTTCACAATGACACCTCAGAAATTGATGCACACCCCTCTGGAATGCAACTGGGACAGCAGAGTAAGCATGTCTGGCTGCCTCTAACACGCCAAAGTCGCAGTATTATGCAAGATAATTATAAGCTGCATGACTGCCTGTCTGTGTCACTATCTGATATGTTGCTAGACAGTCTATGCACTCTTGGAGGAAGCAGCTATATGCTGTCTGTGCTGTGTAGTAGCCCTGATAAGTGTTTTTACGGTCTCTCCTGCCTACAATCTTCTAAAATCTTCACTGTCCCTACTCCAAAATCTATCCACTCAACTACCTGCAACACGTGCACTAAAGAAGGAAGCGGATACACTGCAGTCTATTCTTCCCAGTGAGAAGCAGCTGCTTGCCTGTCTGTAAGAATAAGCTGATGTGATGATATACGGCTGCAGATAAATGTTGTGCTGTGTATAGTTGTAGCCCTAAAAAGGACTTTTGGGGTGTTTCCTGCCTACAATCAGCTAAATCCTCACTGTCCCTACCCCAGCCACTCTCCCTGGAAAAGTTCTTATACTCTGGAGGTCACATGAGTAAGTCAGCCAATGAATGCAGACGGCGTTCTCGCAATGGCACCATGCTCCTTGGGTCTCGTGATGGCAGCGCGCTCCTTGGGTCTGTTACACCCCCCTGCATAGTTATTGGCTAGAAAAAGGCACCAGGCAAGGTGGGAGGAGAAGCAACATTTTTGTTTGTGTTTTTGGTCGTATGCTCGATCGCAAACAAGTATTATGAAGGGTGTAGTATTAGATCAAACAGCTACTTGATTGAATACTAATTGCTCTTATCGAGAAATAATAATAGATTGTATTTGAAAAGTGAATAAAGTTTTTATTTACCATATTGAGTGGTTTTTTGGACTTTTTTTTATTCTATCTTACTGGTGAAACCAATGTATTCATGAACACGGCCGAGCTGTATCCATTGGAATTAATGGTAATTGGTAATTAGTGCTGGGCGGACTTCCAGAACTGTTTGGGTTTGGCAAGGTTTTCCGAACCCAAACACTCAACATTTGACTCCCATTGGATGGAGAAGTTTGTCACTGCCCTAGAGCTGCCAGAAAAACATTGATACAACCTATGGCCACATGTAAAACACACAATGTAAAACAGCGTACATTGTTGCAGATTGCAGCAACGGCCGTTGTTTATTGACCAATTTCTATCCATATTAATTAATTTTGTTTTCAGGTTAGAAGAGGAAAAAAAACTGAAATCACGAATCTTAAAACCTGGTGTGACTCTTGGAAAGCCCTGACTACAATATTGATATGAAAACAGCAGCGAGTGCCAGACGCGTCTAGTCCGGCAAGGTGACACTTTTAGTCTCTACTCTGCATTTCTATAAATTAATATATGCACAACTCGGTCAAAGATGGCTGTTCTTCATAACGCTAATGCGCTCACCAGTCTAGTCCGCGGTCCAGGACGGGGACCATCTATAAATCCAAGGTACGAATTGGAGGAGGAATAATGGTGACAAATTTCTGTCTGCCGCAGAAAGGCTACCGACTAAAGGGAAACAAATGGAGCCTGTTTTCCTGTCGTTTTCCAGAATTGCTCTAATTTTCTACCTTGTCAATACTTAGACAGTTGACATTATGAAGATCTGTGGTTTGTAGCCAGTATTTCTCTTAAAGGCTATTGCTCACGTCTGGCAGAACTTCCAGATTATAGTCATTTTTATTTTTCAGAGAGGGAAGTGATGATTGGCAGACATGGCGGAAACTTTACTCATTTATTTTACTTTTTTTTATTTTGCTTAAAATTGTCACGAAAAAAATAAAAAATACTAAATCTAAAAGGACAAAGAGGGCAAGAGCAGAGAAAATGAATACGTGCGAGAGATCGGATGATGGGTATACCAGTGTCCATATTGTGGAGGGTTCTGAGACATTCTGAGCCTCAAACATGAGTCAAATTCTGACATTTTCTGACATTTAAACCGTTTTTACTTGTTTCTCTCTTTTTTTTTTTTGTAGTTTGCAAGGTCCCTTGCCCTTAAAGGGGTATTCCGCTCAGGTAAAATACATATTGAATCATCTCCCCTTCTGGAGAGTAACAATTCGTTCCAAATATGGCATTACTATTTCTGTCTCCTTCCACTAGTTCTGAGCTGCTGATTTCTGCTGTGGAGACAGAAAACTGAATGAGAGCTGTTCTCTCCATATCCCCCTCCTCTCCCTCCCTTCAGAGGCGGCTCATGTAAAGTATCCTTGGCCAGCTGTTTCTGCACTCTGAAATGCTGGGACGATTAATTACCAGGTCACCAGCAACTTGAACCTCCCGGCATTACAGAGCGCACAAACAGCCTTCCAGCGACACTGTTTAGAAAAGTCTTCTCGGAAGGGAGGGGGAGGGGTTAACGGAGATAATGGCTCACACACAGTTTGCTGGGTCTTCAGCAGAAAGCAGCAGCTCTGAACTTGGGAAGGAGACAGAATAGGAATGAAAAAAATTGTTCATCTTCAACAAGATTTTTTTTTTAGCATTGTTCAAAACTAAAATTTAGTTTTTTGTCGATGAGTTATGTCCTGAAGTCCCAGAAACAATGCACGGACATACTGGAGCCTAACCATAAGGTTTAATTGATCTTCGTTTTAAAGGGTTTATTCAGGACTAAAGAAACATGGCTGCTTTGTTTCATTTTTCAGAACAGGAGAGGTTTTCTATGGGGATTTGCTGCTTCTCTGGACAGTTCCTGACATGGACAGAGGTGGCAGCAGAGAGCACTGTGTCAGACTGGAAATAATACACCCCTTCCTGCAGGACACACTGAAGCTGATAAGTACTGGAAGACTGAAGATTTTTAAATAGAAGTAAAATACAAATCTCTGGCACTTGCTGGGAACAGTTGATTTAAAACATTTTTTTCTAATCAAGTACCCCTTTAAATACTGTGCAGAAAGCTGAGGCAAGATGGCTGCCCCCATAAAACCAGATGATAATCTGTATCTGGCCATGTAAAAAACAGCCGACTTCAATGAGTTTCTATGAAAGTTGGAGACAACAGTTACCTGCTTCATCCGGATTGTTACTTTTTATTTTATAGTCCTGTCTTTTATTATTACGAGTAATAATGGCGTCCTGGTGATTGTGGTTCAGCGGTACACTGACCCCGGGTATTCATCATCTGAGGTCTACATATCAGAACTGATAAATTCTGTCTCCTTTGTTATCACAGGGCGCGGCGTTAATTCATTGCCAGGCGGGTCTCTTTTTGCCTCGTGTACTTTTGAAGCCGTATATCTTTATGGCTCTATACACACACGCTGCCTGCAAACAATGAGAGATTGTTACCTGGATAACTGAATAATACAACCCTCTAAATCCCTCTAAAACTATAGGTGGAAGAGGAGTGGAGACGATATTCTGCACCACAGGAGTGTCGGTATTTTATTCTCCAGCATGAATAATTCCACCAACAAAAAAATCTTATGAGGTTATTACAGCCCTATGGAAAGTGATGGCGTTTATTTCCTGTGTTTTCATTACAATTTCTCTGAATTTTTAAAGCCTTACTTCTTTATACTCCGTTCTCAACCGTAAAAATTTTATGAAACATAACATTTATTACCATTCTTTTTTTGTTCTACTATTTTACAGACTATTTTCAGATTTTTTGAAACCATTAAAGTCTACCTGGAGCCGACTGAGAACACATCATCATTTTGTTAGCCGAATAAAAAGTTCATGCGACGCAGTCACGGTGATCTAATAGGAGAATTACTGATTCCAATCCGACTATGTCTGATATCATATCTACTGTGTGTATTAGGGAAGTGATTTGTGATGAAATTAGTGTCCATAGGTGGCAATATTATAATAGTTATATGCACAAGCCAAAAAGACAGAAATGGCTGCACATCGCACCCATGGCTGACACGAAAGCTTATTCAGCTACATTTAAAACCAACATCAGAAGTTAGTATATAATTTGGCCAAACCATATTGCCTCATGTACCACGTGCAGGTCTTCTGATACACATGAGTCCCTAACCAAAAAACATCACTGTGCCGGTCAGTGACCACAATCCCCGCAAAGCGCGCGCAAGCAGAGAAGGGGGGCCACGGAATGGCCCTGCAACCCCATTGTCACAGGACCAGAACCAAAAGGGCCCCCCCGAACCCCGCAGGCGGAAAAAGTGGACGCCAAGCAACACAAGTGTGAACAAGCTCTTACCTCTCTCCATTCCTCTGCAGGTAGAATGGGAGAATACTAGGAGATCCTCCCCTTATGTACACAGGTGCTTCCTGCTAATTTGGATCACATGGGTCTTACACAGCACGAGTGCTAGCCACAATGAAAAAAGGGACAGAATACATAAAATATGCACAAGCCAAAAAGACAGAAATGGCTGCACATCGCACCCATGGCTGACACGAAAGCTTATTCAGCTACATTTAAAACCAACATCAGAAGTTAGTATATAATTTGGCCAGTGATGAGGTTTGGTTAGGGACTCATGTGTATCAGAAGACCTGCACGTGGTACATGAGGCAATATGGTTTGGCCAAATTATATACTAACTTCTGATGTTGGTTTTAAATGTAGCTGATCAAGCTTTCGTGTCAGCCATGGGTGCGATGTGCAGCCATTTCTGTCTTTTTGGCTTGTGCATATTTTATGTATTCTGTCCCTTTTTTCATTGTGGCTAGCACTCGTGCTGTGTAAGACCCATGTGATCCAAATGAGCAGGAAGCACCTGTGTACATAAGGGGAGGATCTCCTAGAATTCTCCCATTCTACCTGCAGAGGAATGGAGAGAGGTAAGAGCTTGTTCACACTTGTGTTGCTTGGCGTCCACTTTTTCCGCCAGTGGCGCCTGCGGGGTTTGGGGTGCCCTTTTGGGTCTGGTCCTGTGACAATGGGGTTGCAGGGCCATTCCGTGGCCCCTCTTCTCTGCCTGCACACGTTTTGCGGGGATTGTGGTCGCTGACCGGCACAGTGATGAGGTTTGGTTAGGGACTCATGTGTATCAGAAGACCTGCACGTGGTACATGAGGCAATATGGTTTGGCCAAATTATAAACTAACTTCTGATGTTGGTATTAAATGTAGCTGAACAAGCTTTCGTGTCAGCCATGGGTGCGATGTGCAGCCATTTCTGTCTTTTTGGCTTGTGCATATTTTATGTATTCTGTCCCTTTTTTCATTGTGGCTAGCACTCGTGCTGTGTAAGACCCATGTGATCCAAATTAGCAGGAAGCACCTGTGTACATAAGGGGAGGATCTCCTAGTATTCTCCCATTCTACCTGCAGAGGAATGGAGAGAGGTAAGAGCTTGTTCACACTTGTGTTGCTTGGCGTCCACTTTTTCCGCCAGTGGCGCCTGCGGGGTTTGGGGTGCCCTTTTGGGTCTGGTCCTGTGACAATGGGGTTGCAGGGCCATTCCGTGGCCCCTCTTCTCTGCCTGCACACGTTTTGCGGGGATTGTGGTCGCTGACCGGCACAGTGATGAGGTTTGGTTAAGGACTCATGTGTATCAGAAGACCTGCACGTGGTACATGAGGCAATATGGTTTGGCCAAATTATATACTAACTTCTGATGTTGGTTTTAAATGTAGCTGATCAAGCTTTCGTGTCAGCCATGGGTGCGATGTGCAGCCATTTCTGTCTTTTTGGCTTGTGCATATTTTATGTATTCTGTCCCTTTTTTCATTGTGGCTAGCACTCGTGCTGTGTAAGACCCATGTGATCCAAATTAGCAGGAAGCACCTGTGTACATAAGGGGAGGATCTCCTAGTATTCTCCCATTCTACCTGCAGAGGAATGGAGAGAGGTAAGAGCTTGTTCACACTTGTGTTGCTTGGCGTCCACTTTTTCCGCCGGTGGCGCCTGCGGGGTTTGGGGTGCCCTTTTGGGTCTGGTCCTGTGACAATGGGGTTGCAGGGCCATTCCGTGGCCCCTCTTCTCTGCTTGCGCACGTTTTGCGGGGATTGTGGTCGCTGACCGGCACAGTGATGATGTTTGGTTAGGGACTCATGTGTATCAGAAGACCTGCACGTGGTACATGAGGCAATATGGTTTGGCAAAATTATATACTAACTTCTGATGTTGGTTTTAAATGTAGCTGAACAAGCTTTCGTGTCAGCCATGGGTGCGATGTGCAGCCATTTCTGTCTTTTTGGCTTGTGCTTATAGTAGTTATATCCCTGTATATAGGAGCAGTATTATAGTAGTTATATTCCTGTATATAGGAGCAGTATTATAGTAGTTATATCCCTGTATATAGCGGACAGTATTATAGTAGTTATATTCCTGTATATAGGAGCAGTATTATAGTAGTTATATTCTTGGATATAGGAGCATTATTCTTGTATATTCTTGTATATTTTCCTGTATATACAGTAGGAGCAGTATTATAGTAGTTATATCCCTGTATATAGGGAGCAGTATTATAGTAGTTATATTCCTGTATATAGGAGCAGTATTATAGTAGTTATATTCTTGTATATAGGAGCAGTATTATAGTAGTTATATTCTTGTATATAGGAGCAGTATTATAGTAGTTATATTCCTGTATATAAGTGCAGTATTATAGTAGTTATATTCCTGTATATAAGTGCAGTATTATAGTAGTTATATCCCTGTATATAGGAGCAATATTATAGTAGTTATATTTTTGTATATAGGGAGTAGTATTATAGTAGTTATATCCCTGTATATAGGAGCAATATTATAGTAGTTATATCCCTGTATATAGGAGCAGTATTATAGTAGTTATATTCCTGTATATAGGAGCAGTATTATAGTAGTTATATCCCTGTATATAGGAGCAGTATTATAGTAGTTATATACCTGTATATAGGAGCAGTATTATAGTATATTCCTGTATATAGGAGCAGTATTATAGTAGTTATATTCCTGTATATAGGAGCAGTATTATAGTAGTTATATCCCTGTATATAGGAGCAATATTATAGTAGTTATATTTTTGTATATAGGGAGTAGTATTATAATAATATTGTTGTCACTGTTATACTAGTAATATACTTACCTACAGATGGCAGCATTATTCTGGCTTATGTCATATTTAATTCCTTTCTATCTTCTGTAATGGTTGGATGAGAATGAAATAGTTTGTGCTATACTTGTGGTTAATAAATGTGCTTTGGCTTTTTCCACTTCTTCTCGGGTAAGGAGGATATGTAATTTCTGCTCCACTATGATGGAAGGATGAAGAATAACACCCCCCTAAGCTAGCTTTTTACAGATCCTAGTTTATCTATATATTATATAGAATATAAAGAAGAAATGCCAGATATCGCTTATAGTGTAAAATATGGGATCCTAAAAGTCCACAGTGGAGTTGTGACCCGTTTAACGCTCTAAGGCTGAATGCAGTGAATTAGGAAGAGATAGTAAGATGTGGTGGGAGCTAGAAGATAGAATAATTTCTCTCCTCTCCCTATAAAAGTCGGCTACTTTGCCTGTAAAAGCCTGTTCTGTTCTGCATTCTGACAGTAAGCTTTAATCTGGTAATCTTAGAGGAGGGGAGTGCAGCCTTGCAGACAAGTTCTGACCTTGCTCTCCACCATATTAAGAATTAATACTTTGCCTCGCCATAGAGAAGAGCTTTAATAAAGCTGCCCAAATCCTCTTGCCCACATCTCTGGAAGGGCGGCATCAATCAAACTTCCCAAACATTTCCTAATGCACTAGGCCGCCTGACAACCAGTTTACAGCTCAGCTACGGGACAAAGCCGAGTAAACTGCAGTTTTACATGTTTCTCATCTCTTCAGCTTTATGCCACATAACCTTCGCTCTCTGCACAATTTTATACAAAAGGTTTAAAAAGTAGAAACTTGGTCTGGAAAAATTATTTCTCTTTTTGTGAGAATTAAAGGGGTTATCTGGGATACTTGCGGATCCTGCCGGGGCAGTGGGGGACATGTCAGTAATGTATACTTACCTGTCTTGGTCCCCGTTGCTGCTGGATCAAAGCCACTGTCAGTGTTTTGACAAGATGATCCCCCCAGAAATGGCCGGTCAGCATAGGCTGTATAGGACCTATTGTGAACATTTATTACCAGGGAGCAGGATGTCACTGGCAGCTTCCGAAACACTGACAGCTGCAGAGAACGGGCGGCCCGAGATCTGGCAGCTGTGGGAGAGCAGGATAGGTAAGTATGTATTACTGATATGTTTCCCAGCAGGATCTGCAATTATCAAATATCTAGGACAATTACTATTTCAGTTTTAAATGCACATCTAGCCCCCAGTTAGTTGTCCTCACTCATCACAAGCTCCAACATAAGTGGATGTGCTCATCTCCAGTGGGATAGGGCATCAGGACCAATGAACGAACTTGCTGAAAGTTCAGGATCGCACAAACCTGAAGGATCAGCATTTTAATCCCATAACCTGGAGAAGGTGGATGCAGCCCGAGGACTGTCTTGAAAACATGGATCCAGCCATAGGCTCTGGCTGCATTGACCTTTTCCAGGCAGTGGAATTCAAATTCAAACTTTCTGCAAGTTCCCTCATCTCCAGGCATCATATAACCCATCACCCCCCGATCCTTCTCTCTCCAAACATCTACAATGGCTGTAGAGAAGGGAGGCTTTTCTGCACATAAGATTGTTATCTTACATAACTGGCCAGCAGTGGCTGCCTGTCCATCAATATGAATCTGCACTATTGCGCATAAAGGACTTGTCAAAATAAGTTTTAACAAGTGGAAGTCGCACTGGGACATCCAACTTCAACTTGAAAAAGGCTTTTGACTTTATACAAGATAAAAAAATGTTTTATCTCTAATCTTCAGTTATACTGATGTGTCCATCCTTACCTCTTCTTTAGTTAAATGGGTTATCCAGGGAAAAAAAATGCACAACTACATACTCACAGTACAACCACATAGCCACCCCTGTCCTCTAATACAAGGACAAATTAGCTCCATTCATTCTAGTGGAACTGAGCTGCAAAACCCACAAGACCCTAAGGCCACATTCAAACGTTCCGTGTTCTGCACAGAATACAGGGGTGATTGTTAATCAGGAGGCCAGAGAAATGTTTCTGGTTAGTTACATTAAAAAGGCTCCTGAAGTTAGAAGGATTTAGGTGCCAGAAGAAGTTGTAGTGTCTGCTGGTGCTATCTCTCATAATGTGCCAACGAAGAAGAAGTTTGCTTACTATGTTAAGTACGGGATAAGATGACATCTTCATTCTTTTGCGTATTGGGAAAAAAAGCACAAAGGGGGACATTTATGAAGCGTCCGCCCGAGAAGGTGCAGATTGGCCCCTTGTCCCTGGCAAACGCCTGCCGTATGCCCCGCTCGTCCAATGGGCGGGCTAAGGGAGCTTAAGGGGGGTGTAACAAATCATGATCCAAATATACACCTGGTGTAGATTTCGTATGGCAGGTGCAGGTTCGGCCGGTGAATCCTGCCTGGGGGAAGGGGGCGGGGCCTAATATAAGAAAAGTATGCCGGTCTTTATAGATCCCCCCAAAAAGATCAGAAAACTTCGTTAGATCAAGGATAGAGACTCTGCGTCTCCAATTCCCATGGGAAAATTCAGAAGAGAAAGAGTAAATTACTATAAAATACCCAGGTTTTAGACATCAGTAGGACATCTTGGAGGTAGCTTGGAGGTCTCTGAGAGGGAGAGGTCTCTGAGGTTGGAGTCTGTTAGCACGCAGGGTGCTAAGATCTCAACCCCTGGGAAGGAGTGATCTGGGCCAGGAGGATTGAAGTTCTGACTTGGTAGCTGTACTGCTGGCTGTTCATCTTTATAATATTGTATTCTTGTTATAGTAGATAGTTGGTTGTTGTAACTGTGATTGTTGATTTGGAGTTATTTGATTATTTCTGATCATTGGTTTACGTGTTTTGGACTTGTGGTGGGTTAGTTTGTGTTCGATTTTTGTGAGATTTATTATTTTGTCTTCTTGTTTTTCCCACATTTCATTTGCATCTGTATATATTATAATCCCTTTTATATATATGCGCTGTTGTTGTGTACTTTCTTTGCTGACCGTTCCTAGAACTTACTTGGGAATATTATTATTGCTCAGTATTAGTATGTATTAATATTAATATTGTCAATAATCATATTTCTTACACATGTACCTGGTTGAATCTTTTTGGTGAGTGCTGGGACTCTAATACATATAGCATAAACACCCCCTGACGGAGTATTGCAATCACTAAAGAGGTTAGTGACCTTAACCTTTCCGCTGACATCCCCATCTGAGACGATGATCAGTAATAGAGCCCAAGTAGTTATATGAGAACAATGTCTAGATGTAAAGCTGTAAATACTGGTTTTCAGATGCCTCGTGCCCGCGTATTTCTGAGTATATACATAATATACCACGTAACCCAGAATATACCAATTTTGCATCCAAAATTTTTTCAAATAAAATATTGAGGTCCAAAAGTACTGTTGAGGCCAAAAATACAAGGTTCTGACTACTGGGGTGTATTGTGTTCACTCGCTACTCCATTCTAATTGGAGTCCGATTGGGGGCAGCAGTTGTACCCCCAATTTTCTAGCTATCCACTATCCTGTGGTTATGTGATAGCTTTGTCAGATGGAAATACCCTTCAATACTTAAACTGCCCATAGATCTCATTATAACAGAAGCTACAGTCTCCAGCATACTAGCAAGTACCCCCACCACACACACACACCACAAGCTGTAATATTTGATGACTATGTACATTGCTTGGCTATAGGTTTTTCTGTTTCAGTGCACATCCTCTTCTACTGTCCAGGTGTTTCAACAAATTGTAAGGACAAGGTCCATGAGTTTTATTGAAGAGCCGACATAACATGCTTAATACTGGTTACAGTTCAGTACCTAGGCTCCAATCTCCATAGATGTGGTTGGTCATACCAAGGACCTACATGGACAGAGAGTTGGTGATCTTTTCTATAGAATCATAAAAAACCTTACTGACAAAGTCCTAGAGAACCCCATTAGATACGGAATGCAATAAGGATTTGGATTCAATGAAGCCAACCTAAGAAATATATTCGGAGGAGAAGTCAATGAGATTCTCGACCTTCACTTGGGCGCATCTGAGGGCGACACGCCGGCAACAGGAGGTTGTGCTCCAATTAAATCCTCATCCCTGTTAATTGGTAGAAGCTTATTGAACAAATTAATTGAGAATAAGTGGGTCCTGGGTTAGAAATAGCACATTAAAAATAGCAGGATGGAAGAACAAGGTCGAGTTTGGGGGTCACAGGCAGAGGAGCAGAAAGTGTCACCAACAAAAATGTGTGAAAGATCCTTGAAGATCATCTTCTTCTGCTCGTATTCCAAGAGATTTGTACGCTCATTAGAGAACATCATCAGCATGCAAACAAATATCAATGAAATACATTGTCTTAGAGGGAAGTTTCTGGTACCTAATGCACAATCCATAATTCACACACACACAATTTCTAATGCTTTTTCTCATATCAACCTTCATCCTTTTTTTTATGTTGTATGTGTCTCTGTGGTCACCCCATAGCTGTATCCATGTTTTACAGGACTCCCTAGGGTGGCATCTAACTTCTCTAGCCACTGAGAGTCACATGCCGAACATTCAGGTCCGGAAAACATTGCCAAACTCGAACAGTACTGTTCAACACTAGTTAAGATGTAACAATCTATTTATTATTCAAATCCATTAAAATATTGCAACTTCTTCAAATCAGAACTAAATTAACCCCCAAAATACTTTCAAGAACATTGAGTCTCAAGAAAGGTTAAGGAAGGACCCATCTATAGATCCATGTACCTATCATCCCAATGCATATAACTTACTTATATAGTATTATCACTAGAGATGACTAAACTTACTGAAAGTTTCCAGTTTGCACAATCCCGAACGATCTGCATTTGAATCCCGCTATCTGGAGAAGGTGGATGCTGCCCGAGGACTGCCTGGAAAACATTGATACAACCTATGGCTTATAGCTGTATCCATATTTTTCAGGCAGTCCTCGGGCTGCATTTACCTCCTCCAAACAGCGGGATTCAAATGCAGATCGTTCGGGATTGTGCAAACTGGAAACTTTCAACAAGTCTGCTCATCTCTAATTATCACTAATAGCCCCACCCCTTAAATGTTGTCATCACCTCTTACCACCCCCTACAACTTACATCGCCCTCCACCTGTTATATCTAAATTTTACTGTGGAATTTAAGGCTATGTTCACACTACGTATAAATCACGGCCGTATTTCGTTGTTTCGTTGTTATGAAATACGGCTGTTTTTTTTACATAGTGTGAACCCGGCCTAAGAGTGATAGAGATGTAATTACAGCATGCTGCCTTGTGCTGAACAATGCTACAGGCAGAGGAGCAGAGAGGTAGTGATACAGCAGCTTTTGCACATTTGCTGGGTGTATAGATAATCTGCAGTGTAGAACAATGTTCTGTAGCAGCTCTTTGCGGGAGGAACTGGCAGGAGTGGAAGGATAAGTGTTTAACAGCAATGCATTCTGGGAATTGCTGTTTTGAGCAACTGCTCCACCTGGAAGCCCAGTGATTATCTGATATTGGTCGAGACCCACAAACAAACGCAAAGCTATATACATCTGTAAATATAAACTTGTATTTTTAACAATCCCAGTTTCATATATGCAAATTTAATATATTATCATAATCATTAGCTAAACTGCCAATGGGCTGCAGTTCATATCCCGACCACAAGGTGACCACCTATAGCATGGACAGCTCCTAATCATCTCATGTCTCTCAGGGGAATGTGGAGGAGAGATAAGGAAGGACGCATCTGCTCAGTAAATATTCCTGTGTACACACAATACAAAGCAATTGAAAGCGAAACCTTATGATATTGTTTGGAATGACAAACTCCGCTCTGCTGCATGTGGCAGGTCATGCTCTGCTGCCTCCATTGCTGTGATTTATATTGACTATTGTTTATAGCGGGGGATAGAATTGCTGTGATCCGACCACCTTGGGTGCAGCAGCCTTCATACTACACGGTAATATAGCAACCAAGTGGATACAATAGTGAAGGAAATGACACAGCTGGATACAATGACTGTAAATCTGGATTATCGTGAATTATGGCCCATTTGTAGGTATCACACACGCGCGGCGTAGTCTATTTCCCTTTATAATATATAGCCGGGGAATAGGTTAATATTTCATTCCTGCCTGAGCGTCCTACATTGGAGCGGACAGGGCCCCCTTTAAAAGGCAATACAACGTGATGGGAAATCAATGGATTGTAACGTGGCCGATATTACATTTAATGGGAGAACTCGATCATATAGCGCGGTGTCACACAGGGCAGGGGAGCGCTTGTGGCTCATAGCAGGACCCGACGCTAGCTACATAATATCAGTGGAAAAAGCCACCGTCTTCATAGAAGGGATAATATATTTATTCCCATTGATCCAAGAATAAATAAGACTATCTGTGAGCACAGGCCGCCATTAACCCCCGTAAATACCTAAGGCGGTCGTCCCCACAAAAGCCTCCGCTGCCTTCTGTTTGTCCAACATGACCTGAAAGGCAGAAGATGATGGTAATGGAAGGTCTCTTATCTGTTTGCTCAGATGGGAGTGTTTGAAGTGCGGGAATAGGCAGAACAGAGATAAAGCAGCCTCCTCCGATCCCCCCTATGGCCGGCCGGGCCTCTGCCAGACGCTGATTAATTACATTTGAGGAAGCGTTCTTTAAAGTTTGACTTCTCATTCAGCTGTCGAGTTGTGGCCGGATCCGTCGCTCGCGGCCGCAGATTAGCCAGACCGGCTGCCTGTGGCTTTAACCACTTTTTTAGCTAAAAATTCCCCAGATGACGGCATTGTCGAGCAAATATCCTTAACTAAAAATGCTTTGTAATTGACGCGGGATTAATGGGTGTTTTAAGGCAGAGGGGTGGGTGAGTAATCGCAGCTCTAAATGAAGACATTTCAGGTTTTTTCCCTGACATTTTCATAAGAAATTTCTACTATCTGTCAAAAATGTCTTTTTCTCCGGCGTCTGGAAAATATGTCACTTCTCATATTCTAACAATGTGTTTGGCTTTCTTCATAATTTGTCTATCAACGAGAGAGATTGGGTGTCAGTGTATGGGGGGCCGGGGTGAAGGGGCTATGTTCACACTGTGATAGACGTCTAGTTCCCAATGTAGACTCTATACCAGTCCATAGGTTTCCATTGCTTAAACAAAGAAACTAAATAAGTAAGAAAACTAAATAAAGTCTCACTACATAGTAAAGCTCCCCAAAGAAACTCAAATGATGTAACTGTATGGGAAGTTCCCATATATGGAGAGTTACATCATGGGAACCCCCCCTTGGGTGTCTGTTTTAGGGGCAGGTGGAGTATCCCATTGTATGCCTATACTGTACATGAACCTAGCCTGAGGCAGTGATCACCAGCACATTTCTAATTGGATCAAGTGAATTCACCCTAGAAGCAGAAAAGTTAGGATGGATCCCATTGAGTTGTTAATGGTCAGGTAAGTTTTTGTTGATTTTATTATAACTAAGATGGAAATATAACTAGAAACCAATGGCATGAGACCCAACATCAGTGTGAACCAAGATAATTACGAGATCATGCAAAGTCCTCCAGAACAGCAGCTTCTTATGGAGGCTTTCTGCCTGGGTCGGGCTCACAAAACCCTTCTTAGTAGAGCAATCATAAAGGGGTTATCTAAGAGTGGGGAAAAGAGTAAGGTTAGGGCCCTATTCCACCGGACGATTATCGTTCAGATTATCGTTAAATCGTTCGAATGTAAACGATAATCGTTCGGTTGAACTGCAGTTAATGATTAACGACCGAACAAGAAATCGTTGATCGCTTTATAAGACCTGGACCTATTTTTATCGTTGCTCGTTCGCAAAACGTTCGCAAATCGTTCACATTGAATAATACATCATTCGGTCGTTCGCAATAGATACGAACGCAATAGCGAAGAAAAACTATCGCAATTATGATCATAAGTAACGATTATCGTTCCATGGAAATGAGTGAACGTTTTCAGGTCTTTCGCAATAGCGATCGTTTGAGATTGTTAATCGTTAACGATTATGCAAACGATAATCGTCCGGTGGAATAGGGCCCTTAGAGTTCATGTTGGGAGGAACAGCTCCTGAGGCAACTGCCCGATGCCCAGAAAGTTCTGCATATGATTCCTGTTGATCAGAAAGAACTTTCTGGGCATCATATGAAGTCCTTGGCAAGTGTACCGTAAAGCATGAGCTGAGTCTTCCTGTACCGATCTTTGTACAACAGACAGGAAAAGAATAGAGGTGAGTGAACTTGCTGAAAGTTTGCACAAACCCAACTGATCAACATTTGAATACTGCTGCCTAAAGAGGAACCATAGGCTACATCCATGTTTCCCAGGCAATCCTTGGGCTGCACCCACCTTCTCCAGGCAGTGGGATTCAAATGCTGATCGTTTGAATTCATGCAAACCGAACTTTTGGTTATCTCTTGAGTCGAACTCTTGACTTGTGCCATAAAATGAGTTCCTTTATATCCCAGGGGCATAGAGTGGCAGAAAACATGCTTTATCGTTGCCCCATTCTTTATACACTTACTGAAATAGCCAAAAGCACAAAACTATTTTCCGAGTTCCTACAGAGAATGAATGGAATGGAGTCAAGTGTGCACAATGCTGCTCCACTCACTCAAGGGACCAGTGATCTTGTGATCGGCAGGGGTCTCTGTGGTTAAACCCACACCGATCAGCTAGTTATCTCTGGATAATCCATTTAAGTAAAAATTCTTAAAAATAGAAATCCAGCCCTAGACTGCTGATCCAATCTGGCATCTACCGAGTGCCGCCTCTATAGGTTTTAGCATTTGTTGAGTTTTGAACAATTGTAACATTTCTCGATTCTTCCAAAAGTTTAGTGGAGAAGAATTACTTGGACATCCTCCACAGTCTTTGAGCTGATCTTGGATTTTTATAACTGAAATATAACATAAATCCATTTTCCTTAATGCAAGAAATATTACTTTTTATTCTGCTGCTGGTTTCATTTTTTTTGTCATTAAATAAACTATAAAACAGCATTTTTTTTCCTCCTACCAATAAACTTTTCTTAAACTCTCTTGTCTGATCGGAAACTCCATGAACTCATCTCTAAGTAGTTCGTGTAATGAATACTGGAGGAACGCTGGAAGATTTATTACCGCCTTTCAATTAAAACCCGAAACCTTGTGATGTCATTGCGTCTGAGCGCCCCTATAAATATCCGACCCTCCTCGCGGTTTACGTGTCACCGCGTTATTTCCTATATTTATTTTCCAAACAAGCCTTGAATTCTTCTCTTTCTATTAGGAACAATACTGGATACAATGTATCTCCTCGCTATTTATCTTCTCTTTGCTCGGAGATGAACATTCTGCTTGCAGAAGGGATTGATGCATGAGGCTCGCAATAAAAACGGCAGAAATATTGGAAACAGCAATTTATATTTCCTTAAGGCATGTGTGATTTAAATCCATTTTACCAATAAGCCTTTCTTTTCTGGAGTCGTCTGCCCTTTACCTAGAATTAATATTTATAAAGGACACGGAAGTTGGTTGTAAAATCTTTTTTTTTTTTTTTTCCCTCCGCAGTCGTATATCATGATCTTAAGTTTGAGGAAAATAGTTTGAAAGGGAAAATTTACGGTCAAAATATGTATTTTGTATGTGAGCCGGATACAAAGTGAAATGATAGAATTAGGACTCTTTTTTTAATGCTCAAAAGTGAAGACGCGGAAAAGTACGAGAAATCGGCAAAGTCAGCAAAACGGCAAAACCGCTGACATTAAAGTGACCTGGTATTGAAGAGAGAGAAAGAAACAGTTTGAGAAAGTTTCTACACCTCTTGTTATTAGGGGATGGCCAAATGTCGTGAAAGCTTATACCAAATTGTGCAAATTTTTTTACTTGCTCCTGCACCAGAATTCTTGAGCAGTTTCTTTAAGGAAGACTGTCTAACCCAAAAAAGCATCATCACGCACAAAGATAAATCTTAATAAAGGTTAATCTTTATCTGATGATAAATGTTTAAAATTAATCTGTATCCACCGATCCCCCAAAACTGTAGGTACCATCCTCAATGCATGCCTAGTCCGGTGTTTTCCATTTCTCTCCTGGTGCCTAATGAAAACAACATCATCTGGGCAGCACAGGGTCAGAGAGGCGGGTCTTAGAGGCGGGTCTTATATGCCCTTTTATGGCAATCATGGAATTATTATGCATATTGAAAAAAAAAAAAAACAACAACACAAGAATGATTCTAAAGGGTCTACTTAGGATTAGAGAAAGCACAGCTACTTAAAAAAAAAACAAAAAAAACACAGTACCACCCCTGGGTGGAATTACAATTTAGCTGCATATACTTCAATAGAACCCAGCTGCCAAAAAAAAAAAAAACCATCCATGTTTTTCCAATCCCTTTTTACTGAGGGGTGTGGCTTACATGTGATGTCATGCACTAAATACGTGCACAATACTGACTTTCACTAAAGTTAATACTTGGTCTAAACTTGACTACACAATCAAACTGCCTGAGTCACTGCAAAAAATCTAGTGCATTTATACACTCCAAGTTGAAGATCCACTTAAGGGAGGAGAAGCCGCAGTAACAACTCTCTGAGGGTAAGTATGGATTTTCAGAACAATACATCTTTATTGGAAACTGTTTAAAACACATGTGCACATCCATGAAACGAGAAAAAAAAAAGGAAAAAAAAACATGGTATCTTGGCTATTCATTATATTGGTTATTCATTGTGACAAGTACTACTGTACGTGAACTCTCAGTAAATTCATCAAGAAATCATAGCAGCTGCTGCCTGTGTGGTGTGACATACATACATGGTATTGGATCTCTTAATAATCACATTCAATTGTGATTTAAAGGGGTACTCTGGCAATTATTTTTTTTTCTTTCAAATCAGCTGATGTCAGAAAGTTATACAGATCTGTAATTTACTAAAATTTAAAAATCCCCAGTCTTTGCATACTTATCAGCTGCTGTATGTTGTGCAGGAAGTGATGCATTCTCTCGAGTCTGACACAGTGCTCTCTTCTGTCACCTCTGTCCATGTCAGGAACTGTCCAGAGCAGGTGAGGTTTTCTATGGGGATTTGCTGCTGCTCTGGACCGTTCCTGACATGGACAGAGGTGGCAGCAGAGAGCACTGTGTCAGACTGGAGAGAATGCATCACTTCCTGCACAACATACAACAGCTGATAAGTATGCAAAGACTGGAGATTTTTAAGTAAAAAAAAAAAAAACAATAAAAAAAATAGAAAAAATTGAAAAATAGAATTGACTTTTTGAAACCAGTTTGGAAAAGAAGTGCATAGCCTCTTGTTTCTCCCAGCTCCTTTTTAATGATGGAGGGGGTCTGAACACCTGGATCTCAACCAATCAAAAGTTGGGTTAAATGGCAGGGACACTTTAATGGGATTGTCCCATCTGCCGAAAATTCATATCTGAACCAATTCGTCCCCGATCACTTCCTGGTTTGGAGTAGGGGAGGGGGTATGGGCGGAAGTGGTGTTGGCACGCAGTGGGGCATGCTGAATTGGCTTGACAGCTGTCTTTGAACTCCACGTCTGAGAAACTGGGAGAATTTTAGGACTTTAGAAGTTAAGCATAGAAATGTAAGAGTTTAAAACTAATTTGTGACTCTTCTAATTCAACATTATTCTTAGTTATTTACCTTTTTTTTTTTTTTTACTCAATTTTGTATTTTATGTCAATTTGACAAAATTGACAATAGATTATTTGTGCGGAACCTTCTGGGTACATGAAGAATTCACCCGGGGCTTATAAACACCAGATGTAACTTTTCAGCAAAATTTTTAATTACATTTATTAGATTTGCTGGAAGGAGACTCCCATATATATATAGAAAACAAGTAAGGGGTTTATTGTAAATGCTGGGAATGATATCTCATAACTGGAGGCTATTGGTAATTACACTGCTGACACCCGCAGAGCAAAGAGAAAATTCTCAACATATATATAAACTGTGAGATCTCATTGCAGAACATCTGAATATGTGTAATTATTGTCAAGGAAATAAACTAATGATAACGTAAAAATAACAGAGTTGTTACAATATTATCACCTATGTATATAACACAAAATCAGCCCTTCATATAGTCGCTGCATTTAGGGAAGATGCAGCCATTTTTGAGCTCCCCCCCACATGCGGTAACCGAAAATTCTCCAGTAGGCCTGTGAAGCCGTGTCTGCTCCACACCCCCCCTACCTGCACTGATGAAGCTAAACCTCAAATAAACCAACAAAACACAGTTATCACTGAACTCAAGGAGAGCAGTGAAAAAAATTCCAATGAAGTACTCAATCAAGAGTCTCCACTTATGCCCCCCAAAAATTTAAATATGCAAAACAGGAGTCTGTGGATGGAAGCCTGCCTTGGCAAGCCCTTGTCATGATCGCAATACTCGCACCTTGAAATAGACATTGACAAAAAGGGGCCACCCTGGTGTTTCCCTATTTATGTTCCAATACTCGCAACCGAGTGGGACTTAAGGGGCTATTTATCAGGGTGGTGTGGTGCTCGTCCGAGCCAGACGAAGCGCCGTAGCAGGCGTGAAACATTGTTGCTCTCCTGTGAACGCACCTGCCTTTCCACCTTCCCTCTCCCCGTCGCACCAGCTCCGATGTGTCTACAATAAACCACCTGCATCTGTGAAGTTGGTGAGTGCGAGACTCTATTTCTTTACATTGACATTTGCTCTCCTTTGCCTGGCCTCCGCACCGCAACTCAGTGGTAAGGACACTATCGCTTACAGCTGCTATCTCCTGTCCTGTTCGTCCTGATCAAGTGTTCCCAATATCAGCTAGTGCCGGTCGTCATCCTCTCCACACTATATAACTACTATAATACTGCTCCTATATACAAGACTATAACTACTATAATACTGCTCTTATATACAGGAATATAACTATTATAATACTGCTCCTATATACAAGAATGTAACTACTATAATACTGCTCCTATATACAAGACTATAACTACTATAATACTGCTCTTATATACAAGACTATAACTACTATAATATTGCTCTTATATACAGGAATATAACTACTCTAATACTGCCCCTATATACAGGAATATAACTACTATAATACTGCTCCTATATACAGGAATATAACTACTATAATACTGCTCCTATATACAGGAATATAACTACTATAATACTGCTCCTATATACAAGACTATAACTACTATAATACTGCTCTTATATACAAGACTATAACTACTATAATATTGCTCTTATATACAGGAATATAACTATTATAATTCTGCTCCTATATACAAGAATGTAACTACTATAATACTGCTCCTATATACAGGGATATAACTACTATAATACTGCCCCCTATATACAGGAATATACTACTAAAATACTGCTCCTATATACAGGGATATAACTACTATAATACTGCTCCTATATACAGGAATATAACTACTATAATACTGCTCCTATATACAAGACTATACTATAATACTGCTCTTATATACAGGAATATAACTACTATAATACTGCTCCTATATACAAGAATGTAACTACTATAATACTGCTCCTATATACAGTAATATACTACTATAATACTGCTCCTATATACAGGGATATAACTACTATAATACTGCTCCTATATACAGGGATATAACTACTATAATACTGCTCCCTATATACAGGAATATAACTACTATAATACTGCTCCCTATATACAGGAATATAACTATTATAATACTGCTCCTATATACAGGAATATAACTACTATAATACTGCTCCTATATACAGGAATATAACTACTATAATAATGCTCCTATATACAAGAATATTACTACTATAATACTGCTCCTATATACAGGAATATAACTACTATAATACTGCTCCCTATATACAGGAATATAACTACTATAATACTGCCCCCTATATACAAGAATATAACTACTATAATACTGCTCCTATATACAGGAATATAACTACTAAAATACTGCTCCTATATACAGGAATATAACTACTATAATACTGCTCCTATATACAGGGATATAACTACTATAAAACTGCTCCTATATACAGGTATATAACTACTATAATACTGCTCCTATATACAGGAATATAACTACTATAATACTGCTCCTATATACAGGAATATAACTACTATAAGGCTATGTTCACACTACGTAAGTTTCCGGCCGTAGCGCATTCCGTGAATAAGCGGCCGGAGGCTTACGTAGTTTGCGTACAACTCAAAGTATACGATGTACGGCTGCACAGTTCACACTACGTCCGAACTTATGCCCGGATCGTACGCAGCGGCGTAAAAAATTAACCAGACCATTGTTTGTGGATGAAAATGCCGTAACTTACGCCCGTAGCGTTACATACGGCCCCGTACGTAGTGGTGATTTCTTCATTTTTGCTGCTTTTTGTGCCGATCCAAAAGGCTCTGTGGGGTGTCCGGGGCTAGGCGACGATTTCCAAGTAAAAGACCGCTGTCAGATCGCTACGTAGGGCGCTCGGGAAGCGTAAGTAGACTTCGGGCGTAAGTATACAAGAATACACTGATGTTCTAGGCATTAATGGTAAATCCTATGGCTGTCGGCTACTACGGGCAGGAAAGGTTTCTTCCATATTCAGTAGCCACCATGTCAGGATTTACCCTTCTATACAACTTGATAATAGACATCTGTCTCTTTATATAACAACAAATATTTTTGAATACGATTTTTCCTTTGATCGACATGAATCCGCTGTGATCTCTGGAGCTTTTCATCCAACAATCTGATTTCCAAAAATAATGGCACAGAGTCCATCGTCATTTACTGTTCGACACCGATTTCCATGATTTTCACGTACAACTTCCAAGAAAAGACCTGAAGATGTTTTTCCTTTTGACAGAATAATGCAGAAACTCTTCCACCGATTCCCTCCTTTGCATCAGGAAAGATGAGACACGTCGGGGCCTTTGATAAACCGAAGACTAAATGCAAATAATAGACTGAAGCAATTTCCACTCTATCGGTGTCTCTCATTTTTCAAGCTTTAAATGAGACACTATGGGGCCTTTAAGAAAAGCCTCGTGTCTCCGGCTTTCCAGCCTCGCTGCCCCTTCTCTCTGCGTTTTCTAATAAATTTCTCTCGAGCCTACAGCTATAGTTTGCTGAAAATGATCAAATTTTGCAAAATCCACATATGTTCTAAAGCAGCTTCATTCTCCAGACATCAGGCAGCCCATAATCTCGAAATGCCTGAAGAGATGAAGAGCGACCTTCATATGTCAACAGTGAGCTTGTTGTGGTTCAATCACACGTCTGTAGGTAGCGGAGGATTAAAACCAAAAATTCAGATATTTAGGACGTTCCAACGCGTATCAAGGGGAAAACGGTTACGGCAAAAGAAGCTAATATAGTGTGCATGCATACTGCTCAACTAAATGCAATTAAGTGTCATATATATAGTAAGATTCTTGTAACCGCTGAGGCTAGGTTCACACTGCGTTTTCAGCATCCGTTTAACGCATCCGTTTTTTGCAAAAAACGCATGAAAAACGGATTGCAAAAAACGGATTCATTTGTGTACATCCGTTTTTCCATTGACTTCCATTATAAAAAAAAACTGATCCGTTTTTTTTGGCGGACCAAAACGGACCAAAAAACGTTGCTGACCCTATTTTTGTGGACGTTAAAAAAAACGGATCCGTTAAATGGATGCTGAAAACGCAGTGTGAACCTAGCCTGAGTGATGCATTATTTTTTATATATATTTTTGTTGTTTTTTTTTATCCTCAACAAATATTATTATTATTATTATTTTCCTGTCGATGTAGCCAGATGAGGGCTTGTTTTTTGTGGTATAGTTAACATTTGTTAATGTTATCATTTGTGGTACATATACATTTTTGAAGAGACACATCAAAAGTTTTGACTGGTGGGGGGGGTCTGGGTTCTTAGAGCACTACTAGTATTAAGCCAACTTGCCAAACTGTTTGTGTCTGGCAATGTTTTTCGAACCCAAACGCTTGACATTTGACTATGTTTTCCAGGACTCCCTACGGCGGCATCCAACTTCTCTAGCTACCAAGGGTCAAATGTTCGGGTTTTGAGAACATTGCTGAACCCAAGCAGTTTGGCCAGTCTGCTTAACACTAATCCCTAATGATAACAAGTGGGGAGAAGTGCATGTCTGAATGCTTCTCTCCGCACCCCCTGTGCGAGACCTGAGACATCCTATACTTTCATTAGGAGACCTAACCAAAAAGTAGTAAGTCCAACAGCACCAAGGAACTCAGTCCATTGTAGCCAGAGTAGAGTGTGGATGCACGTTGGGGAGCCCAGCGTAGAGAACCAGCATTGGCAAAGACCCTCAGGGGTCAAAACATTGCATTATGTGAATTTAATAATAATAATTATTTATTAATAATAATAATAATAATTTAATAATACCACATTATGTAAATAAACTTGGATTTGAACAGATTCTGGAATCTCTTGGACCCTCTTCTCCTACATTGGAAGACTATTACGATTAGGTTGTTTTTTGTTTGACAAGATGTAGAGTCTATTCTTATCCTACATTTGAAAATAGCAATTTAACATCATACCTTTTTTCTTTCACCATGTTTCATCAAATACATGTGTTTTTTTTGTTTTGTTTGTCTTTTCAACTAATAATGTTACTTTTTACTATTGAAATGGTGAGTTTTTATTATTCAACTTTTTTCTGTCTTTACAAATCAATATATTTCCCCTTCCTGCCAGTGTACTACTGACTGCCTGCCTGGTAGACCCAGCAGCACTCAATAAATAAGTGACAGATGCAGGGACCTTTGCCTTTGGCTGTTATGGCAACCCAGTGGCACCCTACTAATATATCCAATCTTCCTTACCCTTTAGCAGCCTTTCTCTGCCTACAGCATCAAATACCTCCCCAGCTTGAAAAAAGTCCATCTAGTGTAAACCCATAAATAGAAGACTTGGAGGAGGGGGATGCAGCTGCAGTATCTCTCCCAAACCTTATACAGTAAGACCTTGGTTCCCAAACACCTCAGAACTCAAACCACATTTCACCTTGAAGTTTTGTTTGGTACTCGAAAATAAGGGGAAAATCAGGGGAGATGAGGTGTTTGGACACCTAGGTTACAGAAGCAGGGATCTCTTCATAATAATGGGACTTTTCACTTCCACGGTGGAGTCAGGGAAAGAGGCAGGACCACTGTTAGAACTCAGAGCCTATGCATCGAGTTGTAACGGCCGCCCTGATCCTGCCTCTCTCCCTACCTCCTCCACGGGATTCCTGTCATTATGACGGGAATCCCCACTACTTTGCACCACTACTTTTTGCTAGTCCAGTGGAGGTAAGTGTTCATGCTATTGCATCACCACTTAACTCTTTACACTTTGTGGGCTGGGCGCTCTGCACCTGATCCACAGAGTATAAAAGCTAATAAAACACATCTACATTGTTTCCTATGAGAACACACAGTCGGTTCTCGAACTGCTCAGTTCTGGAACGGCCTTCAAGAACCAATTCTGTTTGAGAATAGAGGTATTACTATATATTAGACTAAATCCTGGGAGGAGACATCTGATTGGCTAAGATCACACTGCACAGCTCTAACATCACTCCCAGAAGCGATCATGCATGTAAGAAGGAAGGTGAAGTAACACTGGAGTCCACCTGAATATAGTACCTTAGAAGTCTAATGTATATGGAGGTTTTACAGGTTGTGTTTGTGAGATTGAATTGTATTGTTTGTCATTTATTTGACCCTGATTTTTTTTTTTGTCACAATGGAGTCGTGAAGAAGCAAAGAACATTGACAATGACCGAGGCTGAGGTTTGGCACTTGAAGTTTTGTTAGTTCCTCAGCACATATCAGCTTTATGAAAAATTTGAGCACTGTGGCATTTGACTACGGGTGGCTGAAGAAGTTGGATGCAGCCCTAAGGCTGCTTGGAAGACATGGATACAGCCATAGACCATAAGTTGTATCCATGTTTTTCAGGACTCCCTAAGGCTGCATCCAACTTCTTCAGCCATCCGTACTAGAGATTTGCTCATCGCTACTGGTGATCTGTTTCCAGCCAAACACCCACTATGTTTCAGGGTCTCTCTGATGTAGGAAAGAGAATAATCAGTCTGTTCAATATTAACATGTCTGATCTTTTTTGTTCGCATGGGAGTCTGGCAGCGGCTTTCTCCCCATTTAGAACAAATGGGCCAAACCAAGCATGTGTGCGCATGGATCAGTAATGATAGTTGCCAGACGTACGGGTGTTTGGCCAACAATGATCTGCAACGTGTCACCAGCGTGTGGGATAAACCAATACATTTATAGGCTTCAGGATCATCACTTATATGATAGATGTAAATATGCAGCCTTTTTTTTTGGCCGTCCATCTTCAGGACACATCATGTATATTGTCTTTTCCCCATCTTATTTATAGCTCGACTGCTGCCAGACTGGTCTTCCCATCTCTTCTCTCAGCTGGGTGCCGATTCCGCTTTAAGCAGGAGATGTGTCATGTCTGACAAGTTGGTTGCTATGGATACATTGCCCTACAACCACATTCTTTTCGTCTAGGTCGCCGGATACGAAATCTCCAGGAAGGGTATTTCTAAGACTTCTTTATTAATGGTCAATCCACTAGGATAAGCCATCCGTATATGTTCATTGGAGCTCCAATATCTGACATAGCCACCAATCAACTGCTTTCTGTAGCTGCGGTGCCTACATATATAAAGGACAGAGCCAGAACCAGACAGCTCCATTCACTGTGTAGTGGTCACCTTGGGTTACTGCAGCTCAGCTTCCAAATAAATGAACGGGGACTGATCTCTAGTAAGCCAAAATGGCCAATACACAATGTAAGATGCAGGTGCAGCACTCCCATACTGGTGACCTGCATCGGGACTCCTGGATCAATAGCAACCATAGGATACATTCTGGTGCCCGTCACAGGAAGGTTTCATCCAAATTCAAAGATAGATAATGTAAAACTAGTATGGTGATGGCACTAGTCAGCAAATTAAGTTATGAATAGGGATAAAAAAAAAAGTTTTTAAAAGTTTGGTTTGACAAACTTTGAAGCAAAGTTTGATTTTGGTTAAATAAAACCCAAATGTTTCTTAAAGGACAACTCCCACAAAAAAAATTTTAAGCTTATTTAACACACATTACAAAGTTATATAACGACGTCAGAGCCGGGGGGCGGTCCGGGTCTTCTTCCTCCTCGGCGTCTTCATAGAGAGTGAATGGGACGGAAAAGGCTGCTGGTGCACATGCGCACCAGCAGCCTTTTCATTGGCTGGAGCGCATCACATGGCTTCCAGCTTCGTCAGCCCTGATTGGCTGAGGTTGCTGGAAGCCATGTGATGCGCTCCAGCCAATGAAAAGGCTGCCGGTGCGCAAGCGCACTGGCAGCCTTTTCCCTCCCCAGGACTCGGAAATTAGAGACATCGCTGGACGGCGGACGGCGGTGACGGTGAGGCGGACGGCGGGCGAATGGAGTGGCGATCGTCACCGGAGGGAAGGTGAGTATGGTGTCTGTGTGTGTCTGTGTTTTTTTTTTTTTGGGGGGGGGGGTCCCGCGGGAGTTGTCCTTTAATTTCCTAAAATAATATAATTTACTGTATATTAAGCAGTTGCATGCAGTTAGTTTTCGGGGTGCTAGCTTTGCATAGACACGTATTTCCGATTGCTTTCTACCCCGCCTGATTCTGTAGGAGGACACCGGGGGAGCACGGACAGGTAAGGCTTTCTCTTTTTTTTTATTTCTATGTGTGTTAAATTGTGCAGCTTCAAAACTTATTTTACTGATTGGAGTCTGAGCTGTCACCATGTCTAATTGTGTAGAGGTCAATTAAGAGAAAATAGCAGTAAAACCCCTTTAAGTCACCAATGAACTTTGGCTAGTGGACAAGGAAGGTCTGGGTTACATCTCCGCTGTACCCGATTGACTATAATGGGCTTGTTTGAGCATTTTCAGCAGGCTGTGCTGCACTTTACAGGATGAACTAGAACTACATGCAATGCAGTCTAGTTCAGGATTTGTTTCCTAAATCTGCATTTATATAATATTCATTTATATAATAGGGGGGGGGGGAGATGTTTTTTTCTGTGTGATTACATTTATTGCTGAACTTGTGACGTCATGTCATAGTATGACTGTATCGTGTCCTATAACTTATATAGGACTCGGATGGAACCATCTACTATGTAGTCAGGAGGTCTAGTCAGGTAAATGAGAGATTTGGATATAACACACATAGATTGCAGAGGTCTTGACTTCCAGCCAGCGCCGGCTTGATGGAGACTATCGGAGCCTGCAGGCATACAACCTTTAGCATCTTAAATCCTGCTTGATACTTGGGACATTTGTTCCCATCTTATAGAGCACAATATAAGGATTCACAATTCATTCACATTAAACTTTACAGGGAAGGAGTCGCCTCTCCAGCCCTTCTGCCCCAAAGCACAAACCAATGCACCTGGTGTTAACCGTCAACTTAGATGGCTTCATCTGGAATCCCTCATGTTCCAGCAACGTGATTGCAAACAAAACAAAGAGGTTAAGTGCAGTTTCTAAACTATTGATCAAACGCGTCGTAACTCAAGTCAATGGAGCCCAAAGCTATAGGATGGGAGGAGTACGGAGAAGAATCATCAAAAATCAATAAATGTGGAGAAGAGCTGGAACCTGAGAGAATTTTTTTTTATCAACAAGAACATTTTTGTTCTATTGTAAAAGTGTTCCTAATATAAGAGATTTATTTTCTTCATTTGAGTCGAGATTAGTAGAAAATCACTTGTCAAAGTCAAGAGCAAAAGTTTTAAAGGAAATAGAATCCCTGGCACTGTTCTGTGATTACAAGTTTTCTCTATCCTTATGATGGGGCATACCTATCTCAACATTGAGGGTCCAACTGCTGCCCCCCTACACAGTCTTCAGAATGAGGACTCCAATAGGATGGAATGAACATGGCGGGCATTGAACGCATCTACTGAAATGGGGGCAATAGGGATGAGCGCAACTTCAGTATGCTCGAGTCCAATTGTTTTTCATTTGAATACTGGTGGCTGAAGATGTAGGATGCTGCCCTAGGGAGTCTGGGAAAACATTGATACAGCCATAATCCTATATTAATGTTTTCCATGACTTGCTAGGGCAGTATCTAACTTCTCCAGACACTGGGAGTCAAATGCCGAGCGTTCAGGTTTGGAGAACTTGCCGAACATGGACAGTTCAACAACTCCATTCAACACTACTGGTGGCCAAACTTTGGGCTGACAGTTATTGGAGGTGTTTAACCATCTTAAATTAGGCTAAAGATGGGCCAGGTTTTCAAAGTACTTGAGCCACTATGATAACTCTGCCCCACTTTAGGCTTTCTTGTCGAAGTTTATAATTAGTGTTGAGCCAAGTTGCTGAACTGTTTGGGTTCGGGAATATTTTCCCAACCCAATCGCTCCGCATTCGACTCCTAGTGGCTGGAGAAGTTAAATGCTGCCCTAGGGCTGCCAGGGAAATATGGATACAGCCTATAGCTTATGGCCATGTTTTCCAGGACTCCCTAGGGCTGCATCCAGCCAGGAGGAATCAAGCGCTGAGGGTTCGGGTTTGTTAATGTTGCCGTAACCGAACATTTTGACAGGTTCACTCAACACAATTTACAATCTCCAACAATTTTTACTTATCTGATTGAATGTCTACATAGATCAAGGTTCCAAATTAATAACTCCACCTAACGTCCCGACCATACAAATACTTTTTCTGAAGTTACACTGCTGAAATTGAATCCCTTTCTACCCCGGTATCGGGGTCGGGAGGCCACCTTAAACATTAGATTGTTACCCAATTCCACCAAATTTGGTTTGAGACAACACCTATATAAAGATAATGGCCATAGGGAAATTTTCCACATTTAAAGGGGAACTATCAGCAGGTTAGACTTCTAATGATAATCAATGCAGGCGGCTGGCAGGATGAGGCGACAGTGCTCCTGAGGGTGCTCTGGAGAAGACTTTAGCCCAACTAACAGCATGGGACCGGTGCCGAGGAGGAAGGTAAGACACATATCTCCCTCCCCAGGGTCCCTGGCGATATAGGGGGCTATCAGCAGTTATAGTCATCTAACCTGCTTATAGTTCATCTTTAATAGTCTTAAAATTAGATTTGCTTTATTTGATCCCATTACTCAGAATCTAGTTCTCGATTTATTTTACCGCAGCGTCCGTGGTCAGAGCTCCGGCGTTTTGCTCGTCTTGCACAATTACAGCCTCAACATCTTAAGCAAATGTTGACAAACTTTTTGTGAAAACACATTTTTTAATTTACATTGAAACATTTTGCGGCGCTCATTAAAACAGTAATGCTAAATAAATATAGCGGGAGAAGCAGATGGCAAGATTTTAACAACGGAAAATAAATATAAAGGATTCTCCAGTTTAGAATATGGAGAAAAACTGAGCTCATAGTCTTGGCAAATTACCCAGTTGGGAGGAGGAGAAGGGGCGCCATTGTCTCACCGTGCAGAATAATTACGGAAAATAACGATAAAACGATATTCATCCAGCAAAGTGCAGTTCGATTAGTTTCCACTGCTTGTAGTTTTTATAGATGGAACAGGCAACACATTGATGTCCTACAGTGATGATGTGTCCAGACTTATATAAAGATGAAGAGTGAAGTGGGCATGAAAATATCAGGTTTTATCAATACTCTGTCTGGAGCTGTTTATACTTTATGTGGCCGCCCAGTGGTTGTGATGGGAATTGCAGCATGTTGCATATTACAACATTGGATCCAATTTGCATTGTGAAGAACTTATAGCATCCATAATAAAATTTGCAGAAAGCAATCGGTAGTGATCCTGAAATAATCTGTGCTGCTGTTAGCTGTAACGCTGAGTTAGGGACCTCTCACAAAATCAGAATAGTTATGTCCTGAAATACTAGACCCGACCTTTCCATTATGCACCTGTGAGTCTGTGACCTCTCACTAAACCCATTAACTTCTATGTTGCTGAGACTCTGCACATTCTGTGACTTACCTCCTGTTTCCATCACCGCAAGGTCTTTTTCGCATATAGCCCCGTCCTCACTAACATTATCACATTGTAAGTAATTATATAACAAGGATTTGTCCAGAAACATGGCTGCTTTCTTCCTGATACGGTGCTATATCTATTTGTTGGTCTATCATGAAGCTGAGCTGCAATACCATTCACAACCTGCAGTAAGGTGTGGTGCTGTTTTTGGAAGAAAGTGGCTATCTTTCTTTAATCCTGAAGAACCCCATTTAACCTCTTCCCAATATTCAATAAACTAGATGTAGGAAGGAAGTGAGGCGTGGGTTACAGCTATAGCTGATACTTGCCATAAGTGGCTCGGGATAAAGATAAACTTAATTCACTTGATTCTATAGTGAAAAGTCGCTACAGCATCTAAGTGGTTAAACAAAGGTGAAAGAAAGTTGTGTGAACATGGGTTGCCGTTCAAATATCGTTGTGGCTGGACAAATGTCAGGAAGCAAGTATGGAGCAGGTGACAGCTGTTAGTCAGAGATGAAACTTGTCAGTGGCCGGGATCAGAGATAACTCCAATCCAAGCCCTTTAAACCCATAAATTCCATAGTCAATAGTGACTGCAGCATCTGGGCAGCTAAACAGTGGTAGAAGATGTCATGGTAACAGTGTGGAGTGGGTGACTGCTATAAGCCAGCAATAAATTATTACTATGATACACATAAATTTACCTCCTCAATCAAGAGTGACTGCAGCATCTAGGCACTTTAAAAGATATAAGCAGTTGCATACAGTTAGTTTTCTGCATGCTAGCTTTGCATAGACGAAGACCTCGTGCTTTGCTTTCTCCCCTGCCAGCTTCTTTTGTGTATATTTACTTATCACAGCATTTTTTTTTTTGTCAATGTTGCTGTTTTTTTATTTCCAGCAGCAACATTGGAACAAAAACATGCTGTCATAGGTAAATATACAGAAAAGAAGCTGGCGGGGGACAGTGTAGACTTGTAGGAGGACACCGGGGGAGCGAGGACAGGTACGTATAGGCTCTTTTTTTGTTTTTTTGTGTATTAAGTTGTACAGTCACCATCTTTACAAACTGAACTTTGCACAAAAAAAAGATTGATTTGGCAACAAAATTTGTAAAAAATCTCTGTTCGTAATGTTCTGTTCTCTCATTTATAAAAATAATCCCTCATATGAAATATTCAGAACATTAAATAAAACTATTGAGAAAAAAAAAAAAACTACCAAAAAATAAACATTAAATAAAACCTCTAGACACTGGTAGAATTGGGGTTTTTTTTGTTTTTTTTTACATCCAATCCAATTACACAAATAATTTTTTTCAGTTTCTCAATTCCTTATATGCTAACACTTGGCTGTGTCTCCACAGGGTCTTTGCACGTAATGTCTCTTCAGATCGGTATTTTCAAGCTCATAGAAAACCTCTAAAAAGAGATGACGAATCATCGAAAAACTCATCCTCTTCCACGTCTTCAGCTGCACACTCGGCTAATTGGCCGCAGCACTGTCCATTATCAGTAAGTCAGACATTGGCTAAGTGGTGAGTGACAGCCTTCTCAGCCAATCACTGGCCTCGGTGCTCTCCCTCAGTCAGTGATTGCCTGAGCACACGGCTGAAGACACGGAAGAGAACACTGGGGGAACGTGTGCAGGTAAATTAACTTTTTTTTTAAACAATTGTAGCAAAAATTCGCTTTGTCGACTAATCAAATTTTTGCTAAATTTGCTGCAAATTCAGCTCTGTTGGATTCACTTAGCTCATCTCTACCTCTAATATATGGTCACTTACTAAATATTAACTTGATAACAAATTCTTTTTTACATACAGACAACACAAAAAAAAATAATTAAAAAAAATCTCCTTTGTTGTGGTCTTTCCTTTGGCTAAGCGTTATTCCGTCATCGATAATACTGCACACAGGAACGTGGTGGGGCAGAATTAAGCGTCGGCTCTCATCTGTCCTTCACCAAGCTCTAACCTTTATTTTATCTTATCTTAATCTGATGCAAATAAAAAGAAAGTTTCAGAAAGAAAAGAAAACATTCCTCGCCAAAAAACGTGAGGCACAACGTGAGAATTGTCGGCAGCTGCCGGGGATGGGCTGCAGACGGTTGGGTAGCACATCGGAGCTTTTCAAGATTCAAGTGACTAACAAAACAGAAAAATAATTGGTTGGGGAGAACAAGGGGTAAACTGTAAAGTCCGCCATGGGAAAGAGACGGTGAAGAAGCGAGCCAAGCATCGAGAACCAGGAGCCGGCGCTGCAGATTAAGGCCAATAACTTGTATGAATTCAATCAGCTAGCCTCCCGGTATATCATCTAAATGGGAAATAGAGGGCATTTCTTCCACATCTAATAAGCCTATGAACTTCTCTTTGATTGACAGCCTGAACGTTTTGGAAAATATCCAATGCTGTATGAATTCTGAATAGTTTTTGCACTTTTTCTATTTTCCACCTGTCTGGCTTTCAAAAAAAAAAAAAATAATTAAAACAATTCCTTTAATCCCCTAAATATGTGAAATGGAATAAGAGGGAAAAAAAAGAGCAAAAAGAAGGGCACAGGCGCCTCGTGTAATACCGTAGGGTAGGACGTAAAATAAAAGTTGATGTTAGGCTCACCTTATAGCCCCCCTGGGCTAGGAGCATATCACCCCAGCAGGGGTATGGGTCTTTTGCAGGCACCCAACTGTGGACGTGGGCAGAATATATGGGACAGCAAATGCTAGAAATACCTAACAACGGGATTCTCCTGACATAGGGGCCCGAGTAATGAACAAAGGAAAAATGCAAGAAAAAAATTGGAGATATATATGACCCAACGATGTCTCTGAGATTATCCAACTCAAGTAAACTAAGTAAAATTCATTGTAAAAAACATGTTTCAGGAGAATAACACTCCCTCAGAACAGTCGTGCAAGTCATGGAAAGATCACACCGGAGAGTTGGGTTATCTCAGCGACAGCGCTCGGTCATTTTATATATGCCTCCAATTTTTTTCTAGCATTTTTCTTCTGAGATAAAATGAAGGATTACAACAAAGGCTTCCAGCCAACGGGCCGGTGCTTAATACTTTTTATGTTTCACGTTGTTAAAATCTCAATTTCTATTACAAAGCGGTAAATTTTGTGAGGTCGGTCATAGGCGTTACAGGGGGTAGGGGGGGGGGGCATTGGAGCATCTACATTTTTTTTATTCCTTCCAGGACAGTAAAGTCTTACTTAAAGCTGAAGTTTGCTACCTAAGGCCATGTTCACATTCTGTAAAACACCAGCTGTTCTGTGACCCAGCCGGATCCCAATGAAAAGTCCGCATCTCAATTCCCCGCTGCACACAATGGAGCTTGCGGCTGGAGCCATACACTTCATTGTGTGCACTGACAGGTTCTCTGCGGCTACTATTCAATGAAGAGTGTCCGCAGAAAATTGACAAGTCAGTTTTTTGTAGGGCCGCTAGCGATCCAAGCTGGAGTGTATACTATGTGTATTCCCTCAGCCACCAACAGGTATATTTGGAGGATATCCCATACAAAGAACATTTGTGATGATACCTGATAAGTATAACTATATCACCTGTGATGATACCTGATGAGTATAACTATATCACCTGTGATGGTACCTGATGAGTATAACCATATCACCTGTGATGATACCTGATGAGTATAACCATATCACCTGTGATGATACCTGATGAGTATAACTATATCACCTGTGATGATACCTAATGAGTATAACTATATCACCTGTGATGATACCTGATGAGTATAACTATATCACCTGTGATGATACCTGATGAGTATAACTATATCACCTGTGATGATACCTGATGAGTATAACTATATCACCTGTGATGATACCCGATGAGTAGGCTTGATCGAACAGCAGAAAAAGCTAGGTTCGATCGAACTCAAACCTAGGCCATTGTTATCATTTTAAGGAGTTTGTAAGAATTTGTTGTGCCTTCTGTCTCCACTGTATAAGCAATGCAGAGGTCCCCAAAGCAAAAACAGACAGGGTGGGTCCCACAGTGCAAAATGGAGACAAAAAAGTAAAATTGACATAAAAGTGGCAGATTTAAAAAAAAAAAAAAACATTTTAAAAATCAAGCACTGAAATTATGGACTTATTTTTTATTTATGGAAGATCATGAAATTAAAAATGGCCGCTGTTATGCTTATTTTACAAATTTTTATTTGTTTCATTTTACAGTGTGTGACTATAAGGCCTTACCCCCATGTTGCGTTTTACGAGGACGTGGAGGGCCTGTAGTGGACCCGCCCCAACCCCTGCATGGCAGCATCTCCGCTATGATGCTGGGAGCTGTATATATATGTGCAGCGCTGTAATGACACCGGTGTGTGGCTGAAGGTGGGTCCACAACAGGCCCTCCACATCCATGTTGTCTGTGCAACATGGAACGTGAGAATAAGGCCTAACTCTTACATTAAGCCACACCCCTTGCCAATGTATCCACGCCCCTTTGTCAAGTAAAGGGCAAAATGCCTAAAACAAGGTGTGCAAATTGCACCCACAACTGACAAATATGTGCCGTGGTAATTCTGCTTCACTTCTGTTAGTTACATCCATTCGGCAGTCCCGGCCGCAGCCGTCTGGGCACAGGTGTGTTTTATGTCCATTTCTAGCACAGTCTGCAGCCTGTTGAGATCTTACTATATAAATGAGACATTACAGATGGGGGGAGGGGGGGGTGTTATACAGATTTCCCAGACAGGATGTAACCTCTGACCCACAGACTGATGCGGCAAGTACATAATGAACGCGCTCTCAAGGCGCCCCTATCATATACATGGCAGAGATTTTTTTTTTCTTTCTTTCTCATCTGAACTTTAGATAAAACGCCGGCGATTACACGCTGATTTTGTCACAAACTTCAGTCAGGCATGAACAATATATATATCTGCTAGAAGCAAGGTCATTTATATAGCGAGAATCGCACAAACATCGGCAAAGAATAAACTTTGAAGGAAGTAAATGACTTTTTTAGGCTCAAAGATTTTCTAAGTTTACTAAGATAGATATGGCTATGTTCAGACTATGTAAGAGACCGGCCGTTCCATGATCTGGCCGGGTCACAGAGCGGTCGGTCTCCGAAAAGATCATCCCGCCGGTACTGCAGTACCGGCAGGATGATCTTTGCAGCACGTACGGATGCGGGCGCATCCGTACGTGCACGCATCAGAACTTCCCACAGCACAATATGGAGCGAGCGGTCGCAGCCGCCAGCTACATTGTGTGCACTGACATGGTTTTCTGCGGCCGCTATTCAATGTCAGTTGTTTGCGGCACCGCTAGGGTTCCCAGCCGGAGCGTATACAATGTGTATACACTCCGGCCGGGATCCCATAGACAGCCAGGTAACATATTTCCGTAATAATCAAGGCCATTGTACAACGGCCGGGGTTTTACGAAAATATACGTGTGAACATAGTCTATATATGTATTCATTCATATATATTCATACATATTAGTGATAAGAGATGAGTGCAACCTGAGCATGCAGCATTTGAATACTGGTGGCTGAAGAAATAAGGCAGATGTCCTAAAACTATTTCAACTTTGCCCTGACATAGCAGAGCCCAATCACTGCGTCCACTATGGACACCATGACACAAACCCAATAGACCCCAATGGTGTCGGCAGTAACAATGTGATAAAATCATGTTACTTAATGGTACAAATAACAAAAGCAGATAGAGGTCAGACCCCATTGGGCTTGGGGAGAACCAAATATGTGTCTATGTTTGTTAATCAAGTGTGGGATAGACAAAGGTGGGAATCTGACACCCATTAGATGTCCCTAGTTGTGTTTAGCGGAGCTGTCAAACTGTCCAGGTGGACATTAACACTTGATGTTCGACTGACCATGGCTTTAGCTCTAGGGCTACCAGGAAGACGTGCATAAAGCCTTTGGCTGTTTCTATGTTTTCCAGGACTCACTAGGGCTGTATTCAACCTCTTCAGCCAATGGTACAAAAATACCAAACGATTGGACTCAAGCCTGCCCAAGTTGCGCTCATCTCTATCAGTGATGCTTAATCCAGGGCTCTTCAGCTATTTTAAGACTACTACTCCAAGCATTCCCAGGTCGTGCTGGGCATAATTAAATTTTATTAATGTTACATCAATTTAGTGGGATTAACAAGAGGGTCTATTATAAATGAGTGATTGGTCCCTATTATTGTTGAGCGGAGTTGCAGAACTGTTCAGATTCGGCACATTCTCTGAACCCAAACACTCTGAATTTGACTCGTGGGGTCTGGAAAATTTTGATCCTGTAAAACATTGGCAATAGGTCATAGGCTGTATCTATGTTTTCTGGCAGCCCTATGGCTGCATCCAACTTCAAATGTTAAGTGTCCGGGTTCGAAGAACATTGCCAAACTCAGTTTGGCAACTCTGCTGAACACTAGTCCCTATAGGTCAGTAGTCCTCAACCTATGGTGCTCCTGAAGTGCCAATGCTGGAGAGATACAAGTTGGGATTCACTGAGATAAGTAGAAGCTCCTCAAGGTTGTAGAGAAACAAATTTGAGTGTCTTCTCTCAAAAAGGCTTTTTATGGCATCTTCATCAGGGGTACAACTTAAGCAAAGAGGACGGTAACAAAAAAAAAAAAAAAAATGGCTGTTACCACCCCATTTTAATCCCCCATCAACTATACAAATTGGACATGTTTGGCCAAACTTGACAATGTTGGCAAAATCAGGTCACCATTTATTGTTTATGGAGGAGTCCCAATTCTCTTCCTTGAAGATTATGTGGATGAAGAGAAGGGCATGTTGGATCTTCCATAGGGAAATCAGGAGAGAAAGCTGTTGGCTGAAGAAGTGTATGGTGAAGACCTATCATCCATCTATGAGGGAATAATGCTGTTGACCTGCTCTTTTGACCCTTGATACCATGCCACTTGAGTGAAACCCTATTGACCCTGAGATTTGGGAAATCTATAATGGACTTGATGGCAAATGAGGACAGAAGTATCCTAAGGCCCAACATAGCCAATGGCTATCTATATGGTAATTACCAGTGTTAAGCAAACTTGCTGAATTGTTTGGCTTTGGCAATAATATTCAAACCTATATGCTCCACTTTTGACTTCTACTAGTTGGAGAAGTTGGAAGCTGCCCTAGAGCTGGCAAGAAAACATAGACACAGCATACGGCCTATGGCTGTATTCATATTCTGCAGGACTCCCTAGGGCAACATCCAACTTCTCCATCCACTAGAAGTCAAATGAGTGTCTGGGGTCGGAGAACGTTGCCAAAATCCAACAGTTTGGCAAGTTGGCACAACCCTTGTAATGACATTATTGTACTAGTAGAACTCAAAATGCATTGAGCAGCAACTTTTATAAGCTCAAATTGGATAATTTTCATAACTTTTTATTCTAGAGCGAAAATTCATTGATATTACCCATGTACAAAAATAAAAAGGAGGGTATTACTTTGTAAGATGTTGGACCCATTTTCTTTCTCCTGAAATGGAATTTTCACCCTAAGAAGTTCGGCATGAATAACCGAGCTAATCATTTCAAATAATAAAAATACTCATTTGATTTTATTCATACTATTAATGTTATAATCCTTGCTGATCTGGAAGTTATTGCATTGCTAAACATTATTGCTAGGAAAATGTTAGACCCAATATTAAAGAGATTAAAATTAGCATTTGCATTGCAAATACATCAGTCCTTAAATCCCCTAAAGCCGTCTAATTGCAGTGTCTGTAAAACGCGGAGAAGGGACCCGAGCAGGTATTCTGCGGCTTTGCTTCCCGTTCACAAGGCGAGCGCTGAAAATACCAACCGCTGGGAAATTCGATGAAAAGTGCTGTAATTTATTTAAAATGGAGGCTTATCGGCGAGAATATCTGGCATTTTATAGATAAAAGCTTTTAAATGCAACTTCAACATTTTTACAAATCGGCACAAACGTGGTACCAGCGCCGGTGGAAAAATAAAATTATATATGTAGTCAGCTATTGAATGGGAAAGATTATAGAAGGAAGTAAAAGACTGAGAATATTGCATTACCACCAAATATATCGACATGCGTTGGGTGAAAGATATCACGTGTGGACAAAATTATGAATATTGGTTCAAACGAATTGTTAAGGAAACAAAACGGCTGTCCTAAAACTACTTCAGCTTTGCCCTGATATAGCAGAGCCCAAGCACAGTGTCAGCTATGGACTCCATGATGAAAACCCAATCGACCCTATTGGAGTTAATTGGGTCAGTAACTGTGACCTAATCATGTTACTTAATGGTGCAGATAACAAAAGCGGATAGATGTCAGACCACATGGTCCTTCATGGTGGAAACACTGAAATTTATTGGTATGGGCCCCTCTTTCCTGGCTTGGGTCATGTCCTTATACGCCTCACCAAGCGCACAAGTCAAAGCGAATGGCATCCTCTCGGATAGCTTTCCGATTCGGAACGGCACTCGGCAGGGGTGCCCCCTGTCTCCTCTTATTTTTATTTTAACCTTGGAGCCATTCTTGTGCCATGTCAGGGCAAACCTGAACATCACTGGGACGACGATACAGAAGACACAGTATAAAATAGCGGCCTATGCTGATGATCTGTTGTTCTTCATTACCAACCCCCTCATTGCATTGCCAAATTTAATGAGTGAATTCGCCACCTATGCCAGACTTTCTAATTTTAAAATAAACCTAACAAAATCAGAGGCCTTGAACATCTCCTTACCTACGGAGATGGTCAATCGACTCCGCTCCTCTTTCAGTTTTTCCTGGTCCGCAGAAGTTATTAAATACCTAGGTATTTATCTAGCCCCCGATCTCAGTACCCTTTATCAGTGTAACTACCTGCCGTTATTAAATACCGTCAAAGCTGACTGCACTCGCTGGGTGAAAGGACCCCACACGTGGTTTGGGCGCTGCGCCATATATAAAATGAATATCCTACCCAGAGTCTTGTTCCTGTTCCAGTGCCTTCCCATCCGCATCCCGACAGCCTTTTTCCGTTCCATGTCCTCCATTCAAACTAAATTTATTTGGGGTGACAAACCAGCGCGTATCCGGAAATCACTACTCACATGTCCAAAGGAACGTGGAGGGATTGGGCTACCAGACGTTAAAAAGTACTATCTGGCCACTCAGCTCTCACACATTGTAGACTGGTGCAGGAACAGCAGTAGAAAACCGTGGGTGGCGATAGAACAATCATACACGGGCTTACCGCTGAATGGTATAGCGTGGCTGCCGGTAGAACGCCTTAGAGATCTCAAATATCACCCTATCATTGGCCCTACATTAGCGACATATTCATGTGATTAGGCAAGCTTTCATACCACTCATTTCCAGCATGACCCCCATTTTGGGGAATCCCGACTTCACCCCCTGCCTGACAGACAAGGTATTCCGAGACTGGATAGCAGCCGGAAACCATAGAGCCAAATTCTATATACTGAATAGAGATTGGCTCTCTGCGGAAGCCCTTCTGGCGTTGACGGAACCGTGTGCCCTGGGACAGTGGAGGGTAATGCAACTGCAACATTATTTGTCATCTCTGCCCCCGGCAACCCAATTCACCCGAGCGCTCATGGACTTTGAACGGCTTTGCAACACCCAAGAGCCGCTCAGGCACACTCTTTCTATTGTATACCAGTTACTCCAGGCTACCCCGGAGGAGATCCCACCGCCCTACCCCCTTAAATGGGAAGCCGATCTGGGACTTACCCTTACGGAGGCCCAGAGATCAAAAATTTTCTACTTGACGCACAAGTCCTCCATCAGCTCCAAATGTCAGGAAGCTAACTACAAACTCCTCTCGCGCTGGTACAGGGTACTGTCCACACTACACTCCCTTATACCCCAGGTTGACCCTGTCTGTTGGAGGTGCGAGGAAGCTGAGGGGACATTCCTGCATGTGCTTTGGGACTGCCCACGATTGCTTGGCTTCTGGTCAGCCGTAATTGAAACCATCAGGAAAGTGACCGGCCTGTCCATGCGTTTGGACCCGTCCCTGTTTTTACTCCATCACAGCGAGATCTCTCAAGAGGCATACAAACATTCTTTGCTGAGTTATCTGGTAATGGCGGCCAGGGCATGTATTCCGCTCTGTTGGAAACAGCGCTCCCTCCCCTCTCTTTCGCTCTGGGTCTCCAAAGTGAATGTCGTGATGTGGATGGAAGATCTCACTGCAGAAATACATTCCACTAATAAGAAATTCCACTCCACATGGGCTCCTTGGACTACTTTCCAGGAGACTGATTCCTACAGGGACCTCCTGCATACTGCTGATGCCTCCCGGACAGGACCCGCGCCTGAGGTATGATGATGCAGAGTATTCACACACCCGCTAGATGTCAGACCACATTGGGCTTGGGGAGAACCAAACTAACCAAGTGTGGGTTAGTCAAAAGTGGGAATCTGACAGCCATTAGATGCCCTCAGCAGTGTTGAGCGGACCTGTCAAACTGTTTGCCAAGGTTCTCAGAACACTTGATGTTTGATTTCCTGACGCTGCGGTCCTAGGGCTGCCAGGAAAACATGGATACAGCCTATGGCTGTATCCATGTTTCCTAGGACTCCCTTAGGCTGCATCCAACTTCTGGAAATCAAACGCCAAGCGTTTTGGTTGAATGAACATTGCCGAACGATGCCAATGTGTAAATCATGGCAGAAATGTACACCTGTTTAGGAGCAAGCTGTTGGAAATGTTCTGTGAACCTGAACGCTCGGTATATGATTCCCTCAATTTAATGCTGCCCTAGGGCTGCCAGGAAAACGTGGATACAGCGTATGGCATTGGATACACGTTGAGCATTCAGGTTTTGGAGAACATTACTCAACGTTGGCGAGGAGCGAATCAAGGCAGGAAATTCAGACCTTGCTGCTGCTCTGGACAGTTCTTGACATGGACAGAAGTGGCAGCAGAGAGCACTGTGTCACACTGGAGATAATACATCACTTCCTGCAGGACGTACAGCAGCTGATAAATACTGGATGGCTTGAGATTTTTAAATAGAAAAAAATTACAAATTTATATAGCTTTGGGGGATTGTAAAAGATCCAGTAGTTGTCAGCTGTACAAGTATGTAGCCAATAGCTTTCATATAAGTATGGCGTCTATTCGTACAAATCAAGCATGAAAAATGAATGTGTGACCCGCACAACTCGGCATCTTATCAAAATCTCAACACAATTTACTTTACAATATGGCAGATTTCCCTAATGCAACAGTTTAGTGATTTGTGCCTCGTTAATAATTATCACAAAATTAATTAGTTATAAATATTGATGCAATTTAGAAAGAGCCGGAAAATCTCAACATCGGCAGAAACCGAGACTGAATCCTGATACAGATCCAGAGATGCAGAACAAAGTCCTGGGTAACAATGTAAGGTTGTAAAAAGGGGACACAGGGACGGGTGACGTACAATAGGTAGAGAGCAGAAGCTGTACACTATGCAGGTTATTCCTGCCGAGCATATTACTCATCGCTCTATGCTGGTGTCTATAACTATAAGCAGAATACACTGGTCTGCTATAGATGTTTGATTACATCCCTAATGTTCCTCCTCTCCTCATTCCATTTTACTTAAGTTTTATTAAAATTTGGTTCAATACCATAAAAACTGAAGGTAGTTTATACCTGTCATTTATTAAAGTTACAAGATATGAATAGAATAAGTTCTGGACTATGGTTGTCAGATAAAGTCCAGATAAAGTAAATTCAAAGTGAAGAAGCAGCAAAAAGTACAGCACTCACTAATGAGAGGTGGTGAGTGCTGGACATTTTCCTGTTTTTCCCCTATTGAACAACTACTATAATACAGCTCTTATATACAGGAATATAACTACTATAACACTGCCTCCTATATGCAAGAATATAACTACTATAAGGCTATGTTCACACTATGTATCTGTGCGGCTGTATTTTTTATGCGTCTGGAAATGTGCGGCTGAAACTGCGGCCGTGGGAAAAAATAGACATGCGGCTGAAAACATACGGTCATTTACTTGGAAATCTGGTTCAACTAAAAATAACAAATAAAATCTTTAGAAAGTGATGCAAACACCTCTGGATGCATCTGGGAAAGCAGGGAAACAGTTTACATGAATTGCTATTACCGGGGTTTGCGATCCTCTGCAGTAATGCCGATGCCTCTCATGGTTAATATATTGAATTAATAAATCACATTTTCATTGTAATAAAGTGCCTTTCGTTGTTCAATAATTAAATTTAAACGAATCCATCATTGTGCAATTAAATATACTGTTAAAATAAATATATATATATATATAAATGTATATTTATATATATTTATTTTTTGACAGTATATTTAATTGCACAATGATGGATTTAGTTAAATTAAATTATTGAACAACGAAACTGATTTTATTACAACAAAAATGTGTTTTATTAATTAAATATTAATTAGTACAGGAAGCTCCATAAGCCGTTAATTCATATGCCGGCAATAGAGCTTTCTGTACTAATCATCACTTTACTTTAATGAAAACATCAAATGTTTCTTCTAATTATGTTATCACAATAGCATTATTAGAAGAAACATTTAGAATTATATGTGCGCTCAGCTGATTGGCTGATCGGCTGAGCGCACATATAATGAGCCGGTCCGCAGCACAGTGACTTCATTGTGCTGCGGACCAGCGAAGAGAGCTCTCCCCACCCCCTCCCCAGCACTGCACCCCTCCCAGCAAGGAAGGGGGGGGGGGTCACTTAACCCCTTCCTTGCTGGGATGGGTGCAGTCCGACATCAGTCCGGCCACATTGAAGTCACTGTATTGCGGACCGGCTCATTATATGTGCGCTCAGCCGATCAGCCAATCAGCTGAGCGCACATATAATTCTAAATGTTTCTTCTAATAATGCTATTGTGATAACATAATTAGAAGAAACATTTGATGTTTTCATTAAAGTAAAGTGATGATTAGTACAGAATGCTCTATTGCCGGCAATATGAATTAACGGCTTATAGAGCTTCCTGTACCAATTAATATTTAATTAATAAAACACATTTTCGTTGAAATAAAATCAGTTTCGTTGTGCAATAATTTAATTTAAACGAATCCATCATTGTGCAATTAAATATACTGTCAAAAAATAAATATATATATAAATATACATTTATTTATATATATATTTATTTTAACAGTATATTTAATTGCACAACGATTGATTCGTTTAAATTAAATTATTGAACAACGAAAGGGACTTTATTACAAAGAAAATGTGTTTTATTAATGTAATATATTAACTATTAGAGGCATCGGCATTCGGGATCATTGACGGCTATTTTTGAAGTACTCCGTACGGACCGCCTGTCAATCCACGGCCGCATGTCCAGCCGCAAACAATGGTCTTGTTCATTTTTTACGGGTCCGTTTACGATAGGGCCGTAGATTCATACATAGTGTGCACTGTGCAGCCGTATATAGTATACTTTCCAGCGTACGCATGAAGCAGAAAAATCCGGCCGATGATTTACTGCCCGCAATACAGCCGCACAGATACATAGTGTGAACCTAGCCTAATACTGCTCCTATATACAGGAATATAACTACTATAATACTGCTCCTATATACAGGAATATAACTACTATAATACTGCTCCTATATACAGGAATATAACTACTATAATACTGCTCCTATATACAGGAATATAACTACTATAATACTGATCCTATATACAGGAATATAACTACTATAATACTGCTCCTATATACAGGAATATAACTACTATAATACTGCCCCCTATATACAGGAATATAACTCCTATAATACTGCTCCTATATACAGGAATATAACTACTATAATACTGCCCCCTGTATACAAGAATATAACTACTATAATACTGCTCCTATATACAGGAATATAACTACTATAATACTGCTCCTATATACAGGAATATAACTACTATAATACTGCTCCTATATACAGGAATATAACTACTATAATACTGATCCTATATACAGGAAAATAACTACTATAATACTGCTCCTATATACAGGGATATAACTATTATAATACTGCTTCTATATACAGGAATATAACTACTATAATACTGCTCCTATATACAAGAATATAACTACTATAATACTGCTCCTATTTATAAGAATATAACTACAATACTGCTATATACAGGGATATAATTACTATAATACTTCCATATTAAGTAATTGTATTTCTTAGACATTAAATTAACAGGGAAATAAATGATTTTAATGGTAAAGAGTAAATGTTTGATTTTTTATTTGCTGCTATTGTTCTATGACTTTCACAAAATACTTTTGGGGCTAAATTTTAATTAGCTGATATTGTAACTTAATCTGGAACAGAGGTTTTATTCTCTGTCAAAGACGATACATGAATATTAAATTAAAAAGATGGCAAGGTAAGAGATCTCCATACAATTACAGGCGCAGTGTGATATAAATAGGACCTGCAGAGCCGTAGCTTGAGGTTAATGCCTCGTTAGCTGATATAATGGCATCTATCATCATTCATCTTCACATGTCTGAGCTTTACCAACACGTTGAGAACAACAGATCAAATCCTACTTGACGGGAGATACCTAGTGAGTATCGATTTCTCTGTATGTTTTATAAGACAAAAAGCAGAGTTTAATACATTCTAAATCAGTTCTCATGTCTACATAATCCACAGAAATATTTAGCTCCATTGTTACCGATATTGTTCTCACCAACATTTGTTAAATAATGAACATAAGGAAACTATTGAGAAACAACAGAATGGAAAAAGATGAAGGGATAAAGGCGCCTAAAAACACTGCATACAATAGGGAGTGCTCCAGCTACTGCAATACTGCTCCTATATACAGTACTAGGATAGAACTACTATAATACTGCTTCTAAGTACAAGAATATAACTGCTATATAACTACCCATATACACAAGAATATAACTATTATAATACTGCTCCTATATACAAGAATATAACTATTATAATACTGCTCCTATATACTGGAATATAACTACTATAATACTGCTCCTATATACTGGAATATAACTACTATAATACTGCTCCTATATACTGGAATATAACTACTATAATACTGCTTCTACATACAAGAATATAACTATTATAATACTGCTCCTATATACAGGAATATAACTACTATAATACTGCACCCTATATACAGGAATATAACTACTATAATACTGCACCCTACATACAGGAATATAACTACTATAATACTGCTCCTATATACAGGAATATAACTACTATAATACTGCTCCTATATACAGGAATATACTACTATAATACTGCTCCTATATACAAGAATATAACTACTATAATACTGCTCCTATATACAGGGATATAACTACTATAATAATGCTCCTATATACAGGAATATAACTACTATAATACTGCTCCTATATACAGAAATATAACTTATCCAGACTTGTGCTGCTTGGGGGCGACCTTCTCCGCCGGCGGTGCTGGCCGGGTTCTGGTGTGGTGTTTTTGGGTCTGGTCCTGTGGCATGGGGGTCGCAGGGCCGTCCCATGGCCCCCGTTCCCTGGCTGTGCACGCCTGCGGGGTTGTTGGCCACTGACTGGCACGGTGTGGACTTAGTGTAGGGACCCATGTGTATCAGATACCGGCACGAGGTACATGGGGCAGTGTGGCTTGATCAATTCATACACAAAATTCTGATGTGTTTTTTTATTTTAGCCTAGCGGCACTAGTGTCAGCCATAGGTGTGAGGTGCAGCACTCTGTTTCTTCCCTGAACCGCATAACTACTATAATACTGCTCCTATATACAGGAATATACTACTATAATACTGCTCCTATATACAGGAATATAACTACTATAATACTGCTCCTATATACAAGAATATAACTACTATAATACTGCTGCCTATATACAGGAATATAACTACTATAATACTGCTCCTATATACAGGAATATAACTACTATAATACTGCTCCTATATACAGGAATATAACTACTATAATACTGCTCCTATATACAAGAATATAACTACTATAATACTGCTCCTATATACAGGGATATAACTACTATAATACTGCTCCTATATACAGGAATATAACTACTATAATACTGCTCCTATATACAGGAATATAACTACTATAATACTGCTCCAATATACAAGAATATAACTACTATAATACTGCTCCCTATATACAGGAATATAAATACTATAATACTGCTCCTATATACAGGAATATAAATACTATAATACTGCTCCTATATACAGGAATATAACTACTATAATACTGCTCCCTATATACAGGAATATAAATACTATAATACTGCTCCTATATACAGGAATATAAATACTATAATACTGCTCCTATATACAGGAATATAACTACTATAATACTGCTCCTATATACAGGAATATAACTACTATAATACTGCTGCCTATATACAGGAATATAACTACTATAATACTGCTCCCTATATACAGGAATATAACTACTATAATACTGCCCCCTATATACAGGGATATAAATACTATAATACTGCTCCTATATACAGGAATATAACTACTATAATACTGCTCCTATATACAGGAATATACTACTATAATACTGCTCCCTATATACAAGAATATAACTACTATAATACTGCTCCTATATACAGGGATATAACTACTATAATACTCCTTCTATGTATAAGAAAACAAGAACTTTCTATCTATCTCCTATCTATCTATCTATCTATCTATCTCCTATCTATCTATCTCCTATCTCCTATCTATCTATCTATCTCCTATCTATCTATCTCCTAATCTATCTATCTATCTCCTATCTATCTATCTATCTATCTATCTATCTACCTACCTATCTATCTACCTACCTATCTATCTATCTCCTATCTATCCCCTATCTATCTATCTCCTATCTATCTCCTATCTATCTCCTATCTATCTATCTCCTATCTATCTATCTATCTATCTATCTATCTATCTATCTATCTATCTATCTCCTATCTATCTATCTATCTATCTATCTATCTATCTATCTATCTCCTATCTATCTATCTCCTATCTATCTATCTATCTATCTATCTATCTATCTATCTCCTATCTATCTATCTATCTATCTATCTATCTATCTATCTATCTTCTATCTATCTATCTATCTATCTATCTATCTATCTATCTATCTATCTCCTACCTACCTATCTATCTATCTATCTCCTATCTATCTATCTATCTATCTATCTATCTATCTATCTATCAATCATTATGAATGGTAGGAGGCTCTGCGTATTCCTTCTGTCTCTTACATCTATAAATCTCTTCAGCACCGGCACATTGTTTCCTCGCCGTTTCTCGTCTTCATCCTGGAAGTGACAGATTCTGAAGTTTCAACAAAGACGAATGTAAATTTACCAGATCATTTGACATATACCATAAACATCTGTTTACCGAGCTCATAAAACGCATGTCACCTGGCATGTAAATGCTCTATACAGATGGCAAGCAAAACAAATTCATGTTGATACAAAGATTTGCAGGTGTATTATATCTCCCGCCATCTCTGGCTGTAAAATTATACCTTCACAATAGAGTTACGGAAACTAAAGAATCTTTAAGTTGAGGGAAATGTTATTGGTTTCTGAAACTCCATTATGTCTGTGACTCCAAGTGATACTGATAGTACTGCCTTCTAGTCTCTACCCGTAGATATTGAGGAACAGATTATACGATTATACTGTCTCCTCCTGTAAAATATATTGGCACTGAAAATACCGCTGATTGTTCCTCCAAGTCATTTACGGTAGGTACAGATAGTCCTGTCTCTTCTTGTGTAAATGATGTGCGTATAGATAGTGCTGCCTCCCTGTCTCTCCCTGTAAATAATGTAGGTACAGATAGTGCTGCCTCCCATTAACCCCTTAACGACACAGGGCGTATATTTACGCCCTGTGGTCGACCCTGCTCTCAACCGCAGCGGTCCCGGGTGCCGCATATAGCCCGGGGCCACGGCTATTAGCGGGCACGGTCCGATCGCCGTACCCACTACTCAAGTTTTCAGATGCAGCTGTCAAATGGCACTTATCCCTGCTCGGCACTTGATTGCTTCCAGGTGCAGCAGCCGAAAGCATCCGAGTGCCGATCTCATTGATCTATGCTGTGTAACTATACAGCATAGATCTCAATGAGAGATCAGTGTTCTTATATTAGAAGTCCCCCAGGGAGAATAACCCTAACCCCCAGGGGGAACAACCCTAACCCCAGGGGGGAATAACCCTAACCCCAGGGGGAAAAACCCTAACCCCAAGGGGAACTAACCCTAACCCCAGGGGGAATAACCCTAACCCCAGGGGGAATAACCCTAACCTCAGGGGGTAATAACCATAAACCCAGGTTGAATACCTCTAACCCCAGGGGGGAATAACCCTAACCCCAGGGGGGAATAACCCTAACCCCAGGGGGGAATAACCCTAACCCCAGGGGAAATAACCCTAACCCCAGGGGAAATAATCCTAACCCCAGGGGGAATAACCTTAAACCCAGGGGGGAATAACCCTAACCTCAGGGGGTAATAACCATAACCCCAGGGGGAGTAACCCTAACCCCAGGGGAGAATAACCCTAACCCCAGGGGGGAATAACCCTAACCCAGGTGGGAATAACCCTAACCCCAGGGGAAATACCTCTAACCCCAGGGGAGAATAACCCTAACCCCAGGGGGACTAACCCTAACCCCAGGGGGAAATAACCCTAACCCCAAGGGGGAATAACCCCAAACCCCGGAGGGCTTCTAATATAAGTGTAAAAGAAAAAAAAAAGTGTTATTATACATAAAAAGCCCCCTCCCCGAAACTATTAACTAATCACATGCCTGATCTCGCACGGTAAACGGCGTAAGCACAAAAAAATCACAAAGTGCAAAGTTGTAATAAAAAGCGATCAAAAAGTCGCATATGTGCAATCAAGGTACCGATAGAAAGAACACATCATGGCGCAAAGAATGACACCTCCCAGAGCCCCATAGACCAAAGGATAAAAGCGCTATAAGCCTGGGAATGGGCCTGGGACATATATTTGTTAACAATGGTTTGAATGGTTGAATTTTTTTACAGGCCATCAAATACAATAAAAGTTATACATGTTACATATCGTTGTAATCGTAACAACTTGAGAAACATAGTGGCTCAGTGGTTAGCACAGTAGCCTTGCAGTGCTCAAGTCCTAGGTTCATATCCAACGAAGGGCAACATGTGCAAAGAGTTTGTATGTTCTCTCCGTGTTTGTGTGGGTTTCCTCCCACATCCAAAAACATACAGATAGGTGAAGCGCTGCGGAATCTGTGTGCGCTATACAAATAAAAACATTATTATTATTATTATATATAACAAGCCAGTTTTACCCCAGGGCGAACGGCGTAAAAACAAATACCCCCCAAATAAAAAAGAAAAGGTGTTTTGTTTTTTTTTTTTGGGGGGGGGGGGTTGCAATGTACTTTATGAAAAAAGCAAGCCTGTCCTTGCAAAGTACAATTAGCGGCACAAAAAATAAGGGCTCTAGGTGAAAAATTGCAAGTGCCATGGCCTTCTAAGCACAAGGAGGAAAAAAAACTAAAGTGCAAAAATGCAAATTGGCTCTGTCCTTAAAGGGTTGATATAGGTACAGATAGTGCTGCCTCCCTGCATATATAATGTAGGTACAGATAGTGCTGCCTCCCTGCATATATAATGTAGGTACAGATAGCGCTGCCTCCCCGCATATATAATGTAGGTACAGATAGTGCTGCCTCCCTGCATATATAATGTAGGTACAGATAGCGCTGCCTCCCTGCATATATAATGTAGGTACAGATAGTGCTGCCTCCCCGCATATATAATGTAGGTACAGATAGTGCTGCCTCCCTGCATATATAATGTAGGTACAGATAGCGCTGCCTCCCCGCATATATAATGTAGGTACAGATAGTGCTGCCTCCCTGCATATATAATGTAGGTACAGATAGCGCTGCCTCCCTGCATATATAATGTAGGTACAGATAGTGCTGCCTCCCTGCATATATAATGTAGGTACAAATATTTCTGCCTCCCTGTGTATATAATGTAGGTACAGATAACGCTGCCTCCCTGCATATATAATGTAGGTACAGATAGTGCTGCCTCCCTGCATATATAATGTAGGTACAGATACCGCTGCCTCCCTGCATATATAATGTAGGTACAGATAGTGCTGCCTCCCTGCATATATAATGTAGGTACAGATAGTGCTGCCTTCCTGCATATATAATGTAGGTACAGATAGTGCTGCCTCCCTGTGTATATAATGTATGTACAGATAGTGCTGCCTCCCTGCATATATAATGTAGGTACAGATAGTGCTGCCTCCCTGCATATATAATGTAGGTACAGATAGTGCTGCCTCCCTGCATATATAATGTAGGTACAGATAGTGCTGCCTCCCTGCATATATAATGTAGGTACAGATAGTGCTGCCTCCCTGCATATATAATGTAGGTACAGATAGTGCTGCCTTCCTGCATATATAATGTAGGTACAGATAGTGCTGCCTTCCTGCATATATAATGTAGGTACAGATAGTGCTGCCTCCCTGCATATATAATGTAGGTACAGATAGCGCTGCCTCCCTGCATATATAATGTAGGTACAGATAGTGCTGCCTCCCTGTGTATATAATGCATGTACAGATAGTGCTGCCTCCCTGCATATATAATGTAGGTACAGATAGTGCTGCCTCCCTGCATATATAATGTAGGTACAGATAGTGCTGCCTCCATGCATATATAATGTAGGTACAGATAGTGCTGCCTCCCTGCATATATAATTTAGGTACAGATAGTGCTGTCTCCCTGCATATATAATGTAGGTATAGATAGCGCTGCCTCCCTGTGTATATAATGTAGGTACAGATAGTGCTGCCTCCCTGCATATATAATGTAGGTACAGATAACGCTGCCTCCCTGCATATATAATGTAGGTACAGATAGTGCTGCCTCCCTGCTTATATAATGTAGGTACAGATAGTGCTGTCTCCCTGCATATATAATGTAGGTACAGATAGCGCTGCCTCCCTGCATAAATTATGTAGGTACAGATAGTGCTGTCTCCCTGCATATATAATGTAGGTACAGATAGTGCTGCCTCCCTGCATATATTATGTAGGTACAGATAGTGCTGTCTCCCTGCATATATAATGTAGGTACAGATAGTGCTGCCTCCCTGCATAATGTAGGTACAGATAGTGCTGCCTCCCTGCATTTGTAATGTAGGTACAGATAGTGCTGCCTTCCTGTGTATATATATATTATTCTATTCTTTCCCTGTAAATAGTGTACACACAGATAGTGCTGCCTCCCAGTTTCCACTACGTTTTTCCCCTCTGCTTTTTAAAAGAAAGAATGACATCCATCATTTCGATGTTTGATCGCCCGTTAGAGCAGTGACGGCTGTTGGTCCATTATTCTAGGCCAGGTGGACTGATCGCCTTGTGTCTTCAATTGAAAAGTCCATTGAATTTAAGTTTTTTAGTAAAATTTTTTGTAAAAACCGTGAAAAAAAGAAAAACTGTGTGTAAACAACTAAAAAATAATATTCAGCGTTCGCAAAAGTTGTCTGAAAATAATTGTCATGACCGGTATTTTGGCGTCCGTACAGATAACGTCCGTCATTTTATACACTGTGTGCATTGGACGTCCGCCATCCCATTGACTTCTCAATATATTCACAGGGCTTAACTTTTTCCTCTATTCATACGTGTATCTTCCTTGCAGTATATAACTTATAAAAAAAAAAATTACAAAAAAAATTAAGCTCTCCCTTAATTTGGATCAATCCCAATTTCGGCCTTATAGTGCGGGAGAGTATATGGATGAGGCTTAGCTATGTTAGCGGTGCCATGTCTCGTCTATACCCTGCCCACCATTCACTGGATATATCGCCCACCAATGCTATTACAGCTGCAACCTAAGAAATGATAAGCCTTGCATCCCATAATATCTACAATTTCCATAATATCCCAAACACCTTCCACTATGATACAGAGATCTCTGTAATAAACCTGGTAAAAGCACTTAACATATCGAATAAAAATAACAAAAAATGCCGCGGTAAGCAAAAAAGAGAAGCCTCTTTAATATCCAAAGCTCCCGGTGGAATTAGAAGATGTTGTCTTTCCGAAGAGTCTACTTAGGAATATAGCCTGGAAATGTTATTAAACTCCATAAAAAAGCCGTTTACACTTCGTCTTCCAGTCACGAGAGACGTTAACTATTAATAAAAACGGGGATATTCGGGACGCCGCAACGCGGCTCGTAGCGACGACTTTAAATATGTCTGAATGTCATCGCTTTTGAGTCGTCTATAAAAATAACGAGAGTGATGAGAGCGACAGCGGCAACGAAGTTCTTACAGAAAGAAAAAACACAGAAGATGACAAACCCTTCACAATGGTGTTTTTATTATCGCAACTCATAGGGTTCAACATAATGAAAGACGGAATTGATGACTCCCCGGGTGCCAGTCTTTCATAACAGTTATTCTGATGTTCCCGTGTCCATCTCTGGATGAAGCCGGGCACGCTGAGAGATACAATTTTAAAAAAGTTGCTGACATTTGAAAAAGATTGCTGAGAGGGTTGGATTTAAAGAGTACCTGTCACTAGAGTTGCCTAAACTTGTCGAACTGTTTGGGTTTGGCAACATTACCCGAAAACTTGGCACTTGACTTCCGGCATCTGGAGAAGTTAGATGCCACCCTAAGGATGCCAGAAAAACATTGAGACAGCCTAAGCCAGGACTCTCATCTAACTTCTCCAGATGCCGGAAGTCAAACACCAAGCATTCGGGTTCGGAGAATGTTGTCGACCTGAACAGTTCAACAAGTTTGCTTAGCACTACCTGTCACATAATATAACTTTTAACACATCATCAGGCATGTCTAAAGTTGCGACCCACTGGGATTAGAAGGTATAGCCAGGAGAAGACCAGAGAAGCAGTGCGATCCACTCCCTGGTTGCCCGCTCTGTCTGTCTACATAGTCTCATAGACTTCAATTCACAGACTCAGCCGTGGCACAACTACTGTCCTTTTTCCCTGGCACCTGATCGTGGTGGGTATCAGCAGAAAAAGGGGCATTACAATACGGGGTTAAAAAAAAAAAAAAAAGAAAACCACTCTTTATTCCTGCATTTTTTTTTTAATTGATCGAGTTTTTGTCAAGCTTGACAATGACTGAAACAATTGGAAACATTGATACTTTTTTTTACCTTGGAGGAATTTTTTTTTTTTTTTACCCAGCATGAATGCTGCCCCCCCCCCCCCCTCCCAAAATGATTGACCATTTAGAATCCATGATCAGGTGAAGTAGCATTCTTATGGATGCCCAGGTGGCTCCAGTGTCTCGAGAGTTGCAGAATTTTTGCATTTTTGTGTGGCGGGTGTCAGCAGTAACACCCACTGTGATCAATAACTTGTAACATGTCTGATGTCAAATCAAAAGTTATATTTTTTGACAGGTACACGTTATCGGTTTCCAATGAGAAGGTGTTAATTCAGACCAAAACCAGAATTTTTCCCGGCTAAGAAACACCTTCTAATTAGATCCTACGTCTCAGATGCCAAAGCTGAAGATCTGGAGGAGAACAGAAGGTTTCACTCCACGGATTGTATCTGATTATTCAACGTCGCCTTGTGAAATGGAAATGGACAAAGTTTTTGAAGGAAATACAATCAACAATGAAACGTCTTTGTGTCGGATTCATTCGAATAGTTTTTTTTTTTCAATTTTGAATTTGAATATTGGATACATTGGCCCAACCGACGTCTCGGAGCACGGGGAAGGAAGTCAGTCCTTGAGTTAAATAATGAGTTTGACACTAAGACACTGTAACGTTGAGGCTTTTCACTGTAATTGTATGATATGCTGTTTGACAATTCCTTGAGGGAATTAATTACTTATAATTCAGAAAAAGGAGCACCGGAAAAAAAAGGAGAAGATTGTGGTTGGCAGAACAAAGGCGGCATCAGACGACGGTGCAGAAATGCAAAGTTCTATTGAGCCGGTTACTTGTAATAGGTCAAGAACGCTTTGTAATCTGACAAATGGCGCTCCAAGTACTCACTCTCTCTATGAATAGTGGCAACGCTATATGATGACATGATACTCTCATGTATTCAGATGTCTACGCTTTTCTACTTGAAGTGTTACAATGACACATCAGATGTCTCTAAGATCAGGTACACGGCCCATTCAGTTTAATAGATTAAATCAGCAGGTTTGAAAACTGTAAACTCCTTAAAGGGGTACTCTCATCTCACCTTATATACTTATACTTGTAGAACTCGACAAGTTAAATATTTTTGCAAATACATTCATTTATCAAACTTGTCTCTTTCTTCTCGTATGCAAGTATGTACGTAACTAGCCAACCCACTGCTTTTAGAGCAGAGTGGTGGTTGGTACCCTAGATACCGAGCTGTTAACAATTGGAGCAGTATATGAGGAGGAGGAGGAGACAAGTTTGCTAAATGAATATATTTGTAGAAATATTTAACTTGCCGAGTCTTACAAGTATATTAGATGAGATGGGAATATCCCTTTAACATACAGCCTTACATCCCTTTAAAGGCAATTTGTCACCTAGATTTTCTTTAACTGATTTTCTTTTACACTAAACTTGTTCTTTTATTCTAATCTGTTTCTATTTTGTGACTATAATTTTTTTAATTTACTATTTGTACATTGTTATGGGGGCGGCCATATTGTCTGAGCTGTTTTTAGCAGCATTTAGTGACATACTTTACAGTAAGCCTCATGGACATAGATGACAATAGACAGACTCTGTCCCCTTGAGATGAATATGAGACATTATTGAGTGCGCTCTGTGACCTGTGAAAAGGTCATTCCACAGGGAGCTGCTATTGTCTCCTCTATCTACTGGTGTCACATGATGCTGCAATGCTGTACACATAACTTTACAGCAGCCTCCTCTTATCATATTGATAGAAAAATGGAAAATTTTAATAAAAAAAATCTAAAAAACAGAAGTCATTTTCTGATGGCACTGTCCCTTTAAGCTGCCTCTAATACCTGAACCTATACAATAGATGCTGCTGCTTCCAGCTTTTCTCCGGGATGTGATATCACACATACATCATCTGATGCAGCGATTTACACAGTCATGGTTATGGCGGGTATGCACATGGTTATGGCGGGTATACACATGGTTATGGCGGGTATGCACATGGTTATGGCGGGTATGCACATGGTTATGGCGGGTATGCACATGGTTATGGGGGGTATGCACATGTTTATGGCGGGTATGCACATGGTTATGGCGGGTATGCACATGGTTATGGCGGGTATGCACATGGTTATGGCGAGTATGCACATGGTTATGGCGGGTATGCACATGGTTATGGCGGGTATGCACATGGTTATGGCGGGTATGCACATGGTTATGGGGGGTATGCACATGTTTATGGCGGGTATGCACATGGTTATGGCGGGTATGCACATGGTTATGGCGGGTATGCAAATGGTTATGGCGGGTATGCACATGGTTATGGCGGGTATGCACATGGTTATGGCGGGTATGCACATGGTTATGGGGGGTATGCACATGGTTATGGCGGGTATGCACATGGTTATGGCGGGTATGCACATGGTTATGGCGGGTATGCACAAGGTTATGGCGGGTATGCACATGGTTATGGCCGGTATGCACATGGTTATGGCGGGTATGCACATGGTTATGGGGGGTATGCACATGGTTATGGCCGGTATGCACATGGTTATGGCGGGTATGCACATGGTTATGGGGGGTATGCACATGGTTATGGCGGGTATGCACATGGTTATGGCGGGTATGCAAATGGTTATGGCGGGTATGCACATGGTTATGGCGGGTATGCACATGGTTATGGCGGGTATGCAAATGGTTATGGCGGGTATGCACATGGTTATGGCGGGTATGCACATGGTTATGGCGGGTATGCACATGGTTATGGGGGGTATGCACATGGTTATGGCGGGTATGCACATGGTTATGGCGGGTATGCACATGGTTATGGCGGGTATGCACATGGTTATGGCGGGTATGCACATGGTTATGGCCGGTATGCACATGGTTATGGCGGGTATGCACATGGTTATGGGGGGTATGCACATGGTTATGGCCGGTATGCACATGGTTATGGCGGGTATGCACATGGTTATGGGGGGTATGCACATGGTTATGGCGGGTATGCAAATGGTTATGGCGGGTATGCACATGGTTATGGTGGGTATGCACATGGTTATGGCGGGTATGCACATGGTTATGGCGGGTATGCACATGGTTATGGCGGGTATGCAAATGGTTATGGCGGGTATGCACATGGTTATGGCGGGTATGCACATGGTTATGGCGGGTATGCACATGGTTATGGGGGGTATGCACATGGTTATGGCGGGTATGCACATGGTTATGGCGGGTATGCACATGGTTATGGCGGGTATGCACAAGGTTATGGCGGGTATGCACATGGTTATGGCCGGTATGCACATGGTTATGGCGGGTATGCACATGGTTATGGCGGGTATGCACATGGTTATGGCGGGTATGCACATGGTTATGGCCGGTATGCACATGGTTATGGCGGGTATGCACATGGTTATGGCCGGTATGTACATGGTTATGGCCGGTATGCACATGGTTATGGCGGGTATGCACATACAGGTAACCGATTGTGGCTTTGGCTGCTGATAGGACTGCGTGAATGGACGGTGCCATTTATGAGCGACACTCTCTGCGGAGATAATACCCGACCTGATGGCCATTCTAAACACTGGATTCTGGTCTAGAATGCCGGCCACGTGTTTTCCTGGTGGTGGAGGAAACGGCCTCTGCTCTTAAATGGACTTTAATCAAAAAGTTTCCGGATCTTTGTGACATTAATCATAGTTCTGGCAGCTTCAAATATTAGAAAAAGGTCTCATTTCTTTTCTGTTTTCCGGGCGATGTGCGGGCAGGGTCTTCGCAGGACTGTTAATAAATGCCGGCGAGCTCTCCCAGCAGTCAGAGGCCATTGGAGGGGTTGTTGCGAGATTGACTGAGACATAATTTCTCGGGAACAGAAGAGATTTCTCTATAGGAATAAATCACAATTGGTTGATTTATTCATTCTGGATATTAAAGGGGCTTTCAAACCAGAGACATTTATGGACGTTTTCTCATCGACCCTGAGAATTAGAACATCTATAAAGGTGGCCGCACAGGCTGGATCATTATAGAGGATCTGTCAGCTCTCCTGACATCTCCGCTTCACTACATACTCGCATTGTCCATGAAATAATAATAATTCTCAAACATATTTCTTACAACTCGTCCCTCTGTTATTTCCTACAGCTAATGAATTGACAACCTGTTTAGAGTCTATCTACACAGTCTGATTCTGTCCAATCCGTGCAGACAGTGTCAGAGTGTAGGAGGACACACCCCCTTGACTGGGAAATAGTAACACCCACTTGTCAATGTAACCAAACCTTTCTAGGAGGTATAATAGAGAAACGGGATCATGCAGAATTATAAGAATTATTATTCCTCTCTCCAGTATTGTTGATGAACCAAACTGTCCAGGTTCGGCAACATATCTGAACCCGAGCGGTCGGAATTTGACTCTCGGCATCTGCAGAAGTTAGAGAGTCCTGGAAAACATGGATACAGCCATAGGCATGCAACTTTTCCAGATGATGGGAGTTAAATGTCAGTCGTTCAGGTTTGGAGAATGTTGCCAGTTTGGAAATTTAATTCAACGTGACACTCTAGCTAGGAATTCAGCCATTTCTATCTCCCTTCCACTACACTCTCATGATTATAATATTTCATTCATTATCTGAAGGAGACAGAGTTTACAATTTATATAAAGTATACGGGCATCTTGGGTCCTGTAATGATCATCTGATCACAGGATATCCCGCTGCTGGGATCCATAGTGATCAGCCGTAAGTTGGTGATCTTGGCGGTAAGTGTTTCATTTACCTGCAATGCCCCCACAGTAGAAGTGAGGGATTACAAGCGTCCTGTTGAAATAACCCTTGAACGAGCGCTCCAGATGAGAGTCCATAGATAGCGCTACTGACCCTTCTATGGTGTCCCCTGAGATAGCGGCACATGACGCGCTCGTCTTGTGTATTTTTCTTTTTTTTTTTCAGCTGACAAATACAGAACTGCAGAAGGGAGTAAACTTTATTCAGAAACTTTCCCCTTAAATAGTCTTATTCTAATGTCCACAGTGACCTCTCCCCTGTCTACTGACCCCCTGATGTATTGCGCCCTGTATACGGCTATAACGGCAGTAGACACAGCACAGAGCTCTATACTAGACGCTGTTGATTTCCCCATGAAGCTTTATATTTGCTGCCATCTGACGTTTCTTCTTCTCTTCTTTTAACTCCACTTGCAGAGCGAGGAGGTTCCTTTACAGCACAGCCAGACTGGCAAAGCCGAGCAATTCCCCGGTAGGATGTGCTTTGAATAGCGGATGGCGGGGCGGCTCGGGGGAGCTGTCACCGCGCTCATCATACACCTGCACTCAGCTTTGTTTAAATTTTGATAGGTAGCCTGTGACCGGCCGCGGTACTAACCATCAGATGTGGATTCATAGACAGACTCACAAATTACACGTACACAGAGCGCTGCGCAGCCGGGAGCCGCAGGTAGTTACTGGCTCCTCTATAGTCATTACTGCACAGGGGGAGCGCCACTAACTTACTGACTCCACCGAACACTCTCTAATTAAGATTCACTTCTCTTTTTTATCTGACCCGTTATCATTAGGTGTGAACTGGAAGGAGAGGAATGATATAGTGTAAGGATGATGCCGGGAGCGGGTGTAGACCCCCCATAGACTGCACCCACCAGTCCACTCTCCCAGCTCACTACTGTACATCGCCTACTTATCTGGGCCGCGTCCGACCATCCAGATCACACAAAAAATAGTCTGCAAAATCTAGAAGGATGGAGTCAGCAAGCATGTACAACACTCAGCACATAACAACAGCGCAAAGAAAAAAAGTATTTTATCATGTAGATTTACTGGCCCCCACATATCAATGACTGTCAGCAGCACCACTCCCCCTCCCATCCCTGATCTCCAGGCATAACCTCTATCTTATCCCTTCCCCCCTGTGTGGCTCCCTCTCCCATCCCTGATCTCCAGGCATAACCTCTATTTTATCCCTTCCCCCCTGTGTGGCTCCCCCTCCCATCCCTGATCTCCAGGCATAACCTCTATCTTATCCCTTCCCCCCTGTGTGGCTCCCCCTCCCATCCCTGATCTCCAGGCATAACCTCTATCTTATCCCTTCCCCCCTGTGTGGCTCCCCCTCCCATCCCTGATCTCCAGGCATAACCTCTATCTTATTCCTTCCCCCCTGTGTGGCTCCCCCTCCCATCCCTGATCTCCAGGCATAACCTCTATCTTATCCCTTCCCATCCCTGATCTCCAGGCATAACCTCTATCTTATCCCTTCCCCTCTGTGTGGCTCCCCCTCCCATCCCTGATCTCCAGGCATAACCTCTATCTTATCCCTTCCCCCCTGTGTGGCTCCCCCTCCCATCCCTGATCTCCAAGCATAACCTCTATCTTATCCCTTCCCCCCCTGTGTGGCTCGCCCTCCCATCCCTGATCTTCAGGCATAACCTCTATCTTATCCCTTCCCCCCTGTGTGGCTCCCCCTCCCATCCCTGATCTCCAGGCATAACCTCTATCTTATCCCTTCCCCCCTGTGTGGCTCCCCCTCCCATCCCTGATCTCCAGGCATAACCTCTATCTTATCCCTTCCCCCCTGTGTGGCTCCCCCTCCCATCCCTGATCTCCAGGCATAACCTCTATCTTATTCCTTCCCCCCTGTGTGGCTCCCCCTCCCATCCCTGATCTCCAGGCATAACCTCTATCTTATCCCTTCCCATCCCTGATCTCCAGGCATAACCTCTATCTTATCCCTTCCCCCCTGTGTGGCTCCCTCTCCCATCCCTGATCTCCAGGCATAACCTCTATCTTATCCCTTCCCCCCTGTGTGGCTCCCCCTCCCATCCCTGATCTCCAGGCATAACCTCTATCTTATCCCTTCCCCCCCTGTGTGGCTCGCCCTCCCATCCCTGATCTTCAGGCATAACCTCTATCTTATCCCTTCCCCCCTGTGTGGCTCCCCCTCCCATCCCTGATCTTCAGGCATAACCTCTATCTTATTCCTTCCCCCCTGTGTGACTCTCCCTCCCGTCCCTGATCCCCTATCCTCCAGAATGGCGCTACTCTTGTTCCTGGTCCCCAATATGACCACCGATCTCATTCCATGACCTGAGCTCCCATATCTGTTTTTTAGTATGGCCCCTAATTTAAAAGGGTTTACTCAGCAAAATGATTTTCCTTTCAAATCAACTGCTGTCGGAAAGTTATACAGATTTGTAATTTACTTTTATTTAAAAATATTCCAGTACTTATCAGCTGCTGTATGCCCTGCAGGAAGTGCTGTATTCTCTCCAGTCTGACACAGTGCTCTCTGCTGCCACCTCTGTCCATGTCAGGAACTGTCCAGAGCAGCAGCAAATCCCCATAGAAAACCTCTCCTGCTCTGGACAGTTCCCGACATGGACAGAGGTGGCAGCAGAGAGCACTGTGTCAGACTGTAAAGAATACACTACTTCCTGCAGGACATACAGCAGCTGATACGTACTGGAAGACTGGAGATTTTTTAAAAATAGAAATAAATTACAAATCTGTATGATTTTCTGAAACCAGTTGATTTGAAAGAAATCTTTTTCTCACTTTTCTCACTGGAGTGCCCCTTTAATTCCTGGTTCCCAGCATGTGTCCCCATCTCATTCCTTGTCCTGGGAATTACTTTTATTTTTTTCTAGGTCCCCAGAATGGCTCCCCCAAGAATTCCTTCTTGTTCCTGATCCCCCCCCCATGACTCCTCTTTTGAATTCTTCTTCCCCAGCATGGCTTCCCATCTTCTCTCTTCAGTATGGCTCCTGGTCCCCCTCCTATTCCCAGATTGACTCCCCATCTCATTCCTCGTCCCCCGCATAGCTCAATCTCTAATTCCCAGTTCACAGCATGACCCCCCCCCCCTTCATTATTGGTCCCCAGCAATGCTCCCCATCTTCTCCCTAATCCCAGCATAGCTTCTCCCCCCATTCCTGGCAGCCAGCATGACTCCCCTCTGGTTCTTCCCCCCATCCTATTCTTAGTCCTCGTCATGGCCCTTGCTCTTATTTATGGTCCCCAACACGTCCACACCAGTAGTGTAACAGTACAGCGCACATCCCCTGTGGACGCCTTCCAGCAACATCCCAGGCCAAATGCGTAAGACACGCGCTGTCCGTGTATTGGTGGCGCTGGTTACGGCTCCTCAGTTCCTATTGAATTGAACAGGTGCTGACCTGCAGTCCCCCCCTCACCAATACACAGTAGGGGGCCTAGGGGCTTATAGCACTGTCTGCTATGTATCGGTGCCAGTGCAGCTGATAGGTGGGGGTGCCGGAGCCCACCTAGATAGCTCAGTAACGTATAGAATGTATTTTCCGGCTATGTTTGTAAGATGTTCTATCCCAGAAGTTGCACTTTTCGCCATCAGAGTCGGTCTCAGTATCGGAGCTGGAAGGTTAATGTCCCGGAGTAATATCAGGTTAATAGCTTCTACTTGGTGACATTACTTTATCAACACAAGCCGCGCTGCTCCTCAGAACATTAATAAAAGGCGGACGCTTCCCAGGGACATCGCTGCTCTCTGTGGATTTCAATTGGCCTTTAGCTGGGGGCCGACATCAGTGTCTTTCCTCTGCGCCCCGTAAAGTGTATCATAGCCCAAATCTATGGATACTGGCAGGTTTTTTTGCTCACCTTTAAGCCTCTCAGATGGGACTCGAGGGATTTCAGGAAGACGACGCTCAACCTTGATGTATAATCATTTAGCTAAAGTACAATTACCCAGAGACATTAAGCTGCCATTTAACGCTGTGCCGCAAAGGTTAGCTGATGGGACAGGAGAGGAAAGCACAACTGCAATCCTCCAGGGACCGCCAACTACAAGAGGGATGCCAAGGGACTCAGATGGAGGAAATTTCTCCTACAAATTTGGGAAAGGCTGAAATGATGTAAAGAAAATAAATAAATAATAATTAAACAAAGAAAAATAAATAAATAAGATTAAACAAAGAAAGTAAATAAATAGTAATAATTAAACTAATAATAATAATTAAACTAAGAAAAATAAAGAATTAAAATAACATTAAAAACAAAGAAAAAATGAACAATAATAATTAAAGAAAGAAAATAAATAAATAATAATAATTAAACAAGAAATAAAAAAAGAATTAAAAAAATGAAGAAATAAATAAAAAAAAGAATAAAAAGAAAATGAAATAAAGGAATGATTTTTAACTTGGGGCTTTACAGTTGCTTCAAAACTACATCTCCCAGCATACTCCAAAAACTTTCCTTGACTTGCTGCTTAAAGCTTTAGTACTTGTAATATAGTTATATCTCCCTGCAGTGTTTTATTCACAGCTTCCACTACTCAGTACTGCTCTGTAATGTCCTCCATGCTGCTGCTTCTGAGGGTGTGCTATAGAGATATGTGTGTGTCTAGTGTATAAGGACATCATAGCAACCCTTCTACTCCCACTCTAGCTCAGGTACAACTAAAAATTAAAGATGGAGCATGGAAAGGGGAAAACTAGTGATAAATGTTATATTGTATAATGGTTAGAAATAGTGCTACAAAAAGTTTGTTGGAAAGTTAGACACTATATAAACCAGTGTTTCCCAAACTGTGACTCTCTGTCTGTCACAAAACTACAACTCCCATCATGCTAGAAAACATATCAGAGCAGGATGGGAATTATAGTTTTTCACTAACCACAAATTTGGAATTAGACTGATTAGAGATTTGGCAAGACTGATTCATATTTGGTTATCCAGGATGACAGCAACAACAAAAAGTTATTTTCTTGCAACAACAGCGCCGCCCCTGTCCTAAAGTGGTATTACAATTCAGCTCCATTCACTTCAATAGAACTGATCTGCAAAATCCCCACCCAGTCTGATGATAGGAGAGGCGCTGTGTTTGGAAGAAAGCAGCCTTGTTTTTCCAAGCCTGGACAACCCCTATAAGTTATAAAATTCTGTTCAATGCTCTATGGCATTGCACTCAATAGATTGTTGTCATCAGGATGGCGTCATCCCCTCTGGATATAGAGATACCATGTCCATGTTCTTAGACATGAGGATCTGGGGGGGAGAGAAAACACACATATATCCCTGCCTGTAATTTGTCTCCTCCCATTCATGTCAATGGCTTCAAATAGATATAAGATATCAGGAAGGCGATCCGGCCGCCTCCGAACCGCTCGCACCTCGTCACATCTCCAGATATTTCTCCTTTTTTCCCCTTTCAGTGAGAAAGGCCGCCGCCGCCCAAACTGAAATTAAAATCCCATTTTACAAAACCAATTTTAAGCTAACCAAAAGGCAAATGAGTTTTACACAATCTGTAATTGAAGAATCATGTTCTGTCAGGACTGTGCGCCCACCGCCGGCGTCCTCCTCCTCCCAGAGGTAAATTGCTATCAATGTGTAAACATGTGTTTTATATAATAATATGGATATACACAAGCGGAGAAGGATTTCACCGACACAGATGAGGGATGCGGAGGAATGAGGGGTCTGAGCATCATAATGTAACTAACACTGTACTGGATACACAGGATACAATGTAACACGTGTGTGTGCACCTTATACTATCACACACACAGGATACAATGTAACACGTGTGTGTGCACCTTATACTATTACACACACAGGATACAATGTAACATATGTGTGTGCAGCTTATACTATTACAGCATACAGGATATAATGTAACGTGTGTGTGTGTGTGTGTGCACCTTATACTATTACACACACAGGATACAATGTAACATATGTGTGTGCAGCTTATACTATTACAGCATACAGGATATAATGTAACGTGTGTGTGTGCGCGCACTTATACTATTGAAACAGGATGGTGCCTGTTATTATATTACTATACTAAGCAATGCTGAAAACTGTCAGCAAGCAGGGGCTTCTCTGCATGGTTTACATTGTATACATGTTATTACATTATAACAGGTGGAGTATTAATAGCGTAGATAGATAGATAGATAGATAGATAGATAGATAGATAGATAGATAGATAGATAGATAGGAGATAGATAGATAGATAGATAGGAGATAGATAGATAGATAGATAGATAGATAGATAGATAGATAGATAGATAGGAGATAGATAGATAGATAGATAGAAGGTAGATAGATAGATTCAAGGTAGATAGATAGATAGATTCAAGGTAGATAGATAGATAGATAGATAGATAGATACAAGATAAATAGATAGATAGATAGATTCAAGGTAGATAGATAGATAGATAGATAAATAGATCGATAGATAGATAGATAGATAGATAGATAGATAGAGATATAGATAGATAGATAGATAGAGAAATAAGGGATACTGAGGCCACAACGAAGTCTATGACTGCCCTACATACAGAAGTAATAGGAAATGCAGTGCATGAAATTGTGTCTGTATATCGGATACCCTTGTGCCCCATATTCCGGTCGGTTTTATTTGCAGGTTTTTCTAAAAATGTGATTCATATTCCTAATATAGAAAGTGTCATTGTGTCCTAATAGAGAAGGTGAAGGTGATGTATGTCGTTTTTACTCCTCATTACTCACTAATGGGTGTAAGTACCTCTGCATATATGGAGAGTAGTCCACTTTATTGGATTATTAATGGTGGATCAAATATCGTGACCTACTGTACAATCAGAGCGAGCGTTCACCAGCCTATAATAATACATCAGGTCATCTCATACATGTTGGTAATTTATCAAATACTGAGAGGGATATTATGGGAGTTACATGTAGAATGACCCGAGATACTCCTGACGGACCCTGATAAATCACCTCCGCCGTTCCGGCCTCCAGCAAGTTTCACGCGTCTCATTTGCATTGTTTAGGAGAAGTGTTCAAGTACAAGAGCATCAATATCATCATCATCATTGGCTCCTAATTCTACAACAAGTTCCTTTAAGAACATTGACCCACATTTAAAAAAATTGTCTAAGTGAAAACTTAGAATGGGTTCACACTACAGAATTTGCGCAGAAAAGTCTCTGCGGATTCCGTCGCTCGTACCTGCTCATGGCATGGTGGCACACATCTCAGGCCGGGCTGATTCCGGCGTCCACCAAATCTTTTGGCGGACGGCAGAATTCGCCCGCCCATAGAATGGTGTTCATGACATGGGCAGAGATGTGCGCCACCGCGAGTGTGTAGGAGCCACAGAATTCACCAGAACTTTTCTGCGCGGATTCCTTAATGTGAACTCACCTTTAGACTAGACAATCTATAAATGTACCGGATGCATCAGGCTGTTGGATAAATCTGATGTAATGAAAGACTGTCTATTTATGGGGTGCACACTTTACACCATCGGTTATTTGGCTTTTAGTCCACCAGAATTTTCAGTCAGATTCCTTTTGTACTAAGCGAAAAGGCAGAAAGTAGCAGAAAAGTGTCTGAAATGCAGAATAAGTATGGAGAAAACCCCTGTGCACCCCTCTTTCAGACAAAATTCTGGCGGACATGTTAGTAAATCTGGGCCATTGTCTTCATAGTTCACACTGGACGACCTAAAGTTTTCAATCATTGACCTAACTAGATGGGTTTTCTACCCTGTAGGCCGGTGTTCCTCTGTGGACCTCCACCAGATGCAAAGCTACGACTCTCTTCATACCTCTGGGACTTGTAGTTTATCTAGAGAAACTCAAGTTGGGGAATACGAGTCAATAGTACAAGCAAATGTAAGAAACTTTGTAAAGTATTGGTGAAACTTGCCTCTTAGAGATGAGGAAAGCTCAAGGCTGCTCAGGTCCGTCCTAACCCGACCATGCAGCATTTAAATACTGGTGGCTACAGAAGACAGGCTGCCTGGAAGACAATGAGATGGTCATAGGCTGTATTCACGTTTTCCAGGACTCCCTCGGGCTGTATCCAACTTCTGTAGCCATTGCTATCAATTCCCGCATGATCGGACCCGAACATGCTCGGGTTTCGCTAATCTCTGGTGCCTCTTTCTCCATTTATCAGGCTCCACTCTCTTTCCTATATAACTTATCATTCACTTTGAAAGACTTCTAAAATTATCTTGAGGAACCTTGGAAGAAGCCATGCACAAAACGTAACTCGGGTTTGGCTGTGGTTCGCCTCTTCCCTTTCCTGCATTTCTGGCACTTTGCCTCCACTGTTCACGCCTTGGCACTTAGTCGGGATGATTATTTTTTGCACCTGCTTAATAGATAGGGAAATATACAGAAATCTCAGTGGCCTTTATACCATACCCCCCTCTTTGGTCAGTGGACAGATTGGGGCATAGGTGTACTGTCATTACTACTTATTCTATCTATTTTAATTTCTTAACAAATAAAATGTGATTTTGTTGTTAAATAGATCAGCTCACTGAGTGATCAGGTTACAGCTGTCAATAGAAGTCTATGCGGAGAAGGAGGTAGGTGAATGGCTGGAAGCTGCTATTTATTTCCCAAAAAAATGTGATCTCACTGTCCCACAGTAGAGATTTGTGAACTTTTCAGAAGTTTGGTGAGCCAGGTTCACCATACTTTAACATAAAGTTCAGGTGCGTCCAAACCAACCCTTAAATGCACAACTGAATGATTGCAGGGGTTTAGATGTTTTACTGTGTTTTAAAATATGTGCTCAGCTATACTTTCCTGTCCGTGCTCCCCTGGTGTCGTCCTTCTCCTGTGTCCCGTCTCCCATATCATTGATTGAGGCAGGACAGCCCTGCGGCCAGTGATTCTCCGAGAGGGATGTTATTTTGTCCTGAAAGCCAATCACTTTTGGCAAAGTTTGGAAAAAATCCCAGTTTGGGAAGCTCAGTTTACATTTTCTCTAGACAGGTCAGCGCACTGAGGGATCAGGTTAAAGCTATCTATAGAAGTCTATGCCGAGGGGGAGGATGGTGACTAGCTGGTAACTGCTCTATAATGTCCTCCTTGTTGCTGGTGATTCTTAGGGTGTGTTATTGAGATATAGGAGAACATGTTCCCCCTCTTTTGTGTGCAGTTTATGGGAGACATCATGGCTGATAGTCTACATCCATTAGACCAAGGACAACTGAAAAATGGAGCCTGAAGTGGGGGAAACTCATAAAATACATACAAGTTCTATAATAGCCAGTTGTTCCACATGCATACACACATGAAGATGTATGAAATCACCTTTTTGCATAGGAATTACATGCACAACTGATACAGAACGTTATCATTCTCTGCAGAAACAGCACACGTCTCCGGCAGGTCCCCGCACCGTCCCCATGCTGGGCCTTTAATGTGCAGTAAAGCCTATGATCACAGCCCTGGGGGTACGCTGATATTTATTTATGTAGAGGATACTTGCATTACAAATACTATGGTAGAACATAATGGTGTTTTTATCCCCCACAGAGACAATTTAGGCAAACTCCATTAACTTACAGCACCCCTATTCCTGCAATCTAAGTGTCTGCTAGACATGATAAGTATAAGTTACTTCAAAGGCAAAGTGTATATATTAGGGTAGTAAGGAGCCAATCTGAGCCGTCAAGTATGTTGGAATATAGAAACAGCCATCTAATGTGCGGTGCGAACGCAAGAAAACATCCAATGCACATGAACAAGTTCAACACCTGGTGGAGTCTATGCCATGATGAATTACTATGGTCCTGAAGGGCAAAGAAGGCCTAACATGCTACTGGATAAGGGGCGCTAATAAACTGTAACAATCAGCAGGTATAGATCAACTATACCACCCAACCTGTTAGCTTTAGACCTCTCGAGAGTAGGGTCTATGGATTTTTATCCTTTTGGGGCTGTAGGAGGGGGGTATCTGTTTGCTTCCTCTAGGAGTTATACTGTTGTAGGTGGCTGCTGGCCAAGAGACAAGAGGAGGCACTGGCCATGGTCTGGTGCGATGGCAAAGTTTACTTATATGGTTAGAACAGGCGGCATAGGATCAGTAGTCACTGAGCATTCATCAGGGTTCAAGGCATCAAGGGTGAAGAAACAAGCCATGGTTGGACAAAGTAATGGATCAGTAAACAAATAGACACATTGAAGGATCCTTTTGCTTAAGTAGGTTGGGACTGATGAAACTGCTTGATACTAGATGACTGATGGTGATTGGTTGGAGCAGAGCTAGGAACGGCGGCATAAGCATGGTAGCAGCAGAGAGCAAGGACCGGACTAGATGACACAAAGGTAACCTCATGGTGATGAGCAGGAGATCATTAGGAACTGAAAACTGGTATCACATCTACAGTACTTTGGGTAACAACTACATATTATTGCCGTCCTTGACGTCATCTGTTGGGAGGCCCCCATGCACGTTAGATGGTTTGCCAGTACTGATGAAATTAGTGGTTTCAGCTAATACTGTATGTACAGTGTATGTAGGGTAGATTTATTCTTGGGGCCTCTATTGCAGTTTTAAGTCAGCACCACAAAGCCGGGCCAGAAACTTCACTCAAGAACGGACTCTAACAGATCCACAAGGGTCACAGAAGATCCCATTGACTTCAGTAGAGTCTTTTGGGTTTCCGTCTGGTGTCCATTCCATCAGCAGAAGAGATCATTGAACTTCAATTACAATTAGGTTTTTGTCTGAACACAAACTCTTTGCATTTGATTGCCGGTGACCTAGGGAGTCCGGGAAACATGGATACACCCTACGGCTGTAGGGACTTTTTAGGCTGCATCCAACTTCTTCAACCACAGTAATCAAATGCTGAGAGTTTGGGTTCAGACAAACCCGAACGTTACAAGAAGTAAGCTCACCTCTATTCAGCATTGTTTGAGGTGACAAAAAAATCAATGCTTGCAGAACTTGCAGTGATGCCCCCTGATTGGAAAGAGTGAGCCTAGACCAAAGCATATGGTGGTCTTTAGAGTAGATCAGGAGGAAATTAATAGACCCAACCAATTCAATGGATTCATCCTATAGGGTACAATGGGTCCATTAAGCTTGCAAAATGTATTCTAAGGATTAGAGCCTCACAACCAAGTGAACGGATATGTAACCCTATACATAAAATGCAGGAGCATAACCATCTGCAAAGTGAGAGAGGAAAGAGTTAAATCTATGAAGGTAAATTGGCCTCGTTACGTTTGTTTCTTCCCGTTTACTGTTTTTGTTTCACATTGTAGAAATCCCTAAATGTCATAATACATATTTTATTGTACCACATACTGTAGGTTAGACCTTGTATCGGCCTATTACCCCGAAAATGTCAGTACACAATAGCAGTCATCCATCAGACTTTACTGCTTGTCACAATATGCCTCGTAAACAACACGTGCTACGGTCCGCAGGGCGCGCGGTGCTGAAGCAGGTCCGACGTTCGGCTCATGACTCTCCAGGCCACAAAATATTCAGCACTTTGCTCCTTCTGCCGCACTTTTAATATATGTTTAGTGAACGATCGGTAATTAATCTGGTTTGCCGTTGCTGGAAGCCTACGAGGCGCGAGGCGCGAGGTTTAATGCAATTGTGGTAGATATAAGGCAAATAATTGATATTTGGAGAGAGTTTAACTGATGGTGTTTAAGTAGTCGACCTGGAAGCGGGCGGCGCAGGGTTTAATTAAGATAAAGAAAATAAAGTGAAGCGCAGAATGGCAAGAGGGGCCGATGGGAAGCTGGAGGTTCTCTCCTTTCTTACAATTAGTCATAACATTAAAACAACCTACAGGTGATGGGAATAACATCTATGGACAATAGCCACTGTATTGGGCCCCATAGATCGGCCATAGGGTCCACGTGAGCCCCATCAGAACTGGAGAATGGAGCAATGGAAGAAGGTGTCTGGTCGGATGGGTCACATTTATTGTTGAGAGGAGTTGCCTATGGTTGTATTCATATTTTCCAGAATTCTCAAGGCGGCATCTTACTTTTCTAGCCGTTGGAAGTCAAAAGCCAAGTGTTGGATTTCAAAGAACGTTGCCGATTCCGAACAGCTTGGCAACTCAACACTAGTCACATTCTCCATCCTGTCAAGAGGCGGCTGCAAGTCTTTCCACTTTCTACTGAAATTTTTGTGCTCCGCCAACCTTACTGTACTTATCCAGAACATATGGGTTTTCAGGGCATGTTGGGAATTGTAGTTTTCAAACAGCGTGCAGGAGCGGGGATTATGTCATAGACATTTCTGCTTATATTCACTATAGTTAATGGACGCAGCACTCTACACCCAGTCTGGTGTATGTGTACAGCGCTTCTGTATATATTAGGATAGCATAGGACATCTTGCAAGGCAATTGGGATATTCCTGAATCCAAAACAAATCCGATGTCCAATTCAACTGAATCAGACACAAAATTTCCGGAAGTTCACACATTTCTACTAAAATTAAGCCATCTATAAGTTCTTGCAGGGTGGATGGAAACCGGATGAAGTGCAGGAAATAATGCAATCATGGACAGAACATGCATGTACAGAACATGTTTTCAACCCAGGTCCCAGAGTTGTAAGGACCAGGTGTTGAGCAACTTGGCGAAAGCTCGTGTATGACTACATCCGTTTAAACTGAAACATTCTGCATTTGACTCCCAACGTCTGGAGAACATAGATGCCACCCTAGGTCTGCCAGGAAAACATCGATACAGCCTATGCCCTATGGAAGTTTCCATGTTTTTCCGGACTCTCTAAGGTGGAATCCAACTTTTCCAGATGCCGTGAGTCAAATGGCGAGCGTTTGGGTTTGTACGAATGTCTCTAAATCCGAATTTTCTGCATGATCGGTCATCAATAGTGCTAACCACTGTTCTTCTGTTCTTCCCATTGTTTCCTATAGCGACACACTAGACTGGACCCCTGATCAGCTGCTCAGCCGGCGCTCCTGCTCTTTGCGCGCTCGTACTCGCATACATCATGTAGATCCAAAATTGTAAATTGAAGCTTTAGCCCTGGCAGCCGGTGGCCATAATTTCCTGAGTGATGGAAGCGTCCTCGGCCCCCACCGCCTGATATATCAGAATGAAGTTTCCCGTTTCAGAGGGATACATATTCAAAGCCTCCATACATTTTCAAATCAGCTGCAAATTCAATTTATTTCAATTGCTCAGTGAATTTCAATAGATGAAATTATGCCAAGTGTCTTAGCCTTAATAAGCTGCGGATCTAAACCACAAGCCTTTTGCATTTGAAACATGTAATGGAGCTTTAAAGATATGTACAAACCCAATCTGTAATTAGAAAAATATGTTTATTGCCAAGACATGCCCCCCTGCATCCCGACCATGGCAGCTTTATTTACTGCCGCACAAATTATTTCTGGGTTAACCATTTGGTTGCGGAGGCAAGTGACAGTCACAGTGAGGCAGCAAGGTTCTCATCGCTGGGGTAGTTACCCCAAAATACTCATGTAAAGACGTGCCAAGCAGAGATGCAGTGTAAAGCATGGAGGCAGGACACACTGCATCTCATTACAGTGTATATGGGCACACAGCTCCTGATAACAGCCAAGAAAAGCTTCCTTCATATCTATTAGCAACTGCTGCTGTCAAATACATTAGATCCACCACTTAAATGTTATCTAATAGACATTCGAAGGCTTCTAGTAATGGTGGGCCCCCTTACACACTGGGCCATTGTGCACAGCCTGAGTCACTAGTAGTTTAAGGGATTCATCAACACAAAATGTCCAGTGATCAATGATCAGCTGTGATCTGCAGGTGTGAAATTTCTCCACAGCACGACCAGAGGAGATCAAAGGAATTGCAGCTTCCCTGAAAATGTGCATGCTGCTCTTACTGGAGAGAATCCTTCCCTATACTGATGAAGGAATAACCATCTTCCATGTCCCGGTTCGGTGTACTGACATTTTCACTATAAAGGATAATTCCCACCCCATTAGTCTAGATGACATCTCTCAGTTCTCTTCAGGTCACCAAAACTCTACAATGAATTAATACAATACCTGGAAAAACCAAAGCCTGTCAGTCTGCCTGAGGTTATTACACAGAGGTCTACCAAACATGGACCGAAACAGTTGGGTCCTCCTATAGCTACTACACAGAGGTCTACCAAACATGGACCAAACCAGTTCATTCTCCTATAGCTACTCCACAGAGATCTACCAAACCAGTTAGTCCTTCTATAGCTACTACACAGAGATCTAACAAACATGGACCAAACTAGTCATTTCTACTAAAATTACCACACCGAGGTCTAGCAAACATGGACCAAACCAGTCTGCCAAAAGTTACTATGCAGAAGTCAACCAAATATGGAACACAATTGTTGATTCTATCCAAAGTTATTACGCAGAAGTCACCCAAACATGGAGCAATATGGACCAGTCAGTCCTCCTCAAGTTATTTCACAGAGTTCTTGCAAACTTGGTGCAACATGGGCCCAGTCAGTCATCCTCAAATTATTTCACAAAGTTCTGCCAAACATTGGCCGAAACAGGGTCAACATATAATCATCAGATCTAGACTTATCTCGAAAGATTCTCAAGCAAACATGTCTGCTAGAAGAATATGAGTCAACTCATTGAGGGGAAGTGATAGACGCAATCAAAGGGATAATGGAAGAGTAAAGAGCGGCCTCTAAGCAAATTAGCATGTGCTCTAAATACTTTACATAAGAGCGGTGGCGGCGGCATGGTGATGAGCCCCGCATGACAATGAGCATTCCTCCGAACCATTGATTTCCCTGCATTTTCTTGATTGAAGAGTCTGTAGAATTGTAATATTCATAAAGTACATTATCTTCTAATGTCACAATACATTCCCCCCATGTCCGGCAGAGCTGAGCACTCAAGTATGGAGATATGGCGAGTATCGGCTTCATCATTTTTCCCGTTCTTTAACCCCTTCCTGCATAGAAATATTTAGCGACATTTTCGTTTTTTCCTTCTCGCTTTTTAAGAACCGTAACCTTTTCTATTCTTTCATCCACAGAGCTGTATGGTTCCAATTATTGTATGACCAGTTGTACTTTTTAACACCACCTTTATTTTTACTGTATCATTTTTGCTGAGCAGACCCGTCAAACTGTTTGGGTTCGGCAACGTTTTTCGAACCCGAATGCTTGGCTTTCAATTCCCGGCAGCTGGAGAATTTGGATGCCGTCTTAGAACTGCCAGGGAAATATGTATATAGCCAATGGCTGTATCATTGTTTTCAAGGACTCCCTAGGGCCTTAGTCTGAGAGGGTTCTTCTTCAGCTGAGTATACTGATAGCACAGATTTAGGAGCTGCCAATAGCTGTTGGTGTGGTGCATCCCATAGTGTGTCATGGAGTGTATGTGCAGGAACAGGGACGCTCATCAAAGGACAGAACCCCTGCTCCTGGAGGTATACTGAACTTAGTGTGCAGCACTGTATACACTATTATGTATTTCAAAGGCTGAGATTCAAATGAGGGGTACTGCATGCATTATTCCATGTATTGCAGCTCACTTTATATTCTGTTGGGTAGGGTTAAGAGAACTTGCAGAAAGTTCTGGTTTGGCAATGTTTGTCTGAACCAGAACACTTGACATTTAACTCTTGGTGGCTGGAAAAGTTTAAAGCTGCCCTAGGAGCCCTGAAGAACATGGATACAGCCATAGGCTTTATCAATGTTTTCCTGGCAGCCTGATAGTAGTGTTGCGCAAACTTGCCAAAAGTTTGGGTTAAGCAGCTTTCGTCCAAACCCAAATGTCCAGCATTTGACTCCCGGTTAGATGCTTGCTGCCCTAGGGAGTCCTGAAAAACATAGATACAGCCATAGACCATATTCATACTTTCCTCGAAGCCCTAGGGCTGCATCCAACTCCAAACACCAGTAGTCAAATGCCGGGCTTTAGGGTTTCAGGTGAACGTTGCCGAACCGGAACTTTTGGCAAGTTTGTTCAACACTAATGTCAACTGCCAGGAAGACATTGATAAAGCCTTTGGCTGCATCCATGTTTTTCAGGGCTCTCTAGGGTGGCATCCAACTTTTCCAGCCATTGGGAGTTAAATGCCAAGCCTTTGGGTTCAGACAAACTTTACTGATCCCAAACTTTTATCAAGTTCGCTCAACACTTCTGCTGGGCCAATTGCAAGAGAGATAAGTGAGCAGTGATGAAACCAGTAGAGTTTATACATCGCTACTCATGTATAATGATCACTAGGTGGGGGCACTGAGGTTCCATGATAGAGGGCTGCTGCATTTATGGTGAGTGCTACATCTATCCTATGGTCATTCCTGGGAACCTTTACAAGGCCCCTGCTGCCATCTTAACTGCTTGGTACGCTATGTTACCCCATCACAATGTAGGGAAAGTCGACGAGAACATGACAAAGACGACAGCTACCACCTGTCTTACAACTGAGAAGTGGTGGGTGCTATACACTTTGGGATGAAGGTAGTGCACAGGCTGGGATAAGAGTTATTACCGATCCTGCCCCCCTTAGTACCTTAGTGTTATAACGTTTGACCATTGTTATCAACATACATAGGAATCCAATCCTTAGCACAATCGATCAATTCCCCATCGGTGGTAAATGAAGTTTCTGCGGCATAAATGAATATTTATGGATTAATCCGACATCTGGAATGATCTAGAATGATCGGATTTAAGTTTATGTTTGTTTTATTCAATTAATCCAGAAAAGTTTACAGAGATAAAGTCTGTTTCCATGGCAACTCGAGAATACAGCTGGAATTTGCGATGTGGCTATCGATTGAAAGTCTGATGCGCTTATGGCTTTGATTATGAACAGCAGGTGGGCGCGCACTGGAACCAATCTTATAATGGAAAGTAAGATGTAGTTTCATCATGGTCAGAATACCTGAGTCCTATACGCTGATGGGCCCCGGGAGCGCAGGATTCATCTCAGGCAATTACTCCATGGCGTTCAGAAGGAGAAACATATTTAGAGAGAACATTGGCGCGGAGGTCTCTGCATTCAGTGGCGCTCACCGCGAACAATCCGAAATTAATGAATTTATTTAATGGTGACAACTTCATGTAAAAGCGACTCTCAGGCTTTATAATGGAGAGATAAATTCCATCCAAAGGAACTTACAGCATCGATCCTGGAGGGATAATCAATCAGTGCGGTTATAAGGCTATAATGCTGCACAAAAACTGGCATTAAAGGGGCTCCGCCCTATAGCAAGGGGGGTTCCATCTGATAGTAAATGGCGGGGGCTCTGTATGGTAGAAAAGGGGGGTTCCATCTGATAGTGAATGGGGGGCTCCGCCCTATAGCAAGGGGGGTTCCATCTGATAGTAAATGGCGGGGGCTCTGTATGGTAGAAAAGGGGGGTTCCATCTGATAGTGAATGGGGGGCTCCGCCCTATAGCAAGGGGGGTTCCATCTGATAGTAAATGGCGGGGGCTCTGTATGGTAGAAAAGGGGGGTTCCATCTGATTGTGAACGGGGGGCTCTGCCCTATAGCAAAGGGGTGTTCCATCTGACAGCGAATGGGGGGGCTCTGCCCTATAGCAAAGGGGTGTTCCATCTGACAGCGAATGGGGGGGGCTCTGCCCTATAGCAAAGGGCGGTTCCATCTGATAGTGAATGGGGGGGCTCCGCCCTATAGCAAGGTGGGTTCCATCTGATAGTAAATGGGAGGGGCTCTGCCTGGTAGCAAAGGGGGGTTTCATCTGATAGTGAATGGGGGGGGGGCTCCGCCCTATAGCAAGGGGGGTTCCATCTGATAGTAAATGGCGGGGGCTCTGCCTGGTAGTAAAGAGGCACTCTGGGGATCCACCTAATAGTGAAGAGGGCTCTGTCCGATAGTAAATGGAATCTCTGCCCGATAGTAAAAAGGGGGGGGGGGTATCTTCCTGGTAGTAAAGGGGAACTCTGTCTGATAGTAAAGGGGGCTCTGTCTGATAGTAAAGGACATCTTTAACCGATAGTAAAGAGAGAGGTCTCTGCCTAATATCAAAGGGGGTCTCTACCTGGTAGTAAAGGAGCACTCTGCCAAGATGTGTAGACTTCTCTCCTGAAATACTCTGTGCTGCTGGATCAGTAACTCTCAGTCTCCATCTTCTTGAAGGTCAGCACGCCCCTTTCCTGTAATTTTCCTGTCTTTGTCCTATTGTGCCCCACAACTTTTCTGAAATACTCTGCACTGCTGGAGTCCCTGCTCTGTCTACAATGTAACTTATACAGGATGAGGATACACATGCAGTATATACATCTATATAATATCTCATATACAGTATAAACCCCACAAATCACAGGAACCCAGCTAAAAAGTGATAGGAAGAAGACCCTATAAAGTAGTCCCGGAATGGCTGGAAGTCTAGGAGACGCGGAGCGGTTACATTGCGGTGAAGTGGCTGGTGCTGACAGCATTTCAATCATAGCGGAGGAGATAATAAGGTGACGGCCCAGAAATCGATGAATCCGGCCTATCCTATTCACTGATTCTAATGGCAAGTCATACAATACAGATTAGGAATCACAAAAGAGCCGGGAGAACGTTACCTTCTTTTGTCGTCAGATATTATCTGCAAGACAAAAGCTTTTCTTCCATCAGATCTCCCCCATCGGCAGATTACCATCTTATTCCAGCTGTCCTTGGTTTGTCATAGAAGACAGGGACGTGATCCCATCAGGGATACAGAGTGAATAGGAGGGAGAAACTTGCTGAGTCTTTTCTATAAGTTTGTTGCAGAAACTACAGGAAAAGTAAAAAAAATAAAAAATAAAATAAAACTTGTGCAAAGCTTATAGAGGGAAGTGATGGAAGAAGATTCCAGAGCTGTAACTGCAGAGAGTCCCTTTAAGCACCTATATTTCAGACTAGGTTTTTAAAGGGGTATTCTGGTGTTAGAAAACATCACCACCGCATACATATAACTGACCAGACCATCTAGCTTACATCTCCATCCCCCTATCATATACATATTTAAAAAGACATTTAGTCTTCCCTAAGGTGTGATTACAGCATGCTGTTCTGGACAATGCCACAGACAAAGGAGCAAACTGGGGGTGAGTCTGGCAGTTTTTGCAAACTTGCTGTGTGTAGAGATCATCTGCTGTGAAGAGAAATGCTCTGCGGCAGCTTTGGGCTGTGAACTGGCATGAGTGCTGGGGGAGGGGAGCAGGCAGGGTGGGAGAACTGTGATGGAGAGCTGAGGGAAAGCAATGAATTTTGGGAATTGTACTACTAAGCAACTGCTCTAGCAGGAAGTTAAGTTTTTTAGTTGGCTGTCTTAGTCATCCAGGATAGAAGGGTCCTCCAGAGAGAGAGAGAGAGAGAGAGACACACACACACTCTTTGTAATCCACCTTTATCAGTCATGAGATGTCCAGAACAGAGGACCCCCCACCCTATTTACCCAGAATTCTCTAATGGTATGCTGAGATTTCCAAACCAGAAAAGTGGAATAGTGGAAGACGCATGCAGAAGTTCAGCAGTCTAGCGGCCACCGATGGCCCAATAAGTAACGCAAAAGAGCGCTGATCTGCTAGATTGCCGGAGCCGCTCGCTTCACTGTTTGAACTGTAAATTATAACGGGACAACTTGAAATCCGGAGGCTGAACTAAACATTGCTAAACCTTAAATATTTAAAAGGAAAAACAAATACAATATATAAAATAAATAAATATTTTAAAAAAGTATGGAAAGAAACTTCTGGTTTGCATTGTAAAAAGTGCTGGGGAAGAATCTTTTTTTTTTTTTTTTTGTTTACTTTAATTTACAAATTTTAATATTTTATGACTAAATGAATGGAGAAATCTATTATTTACAGAATCTGCGGATACAGTGTGGACCGAATCCTGGGGAGATCCTGCGCTGAATAGATTTAAATAAATAGAATTATCAAATTTATAATAAAAAATTCATGGGGCGCCCGGTGACGAAAGCGGCTGGAGAGTCGACCGAAATGAGCGAGAACAGGCAGAGGAATTCTTCTTACATTTCCGGGAGATTCTCCGTCCTCGTATTGGAGCCAAGTCATCATCTCCTTCCTTTTAAGAATTTAGAAAAAAAATAAAATAAAAATTATTGAACATCCAAGGACTCCGTGATCCGGATCCTTCTCCCATCATCACGCTAGACCGAATATTTCTTACAACTTTATAAAGTCGGAACATTCCTCCTCCGTCATTAAATGATCTCTTGCAGACCGATGCTTAGAATAATATGTAATCTGTCCTTTCCCTGATAACACAATTTAAGAATTTACATTTTAGTAGAATTTAGTTTAAATTTTAAACAGGTAGAAGGACATTTAACGTCTACAATATATAATTGTAATTTTACTGGATCTGCTTCAGGTGTAGTGAAGGGACAAGGAAAAGTTTTACAACTTACGAATATACTTCACATAATATAATTCCTCGCTGTTTTCAAGATCTCTGCTTGCTGTCACCTTCAGGACTATATTGCATGATGGTAGAAATTAGGTGACGGGTGAAATACTGATAATATTTGTGAGTCTTAAGGGGTATGCTCATCTCATGAAGGATACAAAGAATATGTATAATGAAAAACAACAGGGCACTACTACTCAAATCAAATCGAAAAGTATACCATAATTTTCGGGGTGCTCAACCCAAAAATGACATAACAAAAGCAACTGTATCCAAAAGAAGAAAGAAAAGTATGTCATACAAATATGGGTGGCACATCCAAATAATAAATAGTCGTATCTCTCACAATTAAGTAGAATAATTCTTTATTAATGTACCAAAAATATTACAAGTGCAAGACAAACATCTAAAAACATTTAAAAAACAGAGAAAAATTCTATTGGACTGGGCAAGGTAGCCACAGTACCACACTATCCCGACTGGTATAAGTATAAACCCCCTCCTATGCAATGTATATGGAAAATGGCTATAGCTGTAACTAAACCTATGTCTGAGATGGACACGAAGACCAAGAAGATATCTCAGAGAAAATGGAAAAAATACAAAGAATATACATGGTAGAACATAAGATCAGATATCACCATAGGAGGGAGACCAAGTCGGGAACTGGCAACCCCACGCGTTCCGTCTCTGTGCCGAGACTTTCTCAAGGGTACTGTTGCAAGGTGGTGTGAAATATAAATAGCACTTGCAATTAACATAGATTGATTTCCATACCTAGATAAAACTGTCAATATTCCTCCCCACATGGATCACGGTCTGCAGCCCCGGCATCAGCGTCCCAAATTAGCAACTGCGCATGTACACCATGTAAACTCCGCCTCTAACATGACGTATAAAGTCATGTGATGCGGCCCCATTCAAAGATGGCCACGATGTTATCATAGCCCGGACTGCGCATGACACAAAATGTCTCTAGTTCAAGTCAGTTGGATTTAACCCCGTCAGCACTTTCAGATAAAGCGCGATTGCACAAGTTCTGATATACACAGATCCCACAAGCCCTGGCCATTAATCTCCTATACATATTATCCCGTGCTCATGCGGTTACTCACAAGTTCTTTTAAACCATTTATATAGCCTTGTTCTCATTGGTAGTTTCTTAAAGTTACCTATTCGAGTATGACTCCGATTTGTATTTATCATTTTAGTCCATTCATTTTTGTTTTTTATTATTATTTTTATTATTAATTTTATTTATTATATATTTTTATATTATTATTTATTATTTATTTTTTATTTTTTATATATATATTTGTCATTTATTATTTTTTATTTTTTATTTATTTTTTATTTTTTATTTTTTATTTTTTATTTTTTATTTTTTATATTTTATATATTTTTTATATATTATTAATATTTTATTTTATTTATTAATGGTGTATTTAAAATTGCCCAAGCATATTAAATTAAATTCTAGATTTTAGATTGTGCCCATGTGACTTATTTATTCCTTATAGAACACCTAAATATAGCAATAGTGATACCCCCCAAAAAAGGAAAAGCCTTTTAATAGACTAAAGTATCTACATCCATCAAAGAAAATTAATTAATAACCACTTAACATTTATTATAGAACATTTGCATACAGTCGCTTTCATAGAAAGTTTTTTCAAGTGGATACCACTCAAATAGATCCACCAGGCATCAGATCAGTAGATACAACCCCCATACAACAATACAGACACTACGCAAATAACCATGACTAAAAACCACCTAGCATTAGGCCATGATGTTACGTCATAGTCGGTTATTAGGATGCTCCTACTAAGTGCTACTATATTCTAAAACACACACTAACTTGCCCATATTCACAAGTAACTTGCCCATATTCACAACATAAGATTTGCGCCGAGTCTTATATAGATATAAAAATCATAAAAACTATAAAATTGCTCTTTCCTCCTCTCTCCTGTCCCTTGGATATATGGTTACATAGACTCCAATTTTGTATTATAGGAGCTGGTTTTGTGCACCTTAGTGTGTGTTTTAGAATATAGTAGCACTTAGTAGGAGCATCCTAATAACCGACTATGACGTAACATCATGGCCTAATGCTAGGTGGTTTTTAGTCATGGTTATTTGCGTAGTGTCTGTATTGTTGTATGGGGGTTGTATCTACTGATCTGATGCCTGGTGGATCTATTTGAGTGGTATCCACTTGAAAAAACTTTCTATGAAAGCGACTGTATGCAAATGTTCTATAATAAATGTTAAGTGGTTATTAATTAATTTTCTTTGATGGATGTAGATACTTTAGTCTATTAAAAGGCTTTTCCTTTTTTGGGGGGTATCACCATTGCTATATTTAGGTGTTCTATAAGGAATAAATAAGTCACATGGGCACAATCTAAAATCTAGAATTTAATTTAATATGCTTGGGCAATTTTAAATACACCATTAATAAATAAAATAAAATATTAATAATATATAAAAAATATATAAAATATAAAAAATAAAAAATAAAAAATAAATAAAAAATAAAAAATAATAAATGACAAATATATATATAAAAAATAAAAAATAAATAATAAATAATAATATAAAAATATATAATAAATAAAATTAATAATAAAAATAATAATAAAAAACAAAAATGAATGGACTAAAATGATAAATACAAATCGGAGTCATACTCGAATAGGTAACTTTAAGAAACTACCAATGAGAACAAGGCTATATAAATGGTTTAAAAGAACTTGTGAGTAACCGCATGAGCACGGGATAATATGTATAGGAGATTAATGGCCAGGGCTTGTGGGATCTGTGTATATCAGAACTTGTGCAATCGCGCTTTATCTGAAAGTGCTGACGGGGTTAAATCCAACTGACTTGAACTAGAGACATTTTGTGTCATGCGCAGTCCGGGCTATGATAACATCGTGGCCATCTTTGAATGGGGCCGCATCACATGACTTTATACGTCATGTTAGAGGCGGAGTTTACATGGTGTACATGCGCAGTTGCTAATTTGGGACGCTGATGCCGGGGCTGCAGACCGTGATCCATGTGGGGAGGAATATTGACAGTTTTATCTAGGTATGGAAATCAATCTATGTTAATTGCAAGTGCTATTTATATTTCACACCACCTTGCAACAGTACCCTTGAGAAAGTCTCGGCACAGAGACGGAACGCGTGGGGTTGCCAGTTCCCGACTTGGTCTCCCTCCTATGGTGATATCTGATCTTATGTTCTACCATGTATATTCTTTGTATTTTTTCCATTTTCTCTGAGATATCTTCTTGGTCTTCATGTCCATCTCAGACATAGGTTTAGTTACAGCTATAGCCATTTTCCATATACATTGCATAGGAGGGGGTTTATACTTATACCAGTCGGGATAGTGTGGTACTGTGGCTACCTTGCCCAGTCCAATAGAATTTTTCTCTGTTTTTTAAATGTTTTTAGATGTTTGTCTTGCACTTGTAATATTTTTGGTACATTAATAAAGAATTATTCTACTTAATTGTGAGAGATACGACTATTTATTATTTGGATGTGCCACCCATATTTGTATGACATACTTTTCTTTCTTCTTTTGGATACGGATACAAAGAATATGGGATTTAAAAAAAAAAATGTATAGGTGGGGGTCTATCACTGGTCACAAGAAAAAATTATTGCCCCAAATGAATAAAAAACATTGCACCATATATGCACTTACATATATTAAAAAAAAGTAATAAAAATAACATAGCACTGACCTTGACGGACCATGTAATGTGCACAATGGCCTCCCCACTCCTACCCAATGGCAGATGTTGGAAAGGAGAAGTGTCAGGCATTTTGGACTTCCCCATGTCGGAGGTTGGTGGAGGCTCTCTCCCCTCTTCTCCCTTGGAATATATGCATGCTCAGATGAACCAAGTGTGCATGTGTATATCCAGATCTGCAGATCTATAAGTATTCAAGATGGATGGCCATTTCCAGGGGTCCTCCGCTCTGTCCCCTCTACAGTATCCATCTGTCCAGTTAAGGGACTGTAACCTATGGTTTGTAGGTATCCTGTGCAATTACATGCATAATATATATGTTTCAAGTAGATAGAAAGGAAGAAACTGCACCACATAACAATCCTTATCCAACCACAGTTTTATCCACACGGACATCCGGGGGTCTGAAACAATTTTACCTCCAATAAAATTGACTATCTGGTCCTCATTGTCACCAGTATTAGACCATCTGCGCCTACGACAAAGTAACGGGCAGTAAAGTAACAAGCTGACGTCATGTGACCTTTTACCACTGGGAATTTACACAGAACTTCCTGACACTTTAAGTGGAAACAAAGTAGCAACATCTAGTTAGTCGACGGCGCGGTTCTCAGCTTCAGCGTTAATGATTTTCCGCAGATCTCGTTAATGGAGCTGTGCAACGAATTAATTACCGACACATTGTCTGTGGCCGCGAAACTATCAGGAGGAATGCGGCAAGTAGACAACTACCCCGCAGACGCAATGCTTCCAGTTCAGACTGCCATATCTGAGCATTGATGTCTGTTTTAGGGATGTATCGCAACATCCGGAGCCAAAAACACTGGCAAGCCCATCAGTCCCTCTAGTCCATCATCAGTCGTTCCCCCGATTCCTATTGGTCGATGCCCCTATAGCAGTCAGTAGGGGGTATTCATATCTTTGCAAGTATTTCAATTGCTGTTCTGATGCTCACCGGATCACTGTCAATCACTTCTTACTGATCCTGTCCCATCTCAGTTAGTGATTGACTTTGTGACAACACCGGATCAGCAAGGGAGATCAGATGGGACTTTAAGTGTTGGAATGGCAATGACAGGGGATCAGGTGTATTACTAGATTTTTTTTTATTTTTTTTAAACCAGCTTTACCTTTTTTAAAGGAAAATTATCCAGACTAAGGAAATGTGCATACTACGGAATCCTAACAAAACGGACAGTTCCTAACAGTTGCGGATTCCGTAGCTCGCACCCGGTCGAGGACTCTGCGGCCACACGCATCTCCGCTGCTTAGATTCTGCGGTCCATCCGAAAAATGAACCCGCTCATTCTTCAGGTGGATGGCATAATCTGGCAAACCATAGAATGAAGCCTATTGGAGCAGCGGAGACGCGCGCAGCCGCCAGAGTCCGTGAGTGGGTGCGAGCTGCGGAATGTCAGGTGTTCTGTCATGATTCCGTAGTGTGCACATACCCTAAGTTAGGCCCAGCACTAACTACTCCTTCCTTACATCACTGGAAATCTCCCTTAGCCAATCACTGGTTGAGATGGGTCACTGTTGTGGCCAGTCATTGGCTCATTGGGTATTTCCTGTGTGTAAAGATGAAAGCAGGAAGTGGGGACGACAGTGGTTACAGACAACAAATCCCCAAGTCATGGTAAATCTCATCCATCCGCCCCATCATAACCTAGGGTCCTATTACACGGCATGATGATAAACAGTAAACGAGCATCGATCTGGTGGGGGAGGGGGCACGTTTACGCAATGCACTTTACGGTAAAACTGACATTCTTCTTATTCTATAGGTCGGTCTGAACACAGCGATATGCATGTTTACTAGGTTTACGAACATTTTACCATTTTTATTAGCAGTAAAACTTTTTTTTTTGCAAATAGAAATATTTAAAATGGCCGCGATGTGACATTATTTTTTCACCCACAGCGTTGCATGGGGCGTCCTTTTTCTAGATCAGACATATTGATCACTTTTGATTATTTTTTTTATACCAAAAATGTAAATTTTAAAAGAAAAGCGTTTTCTTACCGTTTTTGTTCACGCCGTTTACTGTGTGGGAACAGTATTGTTTTATTTTAATAGACCGGCTGATTACGTACACTACGGTATATTATATGTTATTTTTATGTGTTTTATGTATGAAATGGGAAGGGGAGAGATTTTCACTTTTATTTTATTGGGGGAGGAGCTTTGGGACATTTTTTTAAACTTTTATTGATTTTTTTTTTTTTTTACACTTTTGAAGTCCCCTTAGGGGACTTTTACATTAATACATTAGATTGTATACACTGATCACTGCTATTCCATAGCATAGCAGGGATCAGTGTTATTAAAGATCCCTGACTGCACGGAGGAAGGTAAGAGACCTCCGTCAGTCAGTCAGGCCATGTGATTGGGACCCCCGGAGACAGGCTGCGGGTGTCCCGATCGGTAAGTGACAGAAGATGCTCCTGTCACTAACACTTAAAGGCCGCAGTGGATTTTTTTCCTTAATGGATTGCGCCAGTGCGGGGATGCCAGTGGATGCTAGCTCTTGGTGTCAGTCTATTCCTGAGCACCAGCAGAGCACAAAGCCCAGTGGGACGGGGGAGGCTGGCCCGCCGGCCCCCAGTGTGATGAAATCCCCTCCGCTCTGTAACACGACTTCAGGCTGGTAGCTGGTGGGCTTGCCCCCTAGTGCTCCATGCCGGGTCAGTCCTCTGGAATAGACCTGTGCTTAGCGTGGGAAGTGGGTGATGGTTAAAAAAAAAAAAAAACACGCCAGTGCCAATTCCTTAAGGTAACAGTACCAAACCAAAGTACCTGATAGTACATTCACTTTAAGCAAGTATCCATGACGCCATCTCGGCTCCACTTTACGGCACTGCTGTGGTTCCCTCCCGCACACATACAGATTGTCACCTTTATCTCATGGGAGCTTCGAGGTAAACTCATTCACGTTCCACATTTGTTGTAATTTCATTAAATCCAATAATGGAAGTTGATAATAAGCGTTTTAAATGCCGACCATCTGTAAATATCACAACATTATTTCCCACATGGATTCATCTTCAGCATCGTCCCAGAAGAAGGAAATAAGAGAGTTTATAAAGCAGAAAAATAATACAATTACTTTTATGTTATCCTCGGGAGATGCATCATATTCTGGGAGAAACTTGCCCAAACACAAACCCCATTTTGTCTCTGTGCCGTAGCCAGACTGCCTTTTAATTACCACCACGCCGGCAAATCTCATTGTGCCGCTCCCCTAACTTTCTGTTTTGTTTAAAGTCTCTCTACTAAATAATGACTTCATAAACATCTGTTCTTCATCACTAAATCCAACTTTCACAACTTCCCAGCTGTGAGTTTTAAATAATAGGATTTATGTATCGAAATCCTATCCTAAAGCCACACGGAGAAAACCGCGGACAGCGTTGTTTATCAGGAACCGCAGTAAAGGGAGTTTACGACAAAGCACGAGCGCTGCCAAACGCATAAACATAAAGTGGATTATAATGGTGCACGATCTGCTGCGCCAAAACCTGAATCGTGAAAAAAAAAAAACAATCATCAGGGGGCAAAGGGGTCTCCGACTCAGCAACTGAGAGGGATATACATAGGATTGAGCTACATAAGAAGAAGAAGAGAGACTAGCCACAGGATAATCCATCAATGCCTCATCGGGTGAGAACCGCTTAACCGGCGTCCGTACACAGCACATATAGTGCGAAAAACCCTGCGTCATCTAGTGTGTAGTGGTTACATGGTGGTACTGCAACTCAGCTGCTATTGAAATGAATAGGAGCTGAGCTGCACTAACCCACACCACTACACAGGAGGTGGCCCAAGGGTTTCAGACCCATTTGTTGTGTATGGGTAATGGAACAGAATCTCCCCCAATAGAACATTGATGGTCCATCCTGTGCTGCACTCACAATTCTGCTGGTGTAGTGGAATCCATGTGTACATTTATTAAAAGATTATAGATTTTACAGTAATAACGAGGCGTATCACTTTAGTATCTTGGCAGTCTGCTTATACGCCAGCTGCCTTCTAACTCAGTGCCAGGTACCTGGAAAAGCTGGATCCAGTCCTGAGAAACTTCTCCCAGTTTCCTAGAACTGGATCCAGCTTTTCCAGGCACCCGGGGAGGAGCGGCACTGAGTTTGAAGGCAGTCGGCATAAAAGTAGACTGCTGGGATAACAATGCGATACGTACTGATCCTGAGTTACTGGAAATTAGGAAAATTGCACAAAATTTTACTAATATTTTACAACTTGATCTGATAGGGACACAACTATGTGTATTGTATTGTGGTATGTGCGTCTCATGTGACAGATGTGTAACAGGTCACATGCAGAACCATCTGGGTGGGCTGTGCACGAAGCCAGAGTGTTGCAGTCATAGCGCCATTGATTTTGACGGTCATAATTTTGCGCAATTTTTCTTAGACATTCTAAATGGGTCCCAGTGTATATGAAACTGTACATTGAAGTATATTTTATAGTAGAGTCAGGTTGACAGATCTGCTAAAGGACGAGGCCGCAGCGTGCGAGTCCCTGAACAATATCAATGCAATATTTTATTCATAAGCCCCAGATCTGCAGGACTGGAGGCCCGGGGTCACCCCGGTTCAGGGATCCTGGGCGACGTGGCCTTTCCGTCATCAATAAGAATGGCAGTTTTCTATATTGTCAGCAAATGTTGGATGTATTGAAATCTTATGTATTAAGAATTCATCAGCTTGGGGCCAGAATGAATCATGCAGCATTTTATGGTCATTGTGATCGTGATTTACAGGACAATAAAAGTGATCAGGAGAACTTTATGCTTCTTATTTACTGCTCCTTATGAAAACATAATTATTAATAAAAATCTGCAGGACACTCCGGGAGACTCCGAGAAGATTCCAGAATGGCACAAGGTCAGGAAATAGGCCAGTGCATGGATGGTCCCCAAGGGAGGGAGAAAGAAAGGAATGAAGGAAGTGGAAGAGGGAAAGAATAGAAGGAAGGAAGGGAGGAAGGGAGGAAGGAAGGAAGGAAGGGAGGGAGGGAGGGAGGGAGGGAGGGAGGGAGGGAGGAAGGAAGGGAAGGGAGAGAGGAAGGGAGGGAGGGAGGATGGGAAAAAGGAAGGGAGGAAGGAAGGAAGGGAAAAAGGAAAGGGAGGAAAAGGAAGGAAGGGAGGGAGGGAGGGAGGGAGGAAGGGAGGGAGGAAGGGAGGAAGGGAGGGAGGGAGGGAGGGAGGAAGGGAGGGAGGGAGGGAGGGAGGGAGGGAGGAAGGAAGGAAGGGAGGGAGGGAGGGAGGGAGGGAGGGAGGGAGGGAGGGAGGGAGGGAGGGAGGGAGGGAGGGAGGGAGGGAGGGAGGAAGGGAGGAAGGGAGGGAGGGAGGGAGGAAGGGAGGGAGGGAGGAAGGAAGGGAGGGAGGGAGGAAGGGAGGGAGGGAGGGAGGAAGGGAGGGAGGAAGGAAGGGAAGGGAAGGGAGGGAGGGAGGGAGGATGGGAGGGAGGAAGGAAGGGAGGGAGGAAGGAAGGAAGGGAAAAAGGAAAGGGAGGAAAAGGAAGGAAGGGAAGGGAGGGAGGAAGGATGGGAAAAAGGAAGGGAGGGAGGGAGGAAGGAAGGAAGGAAGGAAGGGAAAAAGGAAAGGGAGGAAAAGGAAGGGAAAAAGGAAAGGGAGGGAAAGGAAGGAAGGAAGGGAGGGAGAGAGGAAGGAAGGATGGGAAAAAGGAAGGAAGAAAGGAAGGGAAAAAGGAAAGGGAGGGAAAGGAAGGGAGGGAGAGAGGAAGGAAGGATGGGAAAAAGGAAGGAAGGAAGGGAAAAAGGAAAGGGAGGAAAAGGAAGGAAGGGAAGGAAGGCAGGAGGTCAAGGCTGATTGATGTATATGGAGGTGAAGGCTATGCCATCTGGTCGGATCCTACAGAAGAGCTGCTTTTGAGAAAATAGCTGATAAAATTCCCAGTTTGATAGAAAAGAGCAAGATCACAAAGGACATGGCAGCTCATTGTGTATAGGGCCCTGTAGAGCGGTCAGAGCCCATGTGACCCCTGATAGTGTCTACAATGGGCATTAGAACTGGAACATTGTGCGATGGAAGAAGGTGCCTGGTCTGATAGGTCACATCTCCATCATGCGGCCGGCCGGGTGCTTTACTTACCTGGGGAAGAGGTGACACCAGGATGCACTTTGGGAAGAAGACAAGATGGCGGGGGCAGTGTGATGGGCAATGTTCTGCTGGAGACCTTGTGACCTGGCATCATGTGGATGTTACTGTGACACCGACCACCTCCCTAACCATTGTACACACCAAGTCCCTCCTTCATTGCAGTGGGATCCCCTAATAGCAGTGGTTAGCAGGATAATGCCCCGGGGGCCATACTGCGGACGATGTTCAGGAATGAAGAACATTAAAAAGAGATCAAGATGATGACTTGTCCTCCAGATTCCCCAGAACTCAATCCCATCAATCATTTGTGGGAGGTGCTGGATAAGATTCCTATCCATGGAGGCCACATCTCACACCTTACATTATCTGCCCCACATGAAACATCACAGGGCTATGGAGTCCGATTGCCAGGGGTCAGAACATGAAGGTGGCTACGATAATATTAGGCGAGTGGTTTAATGTTATGGCTGCTTAATGTAGACAGATTTCTTTCCGGCTGAATAACCTTAATGTAGATCCCGTGGTGCCCCATAAAATGTTTTTCGGGGTGATCGGTGCAGTCTTGTGATGTGAATGACATGTGCCGCAGGACTCTTCTCCAGCCCTTTGTAGTCTAGATGGGTATTAATACTAATCAGATTGTAGTGACAGGACAGAGCTAGGATCAATACCGCCCCCTCTCCCTACAGACGCATCAAATCCATAAAATCAAAGAACATTTTGTTAAGGTCAACTTTACCTAATCTCCGTCACTTTTGCTCAGCTAATTTCATCAGGTTTAACCCTTTAGATATAAGGATGGGTGGAATTGTGAAATTTAGACTTAGATACAGTATTTGACAATTTGGACTAGTGTTTTAGTAGACATGCTGGAATATGTAGTTCTTTTATAGTATGGGGGGGGGATCATGGCACTATGTAAAGAGGACCTTCTTTTGGTAAGTGCCATTTATAGGTTGCAACCAACTGGCCATGACCCACAATACATCCCTTTGCTTGGTTTAAGGGGGGATACAATTCTAGGTACCTCCATCCCTCTATTTTTAGTGCAATAGAGGAATATCGCAAGCCCCTCCCCCCAGACACGAGCAGACAATAGGCTTTCCCTAGACACGCAGAACGCAATTTATCCTCAAAACTAGTAATGACCAACAAATGTTCTGGTTCGTACAAACGCCAATACTCGGCATATGACTCCTGGTGGCTGGAGAAGTTAGATACAGCCCTAGGACTACCAGAAAAACATGGATACAGAATATGGCTGCATCCAACTTCTACAGCCACCAGGAGTCAAATAATGAGCGTTTGGCTTCATAAAAACCTGAATGTTGGGTAAAGTCGCTCATCACTACTGAAAATCAGTTGACACAACTGTTTTCCTTGGAAATCATCAATTTCTCATGTTTGTTCCCGCAAGATTCAACCTATTGACCCTGAAAATGAGAATGACCCCTCCAACCATGAGTAAACAGCTTCGAAATCCATCTACTTCTCTATAGGAGACTGGACAAACCAAAGCTCTTCCATAATTATACCAGTTCTTCGCTCAAAGATGAGATAGGTGAGTTCCAAGCCAACCAACAACTCTACGAAAGGGTGGGAGCGACTGGAACCTTCTAGATTACATTGCATCTCCACGAGTGACGCTCCATCTCTATTAATCACATTATAAAGAGCAGAACGTTTCCATCAGTGACACAGAACAAAGTGTCCTCACTTCTTCCAGGATTTAAGTCTTTCTTTATTGTTCAATATTAAGATAATGAAACTCTTGAGTTATGTATAATGTGGAAAAAAAATCTAATTTCAAGCCATGTAAGAATATATAGCATGGAAAATTGCAAGTGAATTAACTAATTAAAAAAGCAGATGAAATGCGGCAGCAGCCGATAGACAATTTAGTCGCCGCAGCTGTGCCATTTGTAGTTAACACTCCGTGTTTATTTACTAACTCCTCTCCAGAAACCAACAGATAGTTTTTAATTTTTCATGTTTTTTTTTTTTCCTTATTTTGTTCCCAAATGAAAAAATGAAAACTGAAAAAAAAAAAAAAAAAAAAGGCAATTTTGTTCGGCTCTCTTCAGGTTCTCAACCGGGCGTAAAAACTTAAAAATACTTATTTTTTTGTTTATTGATTTTAAAGTGAATTTCTAGAGGTTTTTTTTTCTTTGTGTACAGAGAGAAAATTCATAACTTCAATTTTTAACACTCATGGGAAGCGAAATTACTTACTAATGATTTACTAATTTGTGACAGATGGAAAGCGAGCGAGTGAGTTATTGATGCCTTCGGAGAGTTCACTTCTTTGAAATTTACATTTCTGTCGGAGGATTTTTGGGTAAATACAATAGTTATTTATGGAATGCCACCTGCGGGGAGAAAGGAAAGCATTTTACTTCTTTTCCTTTGACTTTCAAGAGGATATTTTAAACCCATAGAATCTCTCATCCCATAATGTTCCTTCCTGACCTTAAGTTGTTGTCAAGACACGGCAACAAACTTATTCTAGGCAGGCTTTCTTAGCAATGATTGAGAGCCACAACCCATAGTGTCATGTGGCCTACACAATATCTGTCCATCAAAAACAGAGCCATGGCCCCTCCCACATACATCTTAAGGTTGTAGTAGGCATTAGCTCAATGTCTTCTGAATCTAATGACCTAATATTTGGATCTCTCCCAACTCCCCTCAATGGCGTAAGTTTGGGAAAAGAAGAATCAGGCAGCTGAATTTCACCATGTCTGACCCTTTTGTTTCCAAAAGAGTGAGGTACATGCAATGCATAGAGAGGTCAGAGGGAATAATCGTTGGCTGAACCACCCTGATTGGCCATAAGTACTTGGCTGAGCAGGCTGTCACCCCCGAGACGAGTCCTTCTCGAAGTGGAATCTTCTCAGCTGGAAATGAAAGACCCATAGGACGACACAGAAGGAGCACAGAGAGGTAGGCTGAGCTTCTTTATTGGAAGGATATTTAAGGTGAAAAAGAGTCAGCTACTACCTGTGCTCAGGTATACCCAGCACAATCCTCCGACTACTAAGAGTGATCTCTACAGATTTTCATTAGCCTTGGTTGTCAGTGTGAAAAGTTTCAGAATATATATTTTTTTAATATAGATAATAACATGAGAAATTAGAAAAAATATATACATATATTTTAGAGAATGTATTTAACATAAAAACCTAACTAATCCTTCCATTCCTTTCTAGATGCACTTTGGTCTTTCCGTGACGTGTATCCATTGTTACAATTCTCCATGGCCGGCTTAATCCTAATCACCATCGTATTTATTAACTTTCACACATCTATGGATGTAAAGGATACAATGTAGCCGGGGACAGGCGGTTAATTGAAAGTTAATTGGCTTCTGTTTAAGAGCAGTAATACCTGGCTCCACGGGGACCCATCGGGCTCTGCTATAACACTCAATCTACACTCACTCCTGTCTAATTGCCCTGTAGATCTCTATAGGTAAACAAATTAAAGACAAATGAGCCGGACTCCATATTTTAGGGTTTGCGATGCCAAAAAGGTTCAGAACTGCACATATTATGAGGCTGATGAGGAGCATCCGTCCCAGTACAGCTGCCTGCAGGATGTAAGGGGGGCTTATCTCAAAAGAACTACTGGCCAAAGTCCCCCTACTTAGCAATAGCTGCAGTATGTGCTCCTTCCTTAAAGGGTCACAGAGTTGTTAAAAAAAAAACAAACAACTTTTGATCTCCTAGGGACATGTTAAAGGACAACTCCGGCGAAAATTTTTTGGGGCTTATTTAACACACATTACAAAGTTATATAACTTTGTAATGTGGTTAAATACCCGGTCTGGCCCCCTTCCCCCACTTTCCGACCCCCGACCCCCCACCCCGGAAGTTAAAGAATGTATACATTACCTATTACGGTCATCACGGTCCTCTTCTCTGGTGTCGAGTGACGTCAGAGCTGGGGGGCGGGCCGGGTCTTCTTCCTCTTCGGCGTCTTCATTGAGAGTGAATGGGAGAGAAAAGGCTGCTGGTGCACATGCGCACCAGCAGCCTTTTCATTGGCTGGAGCGCATCACATGGCTTCCAGCTTGCTCAGCCCTGATTGGCTGAGCTTGCTGGAAGCCATGTGATGCGCTCCAGCCAATGAAAAGGCTGCCGGTGCGCAAGCGCACTGACAGCCTTTTCTCTCTCATGGACCCGGAAGCAAGAGACATCGCTGGACGGCGGAGGCAGGTGACGGTGAGGCGGATGGCAGGAGAATGGAGTGGCGATCGTCACCGGAGGGATGGTGTCTGTGTGTGTCTGTTTTTTTTGTTGGGGGGGGGGGGGGGTCCCGCCGGAGTTGTCCTTTAAAAGTTTTGATCTTTGGGGAGGTCAAAAGTTTTTGGAAGAATTAAATACCTTTTAACCCCCTGCAATCCTTAAGGGTACAGTCCAATGTATTATTGGGCCACACGTGGATGGAAAATATGTCCATATGTAGTTTATTTGTTTCCTGAACAGTTATTAAACAGCTGAGAGAACTATCCACTAACAGCTATCTAATGTATGGATGACTTTAGGCTGCATTCAAAAACATTTCTGCTGCACTAAAAGTTCCCAAGGTCACAGCAGCCTCCATAAAGGTTGTATTTAATGGCACAATGTTGAGGAGGAAGTGAGCGCTGACCCAGCAACCTCCTCATTCCCCGCTCACTGCCTCTGCTGTTCATGCACAGAAAGCCAGCAGCAGGAGCCAAGGGGAGCTGCGCAAGGGGCTGCCCAGAAGATCCTCTGATCGTGCGGGTAACCCACTGGAGTTAGCTGAGGTCTGCTGCCGCCGCTCCTCTTGTGTGTAGCAGTGAGCAGGAGACCATTGCTGACATGATTAGTAAGTTTCAACATGTTGATCAGCCCATCAGTCAGACTTCCAGAAAATCAGCACTTCAGCCTCCACCACTTTGAGATATATGGCAGAGCGGCCAGAAAGAAGTTGGTAAGAAACAAGATTCCCTGCTCTGAGGAAACCAAGACCATCCTTTTTGGACTCCATTCCAAGCATTATGTCTGGAGGAAACCAGGCACTACTCATCATCTATCCCATGCCATTCCTATGGTATAGCCTGGTGGGGGCAGTATCATGGTGGGTAAGGGGGAGTAGGGTGAATAGTAAGGGGGCAGATCCAGAGCACTCTTGACTGAAGCTTCACCTTTCAATGACTGTTAAGCCACACAGCCAGAGCAACACAGGAGCAGCTTAAGGACAATGCTGTGAATGTCCTGGAGTGGTCCAGCCAGAGTTTGGAACCCAATGGAACACTTCTAGAGAGAGCTGACAATGACGTCCACAGATGGCCCCATCCAACCTGACAGAGAGTGAGAGGACCTGCAGAGAAGAATGGCTGAACATTCCCAAATCCAGGTGTAAACCTTGCGGCCTTATAGCCAAGAAGACTGGATCCCGAATCACTACCAAAAGGGCTTCACCTAATGCTGAGTGACTGCTCCGAAGGCTGAAGACCTTGGTATTGCCCTCATCAATGGTGGCAGATATATAAGCTGATACCTCCTCCTCTCTATAGAGAAGACAATATTTAGCTTCACAAACTTTTTTTTCCTCCTTTACCTGCAATGAGTAAAAAAGTGAGTTTTTGCAGCCTGGCAGTATTGGAACCGTTAATCTTTAATATGAATGTGCCATGGGCATTGAGGTCTATACAATCGCATTAGATAAACAAATATAATTTATTAGGAGCCGCTTTCCACATGCAATATTATATTTAGCTGTAAATAAAATATCAATCACTGTCAGCTTGCATATGTGCACCCCAGACACTTCCAATACTCATTTCCGCTTCTATCGAAGGAGGAGGCTAGAGCCGCGAGGAGCCAAGTTTTACGGCGTCTTTGTACAGACTCGCAATGTTTGCAAAGTCATTGGCAGAAATGGAAAGTAGAAGAATCCTGGAGAGGTAAACAAGACACCAAACCCATCCAACAGCGCTCACACGGGACCAACGGGACTTTTTAATTACAAACTGGAAAGGTGGAAGGTGCAACAGCACCTGCTTCTAAGTTGACAAAATGTTGGGCCTTAAAGGGGTTTGTCAATGATGAAACCTATCTAATATTGCACAGTAAACAGTTTCACTGATTTAGCATCACATCACCTCAACATATATTCCATACTATTTGGTGATGTAGCAGAGCTGATGCGTGCATGGTGTAGCAGAGCTGATGCGTGCATGGTGTAGCGGAGCTGATGCGAGCATGGTGTAGCTATGTGCTGCATAACAGTTTAATCTGTTTACCAGGTGGTGGGGGGTGTAGTGCAGGTTTAGATCTCTGCTTCCTGACTGTGAATGAAAACATTCTAGCTCCATCCAGACTCTAAGAACATCCATAACACTTACAATATGCAGAGCTGACAGCAAGCAGAGATAGAACTATAACGTTACATATTACAGAAACCTAGGCTAAAAGACACATGTACGTTTATGGAAGTAGCACAGGTGCATGGAGATTATGCAGATAATGTCTTCTGGGGGTCGGGTTACCAAGTTAATAGACAGCTAACCTGGCCCCCAGAGAGGAGATCACATGACCTCAGACCACAAAGGGAGGGGGAAAGAGGGAGCTGAGCGTGGTCAGAGTGGACCCAGAGTAGAGGATTTTAGACAAGAGTTGATAAGAAAGAGAAAAAAATATCTATAAATAACAGGGAAAGGGTGCAAGATAGGTTATACATATATGTTAGACATAGGGTGGTATTAGGAAGGGGGATTGTTTTTGTTACCTGGATGACCCCTATAAAGATGTGCAGACTTCTTTATGCTAAAGAACTGAAGCAATGATGGGAGGGTTGAGCCCTAAGATCCATCAGCATGGTGGCCGAGGGGGGGGGGGGGGTGCGGTGGTGGTGGTCTGAGCCCACCTATGCCAGAATATGGATACAAGTGAACCCCAGCTCTGTCGTTCTCCCACTGAACATCCTCCTTTGAAGATTTACTGTCTGACTTGTTGAAAACAGCAGCAATAAAAGTGTTTTCTGCGAAGTTTACGGCTTCGCCTCCAAATCAATAAGCAAGTTTGTATTTTTGCACCTGCAAAATGGGGAAACTGCATTATTTTAGTGAAAGGGCACCGAAGTGCAGTAAAACTTCATCATAATTTAGCAACATCGGCCCTCAGGTAACATTCCATTAAGTATAGTTAGTAGTCCTTGACATTTCGTCTCTTCCAACGAGGTAAAATGCCGAAGCACATGCTTTCCTGCAGGAGAAATGTGAGCGCCGGAGCCTATTAACACATAAAAAAGTCACTTAATGGAATATTTTGCAGAAAATATGAATGCATTTGTAGCAGGAATACAGGGCTAACATAACCAGATCACAAGAGGGTAATAATGCACAAATAGGGATCAGCGAGGTGAGCGCGGTGCCTGGGTGATGAATGGCGCTCACCGTGTCACGTCAACCCTTCCCCCCGCACGACCTTACAATTTAATTACAGCAAATAACTGTGTATCTACCCAACCCACCGATAGAGTCACCGCCACACGGTCACCTCTGCACCCCATCTTACCAACCCCTTCTCTTATTAGAGTTTTAATGGTTTTGTGTTTCAGATTTAATTTCTAATTTTATTTTAAAGTCAGAGATTATTTTTACATTTTTATTTTTGCATACTTTGTTTACTCTTTTTTCTTTCAAGAAATAGTAAGAAAACCTTTTGAACTTATATGGATTTCTGCATGGACTCTTGCCATAACCCCTCGTTTGCCTAATAGGCGGGCAGGGCAAGGTGAGGAGGAGGCGGGTTCCCCATCTCTGATTTATCCATGGAAAAAGACACTGAATGGTGCAATGAAACATAGTAGGGTTAATAGTCCATGTATAAATTATATAAAAAAAAAAGTTTCAGCACTCAAAAGTTTTACTTATTCATTGAAACGCCCATAGCGACATCATTTCAGCCCCACATATTTATTTCCTATATTTCCTATCTAATTGTCTATAGTTCCAGAAGATTTCGCCCATCCAGTCAATGGCAGGTGAGCATCGGAAAGGCTTCTTAGGTGGTGAAAGAGTTAACCCAGCGGCCTAGTGGGGGATTACGTCCTCCCTCCAGCCTTAGTGGTCATGACCTGCCTCGGTAATATCAGGTATTGTTATGTACTAAGTGGGAAATATTATAAATAGACAGAAGGAAGGTGAAATGATCTATACAAGGGGTTGCTTAGGTAACAAAAATAACAGCTGGACCCTGTAAAGGAACTTTAATGCGACCCCCCCCCCGCCAGTGCGGAGACTAATGAAAGGATAAGTGGTGGGTGGGTGTAAGATGGGAGGACCATGCAGATCATTCTATATCCCGTGGCGATTAGAAATCCCTAAATGTATATAGTCAATGGTCACAATCAGACCCATCATTGAGGTGGAATCAACGTAACAGATTTATTATTTTAAGATACTTAAAGGGGTTATCCGATGTTAGAAAAACATAAAAACTCACTGCCACTGTCTTCCAGGGACAACACAACTCTTGTCTCTAGTTCAGGTGTGGTTTGCAATAAAGCTCCATTCACTTTAAAGGAAAAGTCCGGGCTCCAACTTTTTTTTTCTTTTTTCAAAAGAGACGGGGAGGAGGCTCCAACCACCGGGCTGCCACCTGGCTCCAGCCCTTCGATCTGCTATCCTCCAGGTCCCGGTCACCCAGGCACTTCCTGGTCTAAGCGGGGACCCAGGTTATGATGTGTCAGGCCTGCTTAGCCAGTCAGGTGGGACCCCACTATGTCCGCTGACTAGCTGATTGGGCCTGACATGTCATGACTTAGGTCTCCGCTCAGGCCAGCAAGCGGTTGGAGAACCAGGAACTGGAGGAGCGGATAGCGAACCCCAACCATAGTACCTCAATTCTGACCAGGAGGCACCTAGTTAAATGTCCGGGTCTGCTACTGATTTTAATGGAGTTTGTTACTCGATTCAAGCACTTGAGCACTAAAAAGTGCTCGACTCAAGTAATAAGAACTCAAACATTTTAGTGCTTGCTCAACCCTAGTATACAGTATACAGGGAACATAAGGCACCTACAGCAACCTCTATGTGAGAAGAAACTAAACCTGCACATCATGGGGGGTAGAATGAATGAAGGAATATAGATTAAAAATTACAGATTAAAATTTGGTGCAACATGTCAAACATTTGAATAAGGTTCCCCCCCCCCCCCCATTTTCCCATTTTCAAAGGGGTTATCCAGCGCTACGAAAACATGGCCACTTTCTTCCAGAGACAGCACCGCTCTTGGCTCCAGCTTGGGCAGGGTTTTGCTGCTCAGTTCCTTTGAAGTGAATGGAGCTTAATTGTAAACCGCACCTGAACTGGAGACAAGTCGTGTTGTCTCTGAAAGAAAGTGGCCATGTTTTTGTAGCACTGGAGAACCCCTTTAAGGTGTCTAACTCAAAAAGGGTTCAGAACATTGTGGGCAGAGATTCTCTTTGAGGTTTCCAACCGGTTCTATGATGAAACAGAAAGAAGAAAGTGAAGGGCGTTATTTACTCGATGTATCACAAGGTTGTGAGAGGAGTATCCAAACTTTCCGCTTCTTTGATATCAGATTCTTCCTTTTTAGATTTTACAGGCAAACATCCTTCAAATGCAGGAGAAGTTTGTGATCAAAGTAAACGACAATTAATATTACATCGGTGGAATGTTATAACATGACCTTAAATAATAGATGATTCTATTTCCAAGCTCCAATGATTAAAATCTCTTCCCATGCCGGCGTGTGCTGTGGCCGCCACTGATTGATGCCCTTGTACACATCAGGAAGGACAGAATCTCTCAGATGTTGATTTTGCACCCAGCAGTGATCCACAATGCACTTGGCAGGTTGGTGAAATGTAATTTTCCCAAGATCTCCTACTACCAGCTGAGCGGGGATGATTGAGGGTTAAGGGGTCACTCTTAGTGACCTCCGTGTCGTTCAGACATTGAAAATTTTTAGATTTTTTTCCAAAGTCTTTTGACAAAATTTCTCTTAAAGTGACAGTATGAACTATTTATGATATCATTTAATTGCAGGTGCAGTTGGTAATACAATTCTGGATAACTTTTATAACTGTTCTCTTCAGTGGTATGAGATGCACAGCCGTGGGGAAAAATAATAGCAAAACTCTGTTGAGAGTTGTTTATGCTATATATGAGCACCCAGTGGCTGAGGTGGGTATTGCAGCCTGAGAAAATATTCTAAACTGTACATCTCTAGCCGGATGAGGTGCTCCATGGTAAATGGTTCTCAAACCACCAATAGATAGTGAGAGAATGAACCTTGGAACTCTTAAGCAAAAGTCAAGTGAATTTGTTTTTATTGCAGAGTGAATAATTCCTTTGTTCCAACCAGAGTTAGGTTTACTCACACATTTCATGAAGTTGTCCATTTATAGTCCATTGCTTTGTATCGGGCTGTTCACATTTGTAGTGTTTTTAAGGATCTCCAATATGTTCCATTTAAAAATAGGACATGTCATAACTAGAGATGAGCGAACCTGCCGGATTTGTGGTTCGTACAAACCTGAATTCTCGGCATGTGACTCCCGCTGTCAGCCTAAGGAATGCCTAGAAAATTGGGATACAGCCTATGCCATAGCCTGAATCCTAGTTTTCTAGGCGTTCCTTACGCTGTATCCACCCGCTGCACGGAGCCGGCAGACAGCGGGAGTCAGAAGCCGAGATTTCTGGTTCGTACGAACCAGAAATCCAGCAGGTTCACTCATCTCTAGTCATAACTCGGAACGGAAGCAAGGAACAGATTCTCCAAAGGAATCAAGGAGATCCGTGTTTGTCACGGATGTGACACCTGTGTTCATCCATGAAAAACACGGACACGGATGCACAGACGGCTTTGCACGGATCAGGGACATACCTAGCAGATCACAATGACGGACCAGGAAAAACACCGAATGTGTGATGTATAAATCAACCATAAATCCTATTTGGACCTTTCATAAACCATAGGGTCTCTGTGGAAAGCATCAAGGTCTGCCAGGTCCGGTGGAATGGGACCTGCAAGACCTTGTTGCTTTCCACAGAGACCCTATGGCTTGAGAAAGGTCCAGGAGGACCAAAATGTTGCCAAATAGGATTAATGGTTTCTTATTGTCTCTTTACACTTATCCTTTTTACAACAAAGAAATTATTTACTCTGCAATAAAAAAAAAACAAAAAAACACTTGACTTGTTTGAGAGAGACGTAGTTCATTTTTAAGCTTGCATTCTTCTCTAATATATATATATATATATATATATATATATATATATATATATATATTTATTTATTATTGTATATTATTATTGTGTATTATCTGGGCCATTCCCCTGTATATGAAGAGATTTACAGTAATTTAAAGCTATTTTTTATTTTAATAAAAACAAATATATAACTAACACCTGCTACTTCCATGGCACATCCAGACTCTGCTGTCAGTGATCGGCTCTCAGTTCTTGCAGTGCTCTGACAGGTCCATCATGGAAGTAACAGTCTGTGCAACCGGCCGGAAGTTACCACATGGGAAGCCAGAGGACCCCAGTAGGTGACTTTGCTCAAATTGTTATATTTTCATTGTGGCCCCAGCAAAATGTATAAACTATGCGTAGTTAGTACTGCTATGTCTATTAAAGTATTGTATTGCCCCCCAAGCATTATACAAATCAATAATATGCACTTATCACGGGAAATACTTATAAAGTGCTTATTTCCCTGCACTTACTACTGCATCAAGGCTTTTCTTCCTGGATAACATGGTGATGTCACTTCCTGGATAACATGGTGATGTCACTTCCTGGACAACATGGGGATGTCACTTCCTGGATAACATGGTGATGTCACTTCCTGGACAACATGGGGATGTCACTTCCTGGATAACATGGTGATGTCACGACCCAACTCCTAGAGCTGTTCGGGCTGTGGCTACTGGAGAGGATGATGGCAGAGGGGTGCTCAGTGTCCCTCCAGTGCCCTGTGTCCCTCAGTGTCCCCCTGCCATCATCCTCTCCAGCAGCCACAGCCCGAACAGCTCTAGGAGTTGGGTCGTGACATCACCATGTTATCCAGGAAGTGACATCACCATTTTATCCAGGAAGTGACATCACCATGTTATCCAGGAGATGAAGTGTATATTGGTGAATTGTATAACTTTTGGGGGGGCAATACAATACTTAAATACAAAATTTTGCTGGACTTCTCCTTCAACTATAAAATAATCCCTATATTTTAAAGAATGTCTGCCTTATTTTATGTTTTTTTAACGTAGAAAAAATGGTGATTCAAAAGTGATGCAAAAACAATTGCAGAACAGAAGAGTAGTGTTGAACGAGCACCTGGTTAAGTACTCAAGTCTCCCATTGACTTCAATAGGGTTCACTAATCTAGTTAAGAACTCAAGCACCAAGTCTGGTATTTCAATTAAAAAAAAAAAAAAACCGTCAAATTATTATCCCCCCCTCTCCTCCCCAGTGGATAGTGTTTGTCTTCACATTAATGGACCCCAATATGGAGCCAAATAAACTCCTCTCATCAAGCTCTATGGCAATGTCAATAGAAAAGGGGTAACAAGAATTACTATTAGAACATGGTGATGAAAATTAAAACCAGAATAAATTATCTAAAGAAGAAAAAGTCTCAAAGTAGCTTTATTTTAAAAGGGTCAGTCAAGAGAATGCTGTACATGAGGTCAGGGCACTGTCTGTCTGACTGGTGATGTCACCCCTGATGACATCATCAGCACCCCCCCATCCCCCACCCCAGTCTGTATTTCCACAGTACTATCTGGCCCACCAGTGTCCGGCCTATGAGCAGATTTTTACTAATACACGGCATGTCATCTGCTTCAAAGCCAATACCAATCAGCCGGCAAGTAAATGATGTTCTATTTAAAGGATTAAAAATACAAAGCGGCAGAGACCTCCTCACCTTTCCCGTCAGCAGTCCTAACCTATTTAACCCCTGTCACCAGATGCAATTACAGTGATAAAGATTGTCAGGATATAGAGCTAACTCCTGCCACCAAGTCTAAAAAAGACGGGTGCGAAGCGGTGACAGCTCAACCCAATATATTCATTTATTTTAATGACTCTTCTACAAGTCGTCATAGCAAAAATTAAATGTGCCCGGCAAACGTATGTGACTGGCAAGAAGCGGGCTGCTTACAATGAAAAACGAAGATAGAATTGTGGTGTATGGTTACATCTAGAGAGGGGCTTTTATATGTACAAAATAATAATGAAGCTAATGGGGCTAAGTGGGAATTACAGCCGAGCCCCATCTCCAGGCCCATTGCCAGTTGAGTCACCTAAGACTTGAGATACTAAGGGTGCGTGCACACTACGGAAATGCCGCGTATGACCTGCAGCGTATTCCGTCGCTCGTACCCGCACGCTGCGGCGTGCATCACTATTCTATGCACGGGCGGATTGACATGTCACTTCTTTCATAAGGAATCCGCCCGTGCAGAGAAAAGTGTCTATGGCACAGGTGGAGATGCGCGCCGTCGCGTGCGGGTACGAGCGATGGAATCCGCCATGGGTTATACGCTGGAATTCCGTACTGTGCACGCACACTGCATAAATCAAGATCTTTCAACATGTTAAATGACCACAATCAGCCGACATTGTGCATGTATTATACTAAATGAATTATCAACCTGAACGGTCGGTAATCGGCTAACTTTCAGAATGGGGGGGGGGGGGGGGGTTCATACATGTTATCCTCGCTGTATGCCCTAAAGGTCCTCATATGCTTTATACTTACAAAGCTTGCCATGGGTTTGGCCATTAGTACAAAGTGTATGGCATTCTCCCAAGACTCCTCCGCCAGATTATCTCGGAAAGGTTAGCCATCGCAAGAGCAGTCTGGACGCAACTTACCCCTCCCCAAAGAGAACACAGGAATGTTCGACCATGCCACACGTGTATTGGGAGGAAGGGAAAGATAACGGTCGGCTGACTATTGAATATTCATCATAAGATGATCACTAGACGAGCATACTCATGTCCAATCATTCGCCATTTGATTACCGGTGACTGAAGAAGTTGGATGCAGCCCTAAGGATGTCTGGAAAAAATGGACACAACCATAGGCTGTATCCATGTTTTCAAGGTCTCCCCAGGGCTGCATTCAACTTTTTCTGTCAACGGTAATCAAATGCCAACCGATTGGACTCGAGCATGCTCCAGTGATCTCTAGTGATTACTCTTGGTTTTAGTTAAGTGCCGTCTAAGGTACTACAGGGTCTGCCTCAGATAGTTAAAGGACAAGTGCCATGAAAAACTTTTTCCCAGTAATTGAAGCACATTACAAAGTTATATAACTCTGTAATGTGCTTCAATCACCTATCTGCCTCCCTTCCCTGTCTTTTCCCCCCTCCACCCCCCACCAGGAAGTGTCCTGACTCACACAGACCTGATTACTGTCGTCACCGTCACCAGGCAGCTCCTTCTTGTGAGGATGAGTCATCAGCAGGAGGGCTGCTCTAGCTCCTGTTACACCAGCCTCCCCCTCCCCAGTCCAAGTGATGGCTTGCAGTTGTTCAGCCAATGGGAGCTGAGCCAGCCTGTCAACTGACAAGGCAGGGGAGGGGGGAGGCTAGTGTAACAGGAGAAGGAGCTGAGAGAAGAGCTTGGTGACGGTGACGACAGTAATTAGGTCTGTGTGAGTTTAGCGCACTTCCTGGTGGGGGGTGGAGGGATGAAAAGACAGGGAAGGGAGGCAGATAGGTGATTGAAGCATATTACACAGTTATATAACTTTGTAATGTGCTTAAATTACTGGGAAAAAGTTTTTCATGGCACTTGTCCTTTAATACTTAGGTTGACTGGGACATTAAATAGAAGCAAGGTGTTGTCCTCTTGGAGAACATAGCCCTACACATTCGAATACTTCTTATATATATATATGGTATACACCATAGAATAGCACAAGTCAACCAGTGAGATACAAGAAGTGGGTAAAAATAAGCAATGGTTCCAACCCTTTGGTTCTGCTTTACCTTTGGGGTTGGAATTTGACTTTCTAACCTCAGAAATCCTTCCTTCCCTTTTTCTCTTAGATGGACATATCTGATATCTAACTTTGAAGAAAAATAACATAAAGTAAACAATTTTCTTTATATGTTCTGTGTGTCTTTTATGTGTGTTTTTTTTTAGTCTGTTAAGAGTCCTGCTAGCATGCCACATTAATGTATTGACTTTGTATGGATAGAAATTGGAATCCTTCATAGGATTCATGATCGGTACGGGTGGACACATCTGTCACTATGTATACGGTAGACTGAACCCCTCGCCTTTTGCACTGATGTATGACCTGACTCCTCCATGAGATGCTCCTCATATTCTGAAGGAAAACCATGTATGATTCGTCTCACGGAACCAATTGACTAGGTCAATGAACATCAGATGTGCAGCACCAGCCATGCTATATTCACTCTCGGCAGCTTGACATAATCTTTGGTGAAAAAGAGCCTATTTTATACCCAACCAGTCAAGAAACTCTTCATTCATGTCATCTTCCAAGGTGACATGCACTGGGTGTCATTCAACTAAAGTAAGCTCATCGAACACCAGAACTACTATTAAAAAGAGTTCGAAAAGGCAATGTCAGTCTTGACAGTGACGGGAATGTCTCTGACATCTTCACTTGAAAGGCAAACAAGAAATCGAGCAGGCAAGAGTCAGATGTATGAGCGCGATAACAAGCAGGAATGGAATTCACCGATATAGAACTTTTACCGCTGTCACATTTGATAATTATGGTGACCTTGCCTCGACAATTGTTAAGAAGGGTCAGAAACTCTTCCATCGGCTAAATAAGTTCAGCTAACTGGTTCCTGCTACTTTATTCCCCCTAAAACGGAGTCTTAACCGTTCCTACAGAGTCAATGATATTTTAATAGCATGTGCTTCATCCATCCGACGTCCCTCCTGTCAATAGAAGTCAAAGCGGCAGATAAGGGACAGAAAGCATGAGAACATTACAACGATTATTTTATTGCCTTCCCTCTATGGATGTTACAGGAAATTAACCATCAACTTGATAATAAAGTGGACACAGCTTGCTGGAGACAGAAATTGACATAATGATGGGCAGGTCAGGTATTCATTCGGTACGAGAGATCTTCAAGGGCATCTTGACCTTCTGCGTTTTTATAATAACCTCAGTAAAATCAATGATGTATCAAGTTCTTAATACATTTAACGGAATTGTTCATTTTATATTCTGGGGCGGCATCTGCATCTCGTGCCACATCAATGAGTCATTTCATCACTTAAATTAATAAAAGCGCAACAAAACACGTTGACATCAGGTCGGGGAACGTTGGGTGGTCGGCAAGTTCTTGACTATTTTATAGATTCAGTACGGTTACTTGACTTGTTGGGTTCTTCATTTTAATAAAACTCTAAATATACAAGGGTGGACTTTGCAATTTTTATTAGTGCCCAGTAAACACAAAAACACTTGAGTGATGGCTACTCGAGATGAGTATTTATTTTTTTTTTTTATGCTGAGTGCTCAACTCCAGTACTCCATTGAAATCAATGGAAGACTTGAGCATTTAACCAGGTGCCCCCAGCTCGACAAAGTGGATGGTGTCTTTTTTAATTCTAATTTTTGCATATTTCATCCCTTAGGCTTCGTTCCCACTGAGCAAAACTAGCGGAATTGCCGTTAGCCTAAGAGGGAGGCTATGGGAGGCGCGCGCTCCTGCTTTGTCCGCGCTGAAGAATGAACTTGTTCAACATGACAATTCCGCAGCGGAATTCCGCTAGTTTTGCTCAGTGGGAAAGAAGCCTAAAAAAGATGTTTAAACTAAATTTAATTAGAAAGAAAAATTTTTATAGTTTTCTCAAAACACATTAGAACTCCAGCGGTATGTCGACAACTGCAATTCTTCTTCTCGGCAGTCCATTGTTTTTATTTTGTTTTTTACTGATAGTCCACTTCTTCTGACTGCCTTTCCAAGACGAGAGAAGGGGATGGGTGCATTTTGTGTAAAACCATACCTGCACGCAATGTCAAATAGCTGCCCAATGTCATTGCAACATCGATAACATTGGGGCAGCCATTAAACCTTGTATGCAGACATGTTTTTTGGCCACATGTAACACAACACGCTGGTGCGCAGGCACCCTAGGAGGCTGGAAAACGAGTGCTGGGCAAAGAAGGAGAATGTACTGTAGTTGTGTGGAGGGGTAAAGTGTCCTGAGAGATCGGGGGCTGGGCCCCAGCACGTGAGGACAAGGGGAGCAGGTGCAGCAGCCGCCTGGAGCCTGGGTTGTTGCCATAGCCATGATAATCATGATACCAGGAGCTCTGCATTCTGTTACTCATCTTCTGTATTTACGGACTGTGCACACAAAACATGCCAATGCAGGACATGAGATTACAGGATAGTCCTGTGAGTCGTAAAGAAAATCACCCAAAGGAATTGTTAGTCCTAGTGTAAGATTTGATGCAAGCCTAAAGGCGGCACAGCTGAGACGTTCTGACTACCTGTCCTTTTCTTATTTTTGTCGTTGTTGTCATGAACACCTTCAAATTACCAACAAACATCAAAGGTGTCATGACACGATAATGTTAACTATCTGTATGTGTTATCACTGATGGGGGTGGTAGCGTCTTAGTAATGTTTGTAAGCATGAAAAACACACATCAAGGTCAACTTATTATTAGACATGAAATAATATGAAACAAAAAATTATCTCATCTTATGGGAAACTAAAACATAAGATGGACAAAACCATAATATGTTATATGTAACTGGGTCTTCAGTCTTATATAATTCCCTGAAAGTTAAGAAGAGGCCATTATTGGCCTGCCGCCTGGGATCGTAATATCAATTGTTTGAGCACTCTATGGTGGTATGGCACTGCTACTTAGGTACTGTATGCTGTAACTTTGTGCGATTATGATGGTGGCAGTACTGTATGACATCATTAGATGTGCTATATAACCTGTATGGAACTGTTACTATACTTGGGCACCAACCTGTATTACACCTTAAAGCGACTGCTTTTATTTCTTACCTTAGCCTCCCAGCATCGGCGTGGGGATCCCGGTGGTGCGGTCCTGCCCTCAGTGCTCAGAGCTGGGCCGGTGCTTGGGAAAAGACTGGCGCCGAGCACGGGAAGCAGGTGTCATGTAAAAACAGGTGACCGGGATTGCTGCGCCAGAGCCGAGCGGCTAAGGTGCATATAAAAAAAACTTGTACCTAATGGTACATTGGCTTTAAGGCCACCTTCGATTCTGTTGATGTGTTCCATCTACATATCTCTACCATTATATCCCAATACCCCCCTCATGTACTTTCTATCCACACCCAGCCCCCCCCATACATCTCTGACCTGATCTCCAGATACCTCCCCCATGTAATCTCCATCCACACCCTGCCCTTCCATGCCTCTCTGACCTCATCTCCTCATACCTCTCCTCATGTAATCTCCATCCACAGCTTGTCCCCTCCATACATGTCTGAGTTGATCTCCTGATACCTCTCCTCACGTATTCTCGATCCATATTTTGTCTCCTTCATACATCTCTGACGTGATCTCCTAATACCGTCCCTCATGCAATCCTCAATCCTCACAAGATGATTTCCTCTGTGCTCTCTCCTTGTCCGCTCCTCACACAACCATCTCCAAAATATCTCCCAAACTTCTTCCATATTCACTAGGAATGGTCAGAACTGAGTTCGGTTCGGGTTCGTACGAACCCGAACTCCTGGCAATGATTCCCGCTGTCTGCCCTCTTCGTGGAGAGGGTGGATACAGCGGGAGGACCGCCTGGAAAACTGGAATACAGCCATAGCCATAGACTGTATTCCAGTTTTCCAGGCGGTCCTCCCACTGTATCCACCCGCTGCACGGAGCGGGTAGACAGAGGGAATCTGATGCCGAGCGTTCGGGTTCATACGAACCAGAACCTCGGCAGTTTCTGAACATCCCTAATACTCACCAACACATCAGCTCTCACCCACCATCAAAACCAGCCTAAAAACCCATCTCTTCTGGATATCTTTCAGCCTAAGATAACTATGCTGACACCATATTGCCACCAAGAACGGTTGCTGCCCTGAGGTGGTATTCCCATCTCAGCCTGTTATCCTCAAACCATAATATGATCACTGGTGGTCTGACCACTGAAACCCCCACTGATTCCAGGAACAGGGATGCTTTTGTCCCCACAATGAATGGAGCGCTCACTACACCTACTCCACCACCTTGGCCATCTCTATAGGGCCACTGCAAGACCCCCAGCTTTCAGTTTGTTATACTCTATGATATGGTTATCCCCTTTAACTGTTAACAGACAACCCTCTCGCCTTTTGTTTCCCTCCCTTGTAGATTGTAAGCCCCGGGCAGGGTCCTCTCTACCTCTCTATGAGTCCTTCACTTACTATTTTATATTCATTGTACTAGTGCTTACGTTATGATGTGTATTTTAATCCGTTACCATATGTAAATACAGTGACCGGAAGCCAAGGACGCTCTAAAAATTATAATATCTATTGTAATGTGTGGCACTGTAATTTGGGCACCAACCATTATTACATATATAGGCACTATAGTGTATTTGTGCACTATTGTAATATATAAAGGGGGGGGGGCCAGCAACCTGTGACGCTCCAGACGTTGGGGGTGCAGTATTTTTGTCACAGGTTGGAGGTCAGTACAACTATAGAAGCTGAACTTTAATTCTCTCTGTAAAGAAAACTGCTTAAGTAATAAGAGGAGGATTCTGGACTATGGGGGTTTAAAAATGCCAAAACCAATTATCACAACAAGAGTTCCTGAAGCTAATTATAATGAATACAGGAGCGAAATAACAAGAGCATCGATTGCAGAAAAGACTGACTCAGCAAAGCCCGGCTCCTGCTATCCAATCGCCTATTGGGAATTTCCAAAAGTTCAATAACTTTGTAAGTCAACACGCTGCAAAATTATGATTAGGGCAGCAGGTCTATATCCTGCATGCTACTGCACCAACCTCTGTGATCTGTTTAATAAGCAGGGAACCACAATCAATTGATGTTTCTTAGCAAGTATCTGACCGGGTATTGACTTGTCGGAAGACTTGGTGGAGACAGACCCCTTGCAGCTTGGCCATCAGGGGACTCATTTAGATTCCTTCAGTCGGCTGACAGAAGTTCACGAGTTCACATCCTAGATAAAGTTGACGCTACTCTGGTAGTCGCTTTGGGTTGATTTACATTTAATGGCTAAAACTAAAATTGACTTTGGATTTCGATGAAAGGAAATACTGTAGGTCTTTATTAGGGAGACCTTGAGGGATTAAGACGTTAACTTAGAGGAACCCAAGTAATCCATTATACATACCAGGAGGTTGAGTCGTTTGGAGAGATATCGAATGGGAAACAAACATAGTGGTGCAGATTTACTAACAGCGTGTGGTACAGTGTAAACTTAGACTAGACAGTCAGAAAAATAAGCCAAATCTCCTGCTGATAAATTAGAATTTTTGGTGATTTTTTTTTTTTCCATTTTTCTATCTATATTATAAAATAGTTCTGGCATCCTGCAGTTCGCATTCTCACCACTGGGGCTAAAACTAAACTGAGACTTGTGATACCAGTCACAGTACATAGTATCAATTCAAGACAAAAGCAGCTCCTTGCGGAACGACCTCTTCACAGGTCACAGAGCGCTCTCAATGATGATTCACATTCATCTCAAGGGGACGGAGTCTGTCTATTGTCATCTATGTCCATGAGGCTTGCTGTAAAGCATGTCACTGAATGTTGTTAAGAACAGCCCAGGCAAGATGGCCTCCCCCATAACAATGTAAAAAAAGTGAAATAATTAAAATTACAGTCAGCAAAACAGATTAGAATATAATAACAAGTTTTAGTATCTAAGTCTAATCAGTAAAAGAAAATTTAGATGACACGTTCCCTTTAAATACGGATGAAGCTCCCGAGATCTATTACAGGAGGTTTTTCTACAATTGGGCCAAGGAATTTATTTCAGAGTAGAAAGTTTTGGTACTACCCTCCCTGAGCCACCTACAGAAGCCACTGCTCATGGAAGGTTAGGAGGTGAGGTATTGCCATGTGACTTACCTTTGTTTGCCATACAGTGTTATATATCACTATTGTCAGTACAGGAGCCGGGTTTCAATTCCTATTGGCATGTCTGTGCTCTCTATGTAATTTCTGTAGGGCCATAAACTAAGGAAATTACATACTGAGCAGGAGGTATACACTATACACTATATGTCTCCTGCTCAGTGAATACAGTAAGCAGCAATGTATAGCACATCACTGCTTTCTGTAGAGAAAAATGACAGGAGTCCCTGCTCCTCCTCTTGTCAGGCTCAGACTGGTGTCCTTCTGTGAGGTCCCTAGTGACCATTTGGTGTTCAATAGAGAAATCACTAAATGGTCCCTAGTAGAGATGAGCGAATATGATTCGATTGAGATGGTATTTGAGTATCGCGGTATTCGAAAGATTCTAATTCAATGGAGTATTGTGACGAATACGCAGGAAACATTTGAAATCCCTCCCATCGCAGTTGCCACTTTTTTTTAATCCAATCACCATGCAGGGAGGCCGTGAGGGACCCTGGGAGTACGCACGCAGCGCGAAAACGGCATCTACCCGCATTGGATGGCTGAACCACATGACCTCGAATATTTAATTATTGACTTCCGCCTCTCGACCGCAGATGAGCTTTCAACCTAGCGAGGGAAAGATCTTGGAGCAGGGAGAGATAGATTTTAGTAGCAGGTCAGGCAGGCTTACTACAGAACCCAAAGTCCTTTTCAGGGCTAAGATCCAGCGAATAAGTCATCTCTGCATCCAAAGCTTCTCAGTGCTAAGAAATAGATGATATAACAGCAGCAGCAGGTGTATTCATTCCAGTACCCTGTGTGTACAAGTGACTTATAGTGTCCCTGGTTTAGCCCACTAAGGGCACGGAAACGTTATACCTATTGTGCCAGTAGCCCAGTAAAAGGCACGTGATACCTATTGTGCCAGTTGCTTAATCTCTGCTCTGCTGCGGCCTAGCATTCGTACAGCATGATACGCGTGAATAACGTGACGCTCTATGGACGCACATTGGAATCATGTATGTAATGCTGCGCACAAAATACGAAGGAAATGTGTAAACATTGCCATAAACATTTGTAAAGCACTCGCAAATATTTTGCCTTCGCAACTGCGGAGAGTGGCATTAAACTGCAATTTTGGGGTGTTGGGTGCACCAGGCATGCTCCCCCTGATGTCACAGTGTCATTCCAGAGGTGTTGGCATCATTTAGGGAGGTTTCATAGGGGACTTGGTGACCTCCAAGTGGTCGAATTTGGATTTCCAAGTGCCGAGAATTTTTTTCCCACAGACTGTAATGGGATCGAATATTGGTTTGAATAGTCGAATATTGGTGCCTATTCGATTCAAATTCTCAAAAGTCGAATATTTCACTACTCGCTCATCTCTAGTCACTAGAGGCCGCACAGGAAGACACCAATCTGAGCCTGACAAGAAAAGGAGCAGGGACTCCTGTCATTTTCCTCTACAGAAAGCAGTGATGTGCTATAAATTGCTGCTTACTGCATATAGTGGCATATAGTGTATACCTCCTGCTCAGTATGTATTTCTCTCGGTAATTGGTCACTCAATGGTCACTAGAAAGATGTCAGGCCACAGGTAAGGGAAGCAGGCAATTGTATAGCGCCTCCCTGAAGTAGCACATTCTTCCCAATGAACAATGTCTCTTAAGGAGAATATCTGCGTAACAATGGTGTATACCAAAATAAAGGGTATGTTTGCTACACTACAATAAAGAAGCATAATCTACTTGGTGAGTGCCGGGCTCTTCCTAATATCTGAACATTTTTCTCACCTCGAGCACCACCGCCACGGAAGTGCCGTCTTCTACATATTTCTACTATACCAAAATAAAGACTTCAAAATTCTACCGGCACCATATTATAGGCCTGTGCAACACCGATACGGCTGTGTGCATGAATCCTAACAGCAGATAATAGACTTTGGAATGGACGGTCCATAAAATTTACAGTAATACAGACTTGCTCCTATTAGGTTATCTGTAGTGTCACTCAATACTTCATGCCTGGCCCATTAGCTGAGTTATATCAATGGAGGACTTCATAGACCCGCTGACACCCCAGAAGAAGAAAAATGGAAGAAATTTTCCAAGTGTCCAATAGTCTCATCTGGAGGATTCGGAACGAGCGAGTCAAAGTCTGCTGAAGGCTGTAAAAGGTACTGTCATGGAACTAATAGGAACATAAATGGCAACTGACCTTTACTTCATGGTTCGCATGACCTAATAAAGAAAATTACAAGCAAACAATGTCTTATTGTGAGGATAAGGCCACCTATTCTCTCCGACAAAAAGGCCAAGAGCCAAATCTGAGACCTATTGGCAGAGGATTTCAACTCCCGACGTGCGTCAAACTTCCAATTCATGTCATTTCTCAAGAAAATGGCCAAGGAGGGAGGTTGTCTCGCTCCAGAGCATCTGCATCTAGATGATAAACTGCAATCTAGGATTCGGATCTGTGTGATACGGGCTGATGGGATCGAAGGGGAGCGCGACCTTCATAAATTAACTGCATTCCCTCTTTAATACGTGCGCGGTATTCATCAGCCCCTGCCGCACGTGCTCTGCTCTTCTCTAGGTGGAATTCAATCTAGATCTTTGTTTGTTCAAACATTGGAAAAATCTATGGATATTTCTGATTACTAACATATCAGTCATGTGCCGCTCAACAATCAGGGGTCCGCACACTCAGGTGAATATATGATGAAGTCCTAGCCCAATGGGCAATGTGGGCTATTCCTTATACAGATGGGTAGTTCAGGTGGAACTCTGGCATCAGGGTGGGAGCCTCTATTCTCGAAAATAGTTCTGTTTTTATTTCTGTCTGGGGTGTAACTTGAAAGGGATATTCTGGTGTTGTCCTTAGACAACACAACATGAGTGACCTCACCACCTCTGGTCTGATTTAAAGAACATAATAATAATAATAATAATAATAATAATAATAATAATAATAATAATAATAATAATAATAATAATAAATATATATATATATATTTTTTTTTTTTTTTTTTTTAATCAGATCAGAGGTGGTGATGTCACTCATGTTGTGTTGTCTATATATATATATATATATATATATATATATATATATATATAAAAATATATTTATTTATTTTACGGGAAGAGTGAGGTGTATGTACAGCATGCTGCTTTGTGCTAAACAATGCCAGAGGCAGAGGAACAGATAGAGAATGCAGCAAGTGCTGCATATTTACTAAATGTAAAGCAATAGTCTGCTGTTTACTGAAATGTTCTGCAGCATCTCTGGGTTTTGGGAGGTTAAAGAGCTGAGGGAGAGTAATTTAAACTATGAATTATAGGACTAAGCAACTGCTCAACCAGAAAGTAAGAGGACATTGTGGGCACTGGATTATCTACAAAATGAATGTATTTTTATTGGTTACAGAACTAGAGCAGAAATGTTATATTCTTCTGCACTCCTTTATTTACAGAATACCCCACTAAGCAAAGAAAAAAAAAGATAAGAAAGAAAATGAATAAAGAAAGTTACTACCCCCACTTAAGTATTATCATCAGAAAAAGAAGGGCTAAAAAATCCCATTGTCTATCCTCTACAATTGTAAGAAAAACAAGAGGCTGTGGGGAGAATGTATTGTAGAAACTTTATTTATTTCATAATTAGTTATTTTTTTTTATAATGTTTTCCCGTAAAAACGTGTTATCCCGCCCCTGCTTAGATATGTCAATCTTGCTCCGCCCCTGCTTAAAATCAATGACAACCATGAAAATATTTTTGTATCTCGAATTCTAACTTTCTCTTGAACCTATGAATGGATTCTACCTCCGTCTATTAGATAAGCAGGGGTGTAGCCGGGATGGGCAGGGGGTGTTGCTGGATCACGTTCTGTCCATCAATTTAGGCAGCAGGGGGAGGCACCAACAGGACGTGCTATTTAGATGCAGCCAGATATAGTCCTGTTCCTCCCCTGTCCTAGTATAACCGGCCTCGGTTACTTATTAATACTATGAAGGTTAATTGCAGAGATGTAGATTATAGACGGGATAATAACCGGCCTCCTTCTCCTTTTCCTCTTCCTTCAGGTGATGTATTTTAAAACATTCATGAGCTGAAAGGCCCGGGCATTGATGAAATGGTGTCAGTTTAAGTGATGACATGAGTGCACATCAGTGAACATCTGCCACCGGATCTGTTTATTGCTGCCAAGCCTCATTTATTCCCCGCACTTCTCTCTTATTCCCCGCTACCTCTCCCATCCTCCTGCCTTTTATTAGCTCCTTAACACAGGTCTGCAATGGAAGCGGGGGAGCGCTGGAATTTACTGCTCGCTCTCTGTATGCGAAACTCATCATTACCTCAACACGTCGGCGGCCGAGATGCTTCACGAATGGGGGGGGGGGATAATAATACAAGTAATAGTGTGATGGAGGACTGAGAAAGGCGACGCAACAACCTACAGATATACAACAGGTAGAAACCACAGGGCTAGTCAAGGGGACGGAACGTTCTACTCAAAAATTATATATATATATTTATTTCTTTTTCTTTTTTTAATAATTAATTAATTTTTACTTAATATAATAAATAATGGGAAGGATGGGAGGGTAGATAGATAGATAGATAGATAGATAGATAGATAGATAGATAGATAGGAGATAGATAGATAGGAGATAGATAGATAGATAGATAGATAGATAGGAGATAGATAGATAGATAGATAGATAGATAGATAGATAGATAGATAGATAGATAGAAGATAGATAGGAGATAGATATTAGATAGATATGAGATAGATAGATAGATAGATAGGAGATAGATGATAGATAAATAGATAGATAGATAGATAGGAGATAGATAGATAGATAGATAGATAGATAGATAGATAGATAGATAGATAGATAGATAGGAGATAGATAGATAGATAGATAGATAGATAGATAGATAGGAGATAGATAGATAGATAGATAGATAGATAGATAGGAGATAGATAGATAGATAGATAGGAGATAGATAGATAGATAGATAGATAGATAGATAGATAGATAGATAGATAGGAGATAGATAGATAGATAGAAGATAGATAGCAGATAGATAGATAGATATTAGATAGATATGAGATAGATAGATAGATATTAGATAGATATGAGATAGATAGATAGATAGATAGATAGATAGATAGCAGATAGAAGATAGATAGATAGATAGATAGGAGATAGATAGATAGATAGCAGATATATAGATAGATAGCAGATAGATAGATAGATAGATAGATAGATAGATAGATAGATAGATAGATAGACCAGTCACATGGTATTCTCTCTGGTTTGGCCTTTTTCCGCCATGATCATTTTGCTGGTGACTTTACTCATCGCCTGATTTGTAACATGTGGCCCGTTCTTCGTCCGTCGCTATAACCGCCCTGTAATCCTCTGACTATATATAAGCTTCTATTATTAATGATCGCTGAGCGGCTACCTACATCTAATTGAGAAAGTTCAGCCTCCCTCGGTTTTGATGTTCGCCGATTTCCAACCTTTTAAATCACATTTCCAGTTAATGATTATACAGCTGTTCCTTATACCTGGGCAACATGATAACAGCCGCAGCGGGTCATCAAAAAGGTTGACGTTCCTCAAAGTGGTGCGTGGCGGTATGCAGCCATTATATTCTGCCACCTTCATGTACGCTAATTAGATTAAAGGTATAAGATCAATCAAACCGCTCGGCTCCAGAAAGATTAATGGCTTCTGAACTGACTGTATTAATTATTCCTACTCCGACATGGAAATAAAAAGACTCAAGGAAGTAAAAATAGCCAAAATGGGAGGAAAAAGGCCAAAGATGATGAATAAATGGAATCAAGACAATCAAGCACTCAGCATTATTATGTCTTAGGTAATAAATATTGGCTCTGGCAGCTGGTTGAGGATGGACTGTGTCATTACAAGTAGCCACCTATAGATGGCACCAGAGAGGCTAGCAGTTTTCCTACTTCTGGAGGAGAGCTAATTTGCATACATTTTCCCAGGGAGCATTGCCTTAAAGACAATTATATCCACAGCCATATTAAACAAAAACAATTGTTCAATACACTGTGTGAATGCCCATTGTTTGCATTGACTTCAATGCAACACATTTATTTATGACAAGAATGGACGTTCTTGTTCGCTGTGTGAACATACTGTAGCCTTAGTTTGAACTTGCACAAATTCAGAACCTAAACTTTACATGACTTTGGATTTTATCCTTCCGTCTGTATACTGAGCGTCTCAGAGGTTAGTGGGTGGTGCTCTGCACCCAACTGCTCAGTGCAGCCTACAGAAACAGGGACACCAGTCACTGACAGGAGTCCCTGCTCCTCTACATACTGTACCATGAGAATTACCAAATCAGAACTGAAACAAATGAATCACGAAGCAGATCACTGATATTGTTGACATCTGTTGTCATTTCCCCTCTAACACAAACTCCAGTATTCCTGAATTTTTGAGCAAAATGTATATTGGAACTTCTTTAACATTTTTACTATGTAATTTCACTCTAGGGTAATGTTTATTAACAAATTAAAGGGGAAGTGCTACAGAAGTACAAAAACTGCAGGCAGGCTGGTGGGGGCAGAAAAGTAATAAACAAACTCACCCATCCTCATGCTTCTGATGCGCCGCTCCTGGTTCCCGTCCATATCAGCCGGCTGTATGTTATGCACCCGGCTTTCCAGTTAAAACGTCCTTGCATATTGCAGTGATCGCCCCTTTAGCCAGTGAGTGACTGGGGCAGTGTCCCATCGCAGTCATTGATTGGTTGGCCAGGCAATCACCAAGCTGAGGATGTGACATTGCAGGTAGCAGAACTACAAGTCACCGACTGATGTGAACAGAACTCAGGAGCCACGCATCAGAGGCACAGGGACAGGGGGCAAAAATATTGCCCCCTCCAGTCTGCCTGCAGTTTTTGTACTTCCGTGGGACGACTTCTTTTGAAAAGGTAAAAATTTGTTACTTTGAAGAAGGGAAAATGTGGTAAACGGACGGCATCAGAAACTAAATTACGACTTACCATTACCAACCACCAGGTGGTGCTATAGGGGATGCCGAGCAATGAGGGTCGGGATCAAGATTCGAAGGGTTTATAACATCTCACTGCTGCTGATGGTTTCTGGGCCATTCATCAACCGGTATCTTGTACAGCCTAGAACACAGGTGTCAAACTGTTGCAAAACTACAATTCCCATCAGCTTTGGATTTGGCTGTCCAGGCATGATGGGAATTGTAGTTTTGCAACAACTGGAGGGTCATAGTTTGACATCTCGAGTCTCTTCCAGCGTCTACTTTGATGGTCAAGCTTGAATGTCCTCCTGCCACCTTGGTACATAGACCCCGGAGAGCTCCATTCTCATATTCCATCTCCTCCCCTTTTGGGGTCATCAGAATGTAACCCGTGTAGCCTGAGGCGTCGCCCACCTTCCCACACAGGGAGGAATCTCTGCCGTCAGATGAATGGCGCGCTCTGATTGATACCGGCCTTTAGCTTAATGACTGCACAGTCATATTATATGCTTTTTGCCAGGATTGAAGTCATTTGTGTAAATTGGTGGCATCTATTACACGGATACAGTACACGGCGGCAGCGGAGGCGCTGAAAGGTATTAATGACAGAATATTGCTTGGCTAATCCTAGTCATACATTTTCATTATACCGTCTGAACCCGAGTGATTGATTTATCAGGTGAGGAGCCAAGATCCGCTGCTAAATGATGATGTTTACAGCCGAGTGTGACGGACGCAGCCGCTCCCGCCAGCCGAGATCATCACATATGTATATAGGTTATTACAGCAGCGGACCCAGCCGCTCCCGCCAGCCGAGATCATCACATATGTATATAGGTTATTACAACACCGGACCAGCCGCTCCCGCCAGCCGAGATCATCACATATGTATATAGGTTATTACAGCAGCGGACCCAGCCGCTCCCGCCAGCCGGGAACATCACAAATGTATATAGGTTATTACAGCACCGGACCAGCCGCTCCCGCCAGCCGAGAAGATCACATATGTACACTACCGTTCAAAAGTTTGGGGTCACCCAAACAATTTTGTGTTTTCCATGAAGAGTCAAGACATTGACAAGGTTAGAAATAAGGATTTGTATGTGAAATAACATTGTTCTTCCATCACACTTTGCTTCCGTCCCAGAATCCTCCTTGTGCAGCAATTCCAGCATTGCACACCTTTGGCATTCTAGCTATTAATCTGTTGGGGTAAGCTGGAGAAATTGCCCCCCACGCTTCTAGAAGCAGCTCCCACAAGTTGGATTGGTTGGATGGGCACTTCTGGCGTACCATACGGTCCAGCTGCTCCCACAATGGGGTGGTGATCTGGTGACTGCGCTGGCCACTCCATTACCTATGATAGAATACCAGCTGCTGCTTCTGCTGGAAATAGTTCTTGCACAATTTGGAGGTGTTTAGGGTCATTGTCCTGTTGTAGGATGAAATTGGCTCCAACCAAGCGCTGCCCACTGGGTATGGCATGGCGGTGCAGAGTGATAGCCTTCCTTATTCACAATCCCTTTTACCCTGTACAAATCTCTCACCTTACCAGCACCAACCCCAGACCATCACATTACCTCCACCATGTATAACAGATGGCGTCAGGCATTCTTCCAGCATCTTCTCATTTGTTCTGCGTCTCACAAACGTTCTTCTTTGTCATCCAAACACCTCAAACTTGGATTCATCCGTCCACAACACTTTTTCCAGTCTTCCTCTGTCCAATGTCTGTGTTCTTTTGCCCATCTTAATCTTTTTCTTTTATTGGCCAGTCTCAGATATGGCTTTTTCTTTGCCACTCTGCCCTGAAGGCCAAAATCCGGCAGCCGCCTCTTCCCTGTAGATGGTGACACTGGTGTTTTGCGGGTACTATTTAATGAAGATGCCAGTTGGGGACCTGTGAGGCGTCTGTTTCTCAAACTAGAGACTCTAATGTGCTTATCTTCTTGCTTAGTTGTGCAACGCGGCCTCCCACTTTTTTTCTACTCTGGTTAGAGCCTGTTTGTGCTGTCCTCTGAAGGGAGTAGGGCACACCATTGTAGGAAATCTTCAATTTCTTAGCAATTTCTGGCATGGAATAGCCTTCATTTCTAAGAACAAGAATAGACTGTCGAGTTTCAGATGAAAGTTCTCTTTTTCTGGACATTTTGAGCGTTTAATTGACCCCACAAATGTGATGCTCCAGAAACACAATCTGCTCAAAGGAAGGTCAGTTTTGTAGCTTCTGTAACGAGCTAGACTGTTTTCAGATGTGTGAACATGATTGCACAGGGTTTTCTAATCATCAATTAGCCTTCTGAGCCAATGAGCAAACACATTGTACCATTAGAACACTGGAGTGATAGTTGCAGGAAATGGGCCTCTATACACCTATGTAGATATTGCACCAAAAACCAGACATTTGCAGCTAGAATAGTCATTTACCACATTAGCAATGTATAGAGTGGATTGGTTTAAATGAGTATGTACCAATATAGAGGGCTCTCTAGAAGCAGGTGGTGTGTTACAAACACTGTCAAGACATATGATTTGTGCACCTGTATAAATTGTACGTCAACATTTATTGCTTGAATCTATATATCATATTGATAGTAGGTCATCGCTGTAAAAAACCTAGTAAGGTAAACCTAATAGTAGAAAGCAGTCTATATGCATAGGAAATACATAAAAATCACATATAAATGCCTAACTAGTATAAAGATAAAAATGGATAAAATCTATAAGATAAAATAAAAATTGTGTGTATATGGAGCCTAGTGAGGTTGCCTGCGCCGGGCCCAGCGCAGGCAGCTCACCTAGATGTATTTAGCAGTAGTCCCGAATCAAGAAGTCTGGCATAGGCTCGTATCGCTGGATGGCCGTTGGAATAATTATATTAGTGTCCTAGTGAGACAGCTTACTTTTCAGATCATACACTTTGGGTGAGATAAGGTGCTATAAATGACAAATGGTGGAATGTCCACCTCTCACCCTGCCGGCGGTAGGGAGCTACCGCCGGCAGGGTGAGAGGTGGACATTCCACCATTTGTCATTTATAGCACCTTATCTCACCCAAAGTGTATGATCTGAAAAGTAAGCTGTCTCACTAGGACACTAATATAATTATTCCAACGGCCATCCAGCGATACGAGCCTATGCCAGACTTCTTGATTCGGGACTACTGCTAAATACATCTAGGTGAGCTGCCTGCGCTGGGCCCGGCGCAGGCAACCTCACTAGGCTCCATATACACACAATTTTTATTTTATCTTATAGATTTTATCCATTTTTATCTTTATACTAGTTAGGCATTTATATGTGATTTTTATGTATTTCCTATGCATATAGACTGCTTTCTACTATTAGGTTTACCTTACTAGGTTTTTTACAGCGATGACCTACTATCAATATGATATATAGATTCAAGCAATAAATGTTGACGTACAATTTATACAGGTGCACAAATCATATGTCTTGACAGTGTTTGTAACACACCACCTGCTTCTAGAGAGCCCTCTATATTGGTACATACTCATTTATTCATTTATATCCTGTGAGCGCTGGGAATAGTGGTGCACTCGAAGGGGGTGGACTCCATTCGTAGGGGTTAGGTGTAGCAGACCTTTACTATTTTTTGGATTGGTTTAAAGTTAGGACTAGTTTGAAGTTATCTTCATTGAAAAGTACAGCGCTTTTCCTTCAAAAATAAGGACATTTCAATGTGACCCCAAACTTTTGAACGGTAGTGTATATAGGTTATTACAGCACCAGACCAGCCACTCCCTGGCAAATGTATGAGTCTTCTATGGTTATCTCACTTACCTCTAATAAAACAAGACCCTCCTTAACGGTAATCTCAGTGTCCTCCTCTATTAAGACCAGAAACTCCTATTAGTTCAGTAACCCCTCTATCAAAACAAGGTCGTCCTCTATTAGCCCAATACCTATTAGCCCAATACCCCCACCCTCAACCCTCTTCTAGGACAAGGTCCTCCTCTATTAGGACAAGGTCCCTCTTTATTAGCCCAGTATCCCTGTGTATTAGGGCAAGGTCCTTCTCTATTAAGACGAGATGCTTCTTTATTAGCTCAGGGCCCTCTCTACTAGGACAAGACCCTCAACCATTAGCCCAGTGTCCCCATCTATAAGGATAAGACCCTTCTCTATTAGCTCAGTATCCCCATCTATAAGGACAAGGTCCTCTTCTATTAGCTCAGTATTCCCCCCATTAGAAGGTATTAGAATATAACCCCCTGTGTATTGTTATTCTCCCTCTATTAGTTCTGAAGCCCCTCTATAGCTTACCACCAGGGCTGCATCCTGTACCTGTATACCATGTGACCCCCACAGTGACTGTTACACTGTATGATCACTGTTTGCCCCACACTGATAACTTCATACAATAATATTGATACAAAATGTAACAAATCTGAATTTAAATGAAACATTTCCTTATGATGTAAATAACATGTAGTCAGCGACTAGAAGACCTGGTAACAGCTACCACTGTAACCTTGTATAGGAACTTATGCTGCTCAGTCATTCTGGTCATTGTAGTTCCTGTCAATGGCCCTGTTCACATTGACTTGAATTAGAAATTGATTTCTACATTGAAATTCTCATCATATCTTGCCTTCACAGTTTCCTGTAACCCCCTTTCACACGCACTGGAAATTTTTACCAAATATTTTTGACGCCACTGCGAAAATAAATTGCATCACAGGAAAGGATGATGTCACCGATTTAATGACATCACATATTTTGGACTAAAACGCTGAGGTTTAGCTCCGGTGAATTACAAGGAGGCTAATATCCACATTTAACTGGTCTAACGTTCTGTTAGGGTGCGTTCACACACATAGGATCTGCAGCAGATTTAATGCTGTTTTCAGTTATTTAGACCAATTCTGCTGCCATACTGTTCATGTGAAGCTACCCTTAAAGGGGTTGTCCAGCATCAGAAACTTGTTCTAAAATAAAACTAATTACCTAAATACATATATAACTTCCCAGTATAGTGTTATTGCAAATTGTTCTGGCATCAAAATAACTTGATTTACTCCTAACAGGAAGTTGTGTAGTCCTTTCATTTTCAATGTATATTGTCTACAATTCCTGAGACAACACATCATCCTCATTTGTTGCACAAGGCCTAGATTGATCTGGACTCTGGGCTCAAGCTCCAGCCCATAAGTGATATCATCTCCACCCCACTAACTTATATCACAATCTCCAAGTCATTCATATCTCTCTATGCTGCCTAGTGCCGAGCAATGCCTCAGGCAGAGGAGAAGACAAGGAATAGATACAGCAGCTTTTGAAGACTTGCTGTGTGTGAAGAGACAGTCTGCTGTGTACAGCAATGTTCGGGTAGGAGTGCTGTGGGAGGAGAGTAGGCAGAGTGGGAGGGCTGTATCAGGGAACTGAAGGAGAGCAATGCACTGAGCAACTGCTTAACCTGGAAGCTCAGTGATCATCTGACAGTAAGAATTCTGTATATGCTCCTGCAGAAAGTAAATACTATAAGGGCGGACTAGACGGACCAAGTGGTCTTTTTATGTCGACAATCTTCTATGTTTTATACAGTTTTTTTTTTTTTTAACCCTTTAAAGGGAATCCGTCAGCTCCCGAGCACTACCTAAGGTGCTGACAGTGTGTTAGCTGGCAGTCCCCCAGTGAGCATGGGGCCTTTTTGGTAATTTTCTGTGAAGCGGATTATGTACAATCTTATGTCTCCTACTGTCACAGAGCTGTTGTTCGTGCCACACTTGTCATGCATCCTCCTCCCTCTCCATGAATAGTCAATGCTGCCCGGCCTCCTGCTCGCTCAGCTGTCAGATTGCAGATCAGTCCTCTGTAGGAAGGTTATCTCTGAAAGAATCTCTCCTCCATAATGTTTAGGAGCTGTGGTCTAAGGGTTACTCACCTGTCTAGAGACTTGCCAGCAGTTCATTCTCTGGTTCGAATCCCCTGATAGAATTTAAATAGATGTCTTTTTTTTTTTTCTCATTATTGTATCATTTTTAAGGCTATGTTCACACACAGTATTTTTGCTCAGTATTTTGGTCAGTATTTTGCAATCAAAACCAGGAGTGGATTGAGAACATAGAAAGGATCTGTTCTCACACTGTTGAAATTGAGCAGATGGCCGTGATTTAATGGCAAATATCAGACGTTTTTTTTTTTTGTTTTTTTTTAAACAATAATTATTTGCCATTAAATGACGGTCATCTGCTTAATTTTTAACAGTGTGTGAACATAGCCTTTCAGTGTTTTTAATCCACTTCTGGTTTTGGTTGCAAAATACTGACCAAAATACTTAGCAAAAATACTGTGTGTGTGAACATAGCCTTAAAAATGATACAATAATGAGAAAAAACAAAACACCTATTTATTTTCCATCAGGGGATTCAAACCAGAGAACAAACTGCTGTCAGGTCTCTAGACAGGTGAGTTACCCCTAGACCACAGCTCCTACACATTAGAGAGGAAAGATTCTTTCAGACATAAACTGCCAACAGAGGACTGATCTGCAATCTGACAGCTGAGCGAGCAGGAGGCCGGGTAGCATTGATTATTCATGAAGAGGGAGGAGGATGCATGACAAGTGTAGCACGAACAACAGCTCTGTGACAGTAGGAGACATAAGATTGTACATAATCAGCTGCACGGAAAATTACCAAAAAGGCCCCATGCTCACTGGGGGACTGCCAGCTACAGTACACTGTCAGCACCTCAGGTAGTGCTCGGGAGCTGACGGATTCCCTTTAAGTCAGAGTGTGAACAGAACCATAGTTTATTGATCTACCCAGGATCAGACGGCATTCTTTTTACATATCTATTTCACTAAAGCATCTCCTATAAACACACATTTATATAAAATAATTCTATTGTGATCACTGGACACTTGTTTTCTCCCATATCCCTGACATTTGGGATGTGATCCGCGCTGGTATTAGAGTATAAGGGACCTACTTGATTCTGGATCTGAGTTGCCGTCGCCCTCAGTTCGGCTATTGGTGGACGATTGCTCGTAATACTCCTCCTGGCCGAAGCCGAGGGGCAGAGGATGGGACACGTTGGAGCCGTTGCTGGGTTCGGGGTCTCCCAATCCACTATCGCTGCAACTCTCCTGAGAACCGTCAGGGAGATGGAAGGTGACGCGACGCTGAGCCTGGAAGAGATGGAAGAAATGACAAATATAAGAGAGACGCACAACAAAGATGGTGAAGAACATGTATTACTGAGGCCGGGATGCATCGATAACGCCAGACCCCTGACCACATTGTTATATGTATTATTAAAGGGGTTGTTCACTAAAAGAAAATTCTTTCAAATCAACTGGTGCCAGAGATTTGTAATTTACTTCTATTAAAAAAATCTCCAGTCGTCCAGTACTTATCAGCTGCCGCATGTCCTGCAGGAAGTGGTGTGTTAGAAGAGGTTTTCTATGGGGATTTGCTGCTGCTCTGGACAGTTCCTGACATTGACAGAGATGGCAGCAGAGAGCACTGTGTCAGACTGGAGAGAATACACCACTTCCTGCAAGACGTACAGCAGTTTATAAGCACAGGAAGGCTGGAGATTTTTTTTAATAGAAGTGAATTACAAAAAGCTATAAAATTTTCTGAAACCAGTTGATTTGAAAGAAAAAAAAAAAAATCAAATAAAAAATGCACCAAATCAGCACACCCCTGAAATCCTCTGTGCTGCAGTGGTGCAGTAGATTTATTATTGACACATGCTCAGATCCTGTCTTTTCTCCCCCTTCCCCGCCAGTTAGGATTTTTCGCCGATGAGAAGAAAACAAAGAAATTATTAATAACAACAAAATTTTGTGCACGATGTCAACAACATAACAGGCGCTGTTCACACAGTGAGGCGTTTATCACCTCGCCCCGGACGCTGACGTCACCCAATGATAAAAATTCCTCATACTGTATATATATATATTTCTGTTTAAACCCTTAAGGGCAAATCAAAACCCACGCGTTCATTTAGTCTACATTGTGTAGATGAATTGATTTACCATATGGCGGTATGGATTAACTGAGTAAGTGAAGGTGTAATTATACCTGCCTATAAAGTAACTGAAAAGCTGCACAGATGTAGCAGAGCTGGATGGATTGTCAGGATCTGTTGTATATTATAAGACAGTGAGCGAAAAGGAGCAACCGGAATTACACAGGGAGGAAGAATATCTGCTGCTGATCTGGTGTTTATAAAAGTTATTAATAATAAAGTTACAGGTAGAAACAGAGATCCCTCCTCCCCAACTACACATCACTACTGATCCTCAGTCCCATCCTGTATTATACCCCAGAGCTGCACTTACTATTCTGCTGGTGGGGTCACTGTGTACATACATTACATTACTGATCCTGAGTTACATCCTGTATTATACTCCAGAGCTGCACTCACTATTCTGCTGGTGGGGTCACTGTGTACATACATTACATTACTGATCCTGAGTTACATCCTGTATTATACTCCAGAGCTGCACTCACTATTCTGCTGGTGGGGTCACTGTGTACATACATTACATTACTGATCCTGAGTTACATCCTGTATTATACTCCAGAGCTGCAGTCACTATTCTGCTGGTGGGGTCACTGTGTACATACATTACATTACTGATCCTGAGTTATATTCTGTATTATACTCCAGAGCTGCACTCACTATTCTGCTGGTGGGGTCACTGTGTACATACATTACATTACTGATCCTGAGTTACATCCTGTATTATACCCCAGAGCTGCACTCACTATTCTGCTGGTGGGGTCACTGTGTACATACATTACATTACTGATCCTGAGTTACATCCTGTATTATACTCCAGAGCTGCACTCACTATTCTGCTGGTGGGGTCCCTGTGTACATACATTACTGATCCTGAGTTACATCCTGTATTATACTCCAGAGCTGCACTCACTATTCTGCTGGTGGGGTCACTGTGTACATACATTACATTACTGATCCTGAGTTACATCCTGTAATATACCCCAGAGCTGCACTCACTATTCTGCTGGTGGGGGTCACTGTGTACATACATTACTGATCCTGAGTTACATCCTGTATTATACCCCAGAGCTGCACTCACTTTTCTGGTGAGGTCACTGTGTACATACATCACATTACTGATCCTGTACTGATATGAGGTATGTACATAGTCACCCCCAGCAGAATAGTGAGTGCAGCTCTGGAGTATAATAGAGGATGTAACTCAGGATCAGTAATGTAATGTATGTACACAGTGACCCCACCAGCAGAATAGTGAGTGCAGCTCTGGAGCATAATACAGGATGTAACTCAGGATCAGTAATGTATGTACACAGTGACCCCACCAGCAGAATAGTGAATGCAGCTCTGGAGTATAATACAGGATGTAACTCAGGATCAGTAATGTATGTACACAGTGACCCCACCAGCAGAATAGTGAGTGCAGCTCTGGAGTATAATACAGGATGTAACTCAGGATCAGTAATGTATGTACACAGTGACCAAACCAGCAGAAAAGTGAGTGCAGCTCTGGAGTATAATGCAGGATTTAACTCAGGATCAGTACAGGATAAATAATGTAGCTCACTGATGGAAAGTTCCTTTAAGTAATTTTGAAGATGTCGGATGTTACATGTATCACTGTATAGGAGTCTCAGCTGAGCGATCTTTCCCCTCTTCTCCACTCTACACTCTATAACACATATGGCAATTAAGAAATTAAAATGTTACTCAATGTCATCTGTCATATGCGTCCAGACGGCGGCATTCTATCAGACGCTAAGTGGCGGTACAATGCGTCTGTCTTCCCAAGCTTGGTAATATATTCCCATCCAATTTCTGCCTCTTTTATGTGCGTTTTACTTTAAAGACGCTCTTTTAACTGGCAATTTGACACATATTTAGCATAAGGTAACGTCTTTCTGAAGTCTAATGAAATGGTTGCGGCTGCCTAACGGCTTCCATATTAAAATCCCTCTTTACTCTTTTCTAATGTTGTGTCTTTTATGATTAGTATGAAAGATGAAATTTTAATTGGTTGCTGTTGTCAGGCAAAAAAATAAATAAAAAAATGATTACGAACAGATCGCGCGTCGCCCTAAAATGTTGCCGGGACCCGCGTCTATCTTTGTGTTAGTGTAAGATAGGGAGACGCTTTAATCAAAGGAGTTTATGACATGGCAACATCCGCAATCTGGTTACACGGTGAGTGGCGTGAATACAAATCCTCCCGCTCTGCGCGCCTGCCTGGGGACGGTGAAGCCGTTGCGTCGTGTTGTGGTAACTTTTTGAAAGTCCTCACTATGTATGTTTTCTTCATTTCGTCCAAATCAGAGATTGTTTTCATAGTTTTTTTTTTTTTTTACTATTTGATAAGGGATTGTGTGAGGCCTTGGTGAGTATTGGTTGACTTGTAGTATTTTTTTTTTCCTTTGGAGGGGGGGGGGAGATGCAGTAATAATTTCTATCCTTTTAAAAAAAAAAAAAAAAAAAACGTTATGAAAAACATTTTACATATCTATCTATTATTATTTTTAAAATAATTTTTTTTTTTACCAAATTTGTATTTAAAAATGTAATTTTTTTTCCTATTTGAATCAAATTAAAGAAGTTGGTTGGTGTTTTTTTTCTTGTCCTGATCCTCCTGCTGATGCTGTTCAGGTTATTCATGGTCCCCACTGCTCCCTGTTTCCCACTTTCCTCTTTAACACATGACTGCCCAGCCAATCATTCTGCACAGTGGTGACACGCCTCCATAACTGATTGGTTGAGCAGACATTTCCTGTGTGTTGAAGCAGGAAGCAGTGGGGACCAGGAATTATGTGGACAGGAGCAGCAGTGGGGGATTGGGGAAAATGAGTGTATGTTTTTTTTTTTTTTTAGGCAGCCTGGGATAAGGTTTGATTTACTGTATATTTATTAATTAGCTTTTTCTGTCACCAGAGAACATCTTTAAAGGGGTAGTGCACCAAAAAAAATTTTCTTTCAGATCAACTGCTGCCATGAAGTGCCAGAGATTTGTAATTTACTTCTATTAAAAAATATCAAGCCTTCCAGTGCTTATCAGCTGCTGTATGCCCAGCAGGAAGTGGTATTATTTCCAGTCTGGAGAGCAGGAGAGGTTTTCTATGGGGATTTGCTGCTGCTCTGGACAGTTCCTGACATGGACAGAGGAGGCAGCAGAGAGCACTGTGTCAGACAGGAAAGAAAACACCACTTCCTGCTGGACACACAGCAGCTGTTAAGTACTGGAAGGCTTGAGATTTTTTAATAGAAGTAAATTACAAATCTCTGGCACTTCATGGCAGCAGTTGATTTGAAAGAATTTTTTTTTTTGTGCACTACCCCTTTAAGTCAAGTTTTACACAAAGCATTTGTTGTAAGAGAATGTTTTGGGAAAACAAAGAAAAGGAGATAAAAAAAAAACATGTTACCAGTGTAACAAAAATCCCCAAAAATAACGCAAAAAAATGCTATAAAAATTATTAAATGTGGGATGTTTTATATGCAAGAAAAGAAAAATAGAAAAAAAATTATGTTAAGGATGTCTTAGCTGTCATGGTTTCTGTTCTAGTGGAAACTATGACAACGGGGCCGAACACAGTGATGCCCCCTCCAGGCAGTACATAGTGATGCCTCCTCCAGGCAGTACACAGTGATGCCCCCTCCAGGCAGTACATAGCGATGCCCCCTCCAGTCAGAACACAGCAATGCCCCCACCAGGCAGGACACAGCAATGCCCCCACCAGACAGGACACAGTGATGCCCCCTTCAGACAGTACATAGTGATGCCCCCTCCAGGCAGGACATAGTGTTGCCACTTCCAGGCAGTACATAGTGATGCCCCCTCCAGACAGTACATAGCGATGCCCCCTACAGGCAGGACATAGCGATGCCCCCTCCAGGTACTACATAGAGATATTTCCTCCAGGCAGGACATAGTGATGCAACTTCCAGACAGGACATAGTGATGCCGCCTCCAGACAGTATATAGCAATTCCCCCTCCAGGCAGGACATAGCGATGCCCCCTCCAGGCAGGACATAGTGATGCCACTTCCAGGCAGGACATAGTGATGACACCTCCAGGTAGTACATAGCGATGCCCCCTCCAGACAGGACATAGCGATGCCCCCTCCAGGCAGGACATAGTGATGTCCCCTCCAGACAGGACATAGCGATGCCCCCTCCAGACAGGACATAGCGATGCCCCCTCCAGGCAGGACATAGTGATGACACCTCCAGGTAGTACATAGCGATGCCCCCTCCAGACAGGACATAGCGATGCCCCCTCCAGGCAGGACATAGTGATGCCCCCTCCAGGCAGGACATAGTGATGCAACTTCCAGGCAAGACATAGCGATGCCCCCTCCAGACAGGACATAGCGATGCCCCCTCCAGACAGGACATAGCGATGCCCCCTCCAGGCAGGACATAGTGATGACACCTCCAGGTAGTACATAGCGATGCCCCCTCCAGACAGGACATAGCGATGCCCCCTCCAGACAGGACATAGCGATGCCCCCTCCAGGCAGGACATAGTGATGACACCTCCAGGTAGTACATAGCGATGCCCCCTCCAGACAGGACATAGCGATGCCCCCTCCAGGCAGGACATAGTGATGACACCTCCAGGTAGTACATAGCGATGCCCCCTCCAGACAGGACATAGCGATGCCCCCTCCAGGCAGGACATAGTGATGCCCCCTCCAGGCAGGACATAGTGATGCAACTTCCAGGCAAGACATAGCGATGCCCCCTCCAGACAGTATATAGCAATGCCCCCTCCAGACAGGACATACTGATGCCCCCTCCAGGCAGGACATAGCGATGTCCCCTCCAGGCAGGATATAGTGATGCCCCCTCCAGGCAGTACATAGTGATGCCCCCTCCAGGCAGTACATAGTGATTCCCCCTCCAGGCAGGACATAGCGATGCCCCCTCCAGGCAGTACATAGTGATGCCCCCTCCAGGCAGTACATAGTGATGCCCCCTCCAGGTAGTACATAGTGATTCCCCCTCCAGGCAGTACATAGTGATTCCCCCTCCAGGCAGTACATAGTGATGCCCCCTCCAGGCAGGACATAGTGATGCCCCCTCCAGGCAGTACATAGTGATGCCCCCTCCAGGCAGTACACAGTGATGCCCCCTCCAGGCAGTACATAGTGATTCCCCCTCCAGGCAGTACATAGTGATTCCCCCTCCAGGCAGTACATAGTAATGCCCCCTCCAGGCAGGACATAGTGATTCCCCCTCCAGGCAGTACATAGTGATGCCCCCTCCAGGCAGTACATAGTGATTCCCCCTCCAGGCAGTACACAGTGATGCCCCCTCCAGGCAGTACATAGTGATTCCCCCTCCAGGCAGTACACAGTGATGCCGCGTTTCACCATTGGTTGCAGCTGAAATATGATAAAATTACGTTAATGTTCCTGAGATCCTGTATAAAAGCATCAGGCGGGAAGCCGCTGCCGTCTCTGATTACTCAACAGGTTTTATTCTATATGGTCTTTAATATTCCTCGTATAGGAGTCTAATTACAGCAATAAAATGGTGAACTTTGAGCGGCTGATCCTTTCATCAGTCATTTCCACATAAATAATACAAGAGGCTTTTTTCTCTCTTTTCTCTGATAATTCCACCCGATTCCCACTGAGGAAATCCTGTGTGTAAATCACTGCTCTCCTCCGGCCCAAGAGGCCCACCTAAAGATATGAGGATGCTGGGGGCGATTCTGCAAGAAAAATGCATCATCTATACATTGTATGAAGGAGATGTAAATGTGTCAGAAGGAAATGAAAAATGGATGTGTATGTGATCAACACGTTACATCTCACATGTAGAATCAATCTACATACATTACTGATCCTGTACTGATCCTGAGTTACATCTTCTATTATGCTCCAGAGCTGTGTGGTGTCCCACCACAGGTGTTCCAAGTTACACCCTTCGCAAAAGCCTGTACTTATTTTGTGTAAGTAGTGATGTAGATGTGATAAAGTTTCACCACTAGATGTCACTATTGTAAGTATATGCATGTAGTTGCTGCACCTATGGGAGTATCTCCTTCTATCCTATCACTTTCTTCTTTACTTCTTCATGCACTCTTCACCCACTCACAGCACACCTTAAAGTACAGTAGCTGTAGATAGGAGGTCACATGGGTAGAGGAAATGTGTGGTCTTTTGATATTGGACTTTGTAGGGGAAGGACGCAAGCTAGAACGCTCCCTACAGTGGTTCTTTTGGGCTCTGGCCCTTTGCCAGGTCCCCAGTCACAGTCTTAGGTTCCTGAATGGTGAGGAGGCAGGACAGGACACACCTAACAGTTTATCTTCAAGTAACGCTACACAACACTATGCAGTGTTAAATCCCTTACAGGAGAGGACAAGTCAGAGATCATTTCAACCCACGCCGTGGACTTGAAAAGTCACAGTGCAGGACAGTATCCACAAAGCCAAAGAAAGCTAGGAACTGGTCCGGATAGAGCAAAGTTGCTAAGAGCCTAGGAACTCTATCTCTGAGCATGGTTGTCAGCAGGGAACCCTCAGCACTCATCCCAGGTAACAGGGACTGGGGCTTGTGTCACCCTCTAGGACAGGACCCCCTAACACTGGTAGGGTAACAGGTGGTTAATTCCAATAAGAGTCGATGCACGGGCACAAGTGTTCTCTTTCAAGTATTCTCCAACATCCCGGCAGAGCACATTACTACTTGGTTTGGGACTCTCACAACATCCTCCTCTCTGCTCCTCTGATTCTTTGTATCTCTCAACACGAAACTCATTTAGCACGACTGTACTATCCGCTACACTCTGATCACAGACCTGGATCATGTATTATCAAGTGTCTTATCAAGTCTGTACTATACTCTGTCAATGGAAAGTTGTATGTTCTGCTGCACCTAAGTACCTTCAGATTATACAAGCTTTTATTTATGGTAAAGAGACTCTGTGATTTTTCGTACATTACATTACATTTTTACATACATTACATTACTGATCCTGAGTGACATCCTGTATTATACTCCAGAGCTGCACTCACTATTCTGCTGGGGAGTGACTATGTACATACATTACTGATCCTGAGTTACATCCTGTATTATACTCCAGAGCTGCACTCACTATTCTGCTGGGGAGTGACTATGTACATACATTACTGATCCTGAGTTACATCCTGTATTATACTCCAGAGCTGCACTCCCTATTCTGCTGGGGATTGGCTATGTACATACATTACATTACTGTTCCTGCACAGATAAGCCATTTGGGGATGCTTGTCCAGACACTTATTATTCTCAGTAACTACCTGCAGAATTGTGAGTACAGCTCTGAGGTATATAACAGGCAACTCATGATGAGAATAAATCCACAACTCTATTAGAAGTTCTGCAACTGGGAAACTTCTAAGTGATATCAGTAAGGATTATTACAGTGCAGATTATTACACTCTCCTTCCGCAGCCACAATCTGTGACCCTTGGTTTTTACTACTGAATCATGAAGACGACTCAAGGACCGATATTTACTGAGGATTTTATCATTTAAAGGGGAAACACTTCTTAATATTTAATGGAGGTCTCCGGGGCATCCTGATATAATGTGATTTATCCAAGGTCACTGAGAGCAGAGGAGAAGATTTACACCAGGGTCCCCGGGACGTATCTCACAGGGGGTGAATGTGCTTAACCCCGGTGTCAGCTCAGCCGTCCTGGGAGGCAATATAAAGTATTTATAGCCTGGGCCCAAATTATTACCAATCAGTGACCTCGAGCCGCAGCCTTTATGGGCCGCAAACAGCGCAAGGTCCCCGATCTCTTCTACAACTCGCAGCTTCTTTGCTAAATGTTCTCCAGAAAGTTCTACAGAATTGTTATATTATTATTATTATCCAAACTACATGGTCAAAAGATACGAGCGGAAATATAGAGAACATTGTTGTCAAGTTCTGTAATAAATAATAATTATACAGATTATATACAGGATTTACATCAGCTGTCCATGGATAACTATCATCCCAAACCAACTCATCATCCCATCACTTTATCCATTTTTTATATCATCTATCTATCTATCTATCTATCTATCTCCTATCTATCTATCTATCTATCTATCTATCTATCTATCTATCTATCTATCTATCTATCTATCTATCTATCTATCTCCTATTTATCTTCTATCTATCTATCTCCTATCTATCTATCTATCTATCTATCATCTATCTATCTATCTATCTATCTCCTATCTATCTCCTATCTACCTATCTATCTATCTATCTATCTCCTATCTATCTATCTCCTATCTATCTATCTATCTCCTATCTATCTCCTATCTACCTATCTATCTATCTATCTATCTATCTATCTATCTATCTATCTCCTATCTATCTATCTATCTCCTATCTATCTATCTCCTATTTATCTTCTATCTATCTATCTCCTATCTATCTCTCTATCTATCTATCTATCTATCTATCTCCTATCTATCTATCTCCTATCTATCTATCTATCTATCTATCTATCTATCTATCTATCTATCTATCTATCTATCTATCTATCTCCTATCTATCTATCTCTCTATTATCTATCTATCTATCTATCTCCTATCTATCTCTCTATCTCTCTATCTATCTATAAATAAATACTGGAAACAAAAGGAAGGGAAACACAAGGGACAACAAATACTGCGAGATCTTGAGGAGAACTGGCTCACATGAATCTGAATGAAACCTGAGAGAAATCTGAATGAAAATCTGAGAAAAATCTGCATACGAACTGGCTCAACTAAATCTTTCCAGCTATAGATATGATAATAATACACAATAATGAGACTGGATGAGAAAATACACTCCTACATAAACTGGACTTTCTCTGAGGTATATGTAACCTGACTTCTCTTACTCAGAGGAGGAGCTATCTGACTTAGACACTGGAAAATATACTGTTTTACAAAAGAGGCACTCTACTCTGAGGCAATCAATGTAACCTTGTGCTTACTCAGAGGAGGAAATACAAAGACTTCGATAACACTGGAATGCAATGGTAGAAAAAAGTACAATAATGAAATAAGTGCAATAATACCCTGTGTGGAACACACAATCACAGGAAAGTGCATTAGGAAGGAATGGGTTAAGTGTCTCTGTGAGGTAGAGTCTCTTTCAGTCAATTAGACATCGTCCATGTAAAAGGCTCTGGGACAGGCACTAGAGAACCTTTTGTTACTGTAAGTGTCCATCAGCTCATGGCTGGTTAGTACAGGGAACTTGGTCAGGAGGACCAGGCACGAACCTTGAACGTTGCATGAACTAAATGGTGAAACAGCACACAAAAAAAAAACAGTCATAGAACTCAGCCCTTGGGAGGACATTTAACAGAAATGTCCTGGAGGACCCCAAGTGGCACCCCTCTTCTTCTCCCAGGGGTAATACCGGGAGGAAGCCGGAGCAGGAGCCTCATCTGCTGCGGTGGTGACCACGAGGCTAGGGGTCACGGTGGTCACAGGAGAGACAGTAGGGGCCACATGGTAGGTAGCGGTGGTGGTCGCAGCTTTAGCCACGGCAGTGGTAGGGGAAGTCACCGTAGTAGCCATGGTGAGGGGGGCTTTAGCCACCGGAGGTAGCAAGGTTAGGGCCTGCTTGATCTCATCCGCCAACTTCTTGATAACCGGGTCGTCCCCAAACACCCACTGAGGCAGGGATGGTGACTCGGGCCCGGGGAGCCTCCAGGGACTGGCGTAGCAGGTGGCCTTAAAGTTATCCCCCTGGCTAGAGGCAGGAAGAGGGGCGCCCGGAACCCCGGTACTCACGGATCCATCGTTTTCTGGCGAGGTCGATCCTCCTGTGGAGAAGGCAACCTCGGGAGTGCTGGAGCAACGAGATCCCGGTGAGACGCTGGCGATGGAGACAGGCTCTTCCTCCGGACCGTTGGAGACTGGTGTAGAGCCCCAACTGATATCGCTGTCGGAGGGTGGCGGCATAAGCAGGCACGCAGGATTGAGCAGAGGCAGACTCTCAGGCAGTGTAGGCATCACAAGCGCTGGGGCTGCAGGCAGGTGCTCTTCATAGGCCGCCATCTTGCGTTCCACTGGCCGGAACTTGTAGCAGGAAGGGGAGGAGCGCCAGGCTGGAGGATCAGGCTCCAAAGTCTGCCCAGCAACAATGACGTCAGTGGAAGCGGCCGGCCAATCAGGAGAGACACAGTCATTATCAATGGCGCCAAGCAATTCGCGCTTCTCAGCCGCATGGCAGTTAACCCCCTCATCACCGGGGGATGGCGCAGGTAGAAATAACAGCAAGAAGCTGCCATTTTGTGTACAGTCTAAGCCGTGCAGCGACTCAGTAATCAAAACTCCCATGGCAATTTTAGCAAAGTCTCTGGAGACGATAATAAACTATAGATCTTGTACACCGCGTGGCGTGTGTATCCTGTTCGTGGCGCCAAATGCGATGCCCTGGCCCCTGGGGGCCACTTCCGCAGTGCTGGTGTTATGAGCGGGCAATGACCGGGCAGCTGCAGGGGTTATACTTGTCACGGTATAGGCCTGAGGGCAGCACAGCTGTAGGGCCGGTCTGTGGAATCTGCGGGTGATGATGGGCATGCGATTCTTCGCTGCACCTAGTCAGGGCACCAGTTAGTGGACACCAATGCCAGGGTTCAGTAACAGCGGTTTTATTATAGAAAAGGTAACTAGTAGCAACAGTTCTGTCCGGATGCAACCGGGTATATAGCAGGCTCTGACAAATAAAGCAGGAGTGGTGCTGCATAGGCTATGAGAATACGTGCCGGATGATGGGAGTAGGAGTATGAGAGAAATAGCGTTGCTGGGTGGATTAGCTTGAGAATAATACTTGCTGTGAATCCTTGCAGCGATGAGGAGAGACAACGGAATGACACCCAGATGAGAGAGAAGAATCCGGACACTTGAGCAGGCAGATACAGCCGAAGACTTGAATATAGCAGCAGAATCAGTCACTCTTCTTATGGTGAAGAGGCTGCAGAGAAGAAGCCCAACTCCTCTGAGGCAGGAGAGGGACGACACACATCCTCCTTGCTTGGAAGCAGGGGGAAGACTAACTTGTTAGGAGGAAGTGGGAGGTCACATGGTTGCTCCTAGCCAGAACTAGTCGGCCATTGGAGGAACCATGGTTACAGGTCACGTGATCAGCAGCCTTGCATACCACTGTACAATGCAATAATACACAGGAATACATGAGAATACACATGAGAATGCACATTACCAGAGAATACTAGGGGAAAACCAGCAGCAGTTGCAGTGCAAACACTTACCAGAACAGGCATGGACACAGCAATAGAAATGGCCATAATAGGAGTAGTAGTCTGCATGTTCTGGGACACTGCATATCTATCTCCTATCTATCTATCTATCTATCTATTATCTATCTATCTATCTATCTATGTATCTCCTATCTATCTATCTATCTCCTATCTATCTATCTTCTATCTATCTATCTCCTATCTATCTATCTATCTATCTATCTTCTATCTATCTATCTATCTATCTATCTATCTCCTATCTATCTATCTCCTATGTATCTATCTATCTATCTATCTATCTCCTATCTATCTATCTCCTATGTATCTATCTATCTATCTATCTATCTATCTCCTATCTATCTATCTCCTATCTATCTATCTCCTATCTATCTATCTATCTATCTATCTATCTATCTATCTATCTCCTATCTATCTCCTATCTATCTATCTATCTATCTATCTATCTATCTATCTATCTATCTATCTATCATCGCCTATCTATCTCCCCTATCAAAGTTTACAAGTAAGGATAGTTGAAACATAAAACACGTTAGGCCTGGGTTTCTCTTGTAGTGTAAAATATGGTTACTTTGGTGTTCCAGTTCAACATATAGACTTGTTTTATATACTTTTTACAAAACAGAATTACGTTTTACAGAAGTGTCGGCCATTGGGATAGTTGTTTGCCGTTCAACTAAAAGCACTACTCCCAGGTTGACGGCAAACAAATTGGTAAAAGATTGTCTTCTCTGCTGGTTGGTAAAGGGTTGTCTTCTCTGAATATTGGTAAAGGGTTGTCTTCTCTGCTGGATGGTAAAGGGTTGTCTTCTCTGCTGGTTGGTAAAGGGTTATCTTCTCTGCTGGTTGGTAAAGGGCTGTCTTCTCTGCTGCTCGGTAAAGGGCTGTCTTCTCTGATGGTTGGTAAAGGGTTGTCTTCTCTGCTGGTTGGTAAAGGGCTGTCTTCTCTGATGGTTGGTAAAGGGTTGTCTTCTCTGCTGGTCAGTAAAGGGTGGTCTTCTCTGATTATTGGTAAAGGGTTGTCTTCTCTGCTTGATGGTAAAGGGTTGTCTTCTCTGATGATTGGTAAAGGCTGGTCTTCTCTGATTGGTAACGGGTTGTCTTCTCTGATGGTTTGAAAGGGTTGTCTTCCCTGATCGGTAAAGGGTTGTCTTCTCTGCTGGATGGTAAAGGGTTGTCTTCTCTGCTGGATGGTAAAGGGTTGTCTTCTCTGCTGGATGGTAAAGGGTTGTCTTCTCTGATGATTGGTAAAGGGCTGTCTTCTCTGATGATTGTTAAAGGGTGGTCCTCTCTGATTGGTAAAGGTTTGTCTTCTCTGCTGGTTGGTAAAGGGCTGTCTTCTCTGCTGGTTGGTAAAGGGTTGTCTTCTCTGCTGGTTAATAAAGGGTAGTCTTCTCTGCTGGTTGGTAAAGGGTTGTCTTCTTTGATGGTTTGAAAGGGTTGTCTTCTCTGATGGTTGGTAAAGGGTTGTCTTCTCTGATGGTTGGTAAAGGGTTGTCTTCTCTGCTGGATGGTAAAGGGTTGTATTCTCTGATTATTGGTAAAGGGTTGTCTTCTCTGATTGGTAAAGGGCTGTCTTCTCTGATGGTTTGAAAGGGTTGTCTTCCCTGATCAGTAAAGGGTTGTCCTCTCTGCTGGTTGGTAAAGGGTTGTCCTCTCTGCTGGTTGGTAAAGGGTTGTCCTCTCTGCTGGTTGGTAAAGGGTTGTCCTCTCTGCTGGTTGGTAAAGGGTTGTCTTCTCTGCTGATTAGTAAGGGGTTATCTTTTACGATGAGTTTGGTTTTCTGCTTTATAGAATGGATACACATTGGTGTCAGAAGAGAAACATCAGAAAACAAATCCTCTGCTGGAAAAACACAAGCTGGTAGGGGCAGCATTATGGTCTGGGGAATGTTCTTGCAGCATTCTCTGGATCACTCATCCACATGAAGACGCTCTCAGCAAATCTGGCTATGTATCCATCCCGACAGATCAAAAATACCCATACATGCTGATTATCTCCTCTAGGGTGGATGGGATCTTCCAACCAGATAATGGGACATCACACAGCAAGAAATATTTGACATTGGTTTGAAAAGCATGACCAAGACTTCCCAGTACTACCCATACCCTATAATTCCTAAAACTTGAACCCAGCTGAGCATCTGTGGGACGATCTAGATAGGGTTGTTGGCTTTGAGGACCCTGCAGTAGCTGTGGGAGGCAGTTAGCATGGCACATACAAGGTCCTTATGGAGTCACTCGGCGTCCATCTAGCTGCTGTCCACGACGCACATAATGTTCACTCTGGATATTATCCACTGGTCACAATAATGGACTCCACTGTGTATATCACTTACAGTATATCAATCTATTCTTTTCTATCCTATCAGTTTCATATTATCTATCTCCTATCTAGTCCATCTACTATGAACTTTTATTGCTTTAAGCCTTTTTTAATGGGAAATAGGACAAATATAAATGCTTTATTATCAGGACTCCGACCTCCAGAATACTGACTGAAGATTATATAGAAAACATATACCAGTGACTTTGCTTCTATTACCATAAACGCTCTTAGAATCTATCGCCTCCATACGAACACATACAAGGAAGCCCTTAAAGAAACATAATGGCGAAACATCTATCATTTCACAAATGACTCCCTTTCTCCCCCTGTCATCCACCAAAGTGCAAATTGCCAAGTCCATTTGTTTGCAGGTTGCTTTTGATAAGCTCTTTCTTCGAGTAGTATAAATGTTCCACCAGCATCTTGGAGCACAGCGAGAGACCTCTGACTGCATCTGGCCACATTCAAGCCTCTACTTCCCACTGATCCCTTCAAGACGTTAAGAGACCATAGTCAGCAATTAATTTTGTTCCAACGACACAAGAGAAGCAAAGCTCGGCATTCAATCCTTCCTCCACCCGCTGCTTTGACTTGGTCAGCGAAGGAAAAAAAAGGCAAAAGAAATACAAAGTTGCAAGTAGGATTATATAAAAAGCTATTGACATATGTATTGTCGCTGAAATCATCACTCTTCGCCTGGTACGGGGGGCACACGAGTCTTTTCATGCGGCCCACATACCCTCTGCCGAACGAATCCCTCCAGAATATGCAGCAGTAACGTTCCATCTGCTACATAAATTCTTACAAAATTACCCTCTCTAATTAGCCGGATTTTATGCCAAATAACACATTTAATTGATTTCCACGGATGTTAACACATCAAAACTGCAACAAAACAAAGGGCGCTTTATTACCTTGTGCGCTCATATTATTATTAGAAGTATTTGTTGTTTTTTTTGTTGTTTTTTTCCCTCTTTTGTCTCTTCGGAAGTCGGCGGAATGCACCGATTAGAGATGGAAAATAAAACCTTATGGAGATTGCACTAGTTTCATTAACGTAATTGCCGAGGCTTCAAAATACACATACGCTCAAAAGAATAAGGTATTGGCGGGATGCTACTTGCAGAACTTGAAGAGCAATAGGCTGCCAAATCTGGTGTGTAGAATAGCGGCTGGAGCATTGACGAGGACACGTAGAGATGTAGGTGGTTGCTGCCGTGATCCACAGCTAGGGGCTGGGGCCCTGGGTTCAAATCAAACTCATACATGGAGTTTGTATGGTCTTTTTGTGTTTGTTTGGATCTCACTCACGGCTCCTGCTGTTGCAAAACTACAATTCCCAACATGCCTGGACAACCAAAGCTTTAGCTGGAGGGCCGTAAGTTTGACACCTGTGGTTTAGATAGTCCAAGAAAGGAGCTGTTAGGACTCGGGCCATGCGTTCAACTCTGCATCAATAACAGCCAGAATGCTTCCCATGTTTTTGTCATACTCTGCTGCTCCTTGTTGTAGCTGTGGCAAGTATTCTCTCCCTGGCTGCTCACATAGGAGTTGTGTGTGTTTGCTGATTGGTGATTGACAGCTGACACACTAGTCAGCTGTCGGTATCTGGGCAGGACCTGGAGCCTCAGCCCCAATCACACCTGGGGGGCTGGGACTACAGGTTCCATAAATACCATCAAATGTCTCATGATCCTTGCCTGTGAAAGACTCTAGTTACCTAGTTCTTCTTGAACTAGCTATTCACTCTGACTTGAACTCCTGATCACCTGACTTTTGGCTTGTACCCGACTATTCTTTGGATCTAGACTTTGTATTTATATTGACCGGCTGTTAACGACTAGGACCTCTGACTATTCCCTTTCTGTGTGTTTGTCTTGTCTCCGTTTTGTGTTTCCACTTGGATCAGGTTAGGGATCGCCGCCCAGTTGTCCGCAGCCATCTTAGGGCTGTCGAGGCAAACAGGTAGGGACAGCTGGGGCGGGTGTCAGTTCTAGGGTTGCACCTATCTGTTGTCATCCCAGACCCCTTTACCTGACATTTTCACAGGCCATACCGAAGTCACTCCCGGCGGTTCGGCACGTTGGTCGCCGACCGTCTTGATGAGCTGGCTACTCATCTTAAGGGTGTTGCTGGGTTGGTGACGCAATTGTCTAACCGGGTGGACAATTTGTCCCAGACTACCTCCCCATTATCCAAGACACAGACCTCGGTGACAGCGCCTCTTCAGGTAGTACAGCATAAGTTAAAAATGCTGTAGCCTGACAGGTTTGATGGAAACTTAAACAAGTTTCGGACGTTTAGGGAATCATGTTACCTGTATTTCCGTTTTAATCTGTTTGTTTCAGACTCTCAAAGGGTTGCTATAGTTGTCTCCCTTCTCCAAGGTCCCCCTCAGGATTGGGCCTTGGCCCTTCCTTCTGAGGCTCCTGAGTGGAGTTCAGTGGAGACATTTTTCTTCTCCTTGGGTCAAATATATGATGACCCTTACTGTGTTGCTGTAGCAGAATCCCATCTTTTGTCCATCCAGCAGGGTTGTCGCGCCGCGGAAGAATACTGCTCCGAGTTCCGACAATGGTGCGCCCGGACTGGATGGCAGGATTCCCCCCTGAAGACCTTGTTCCGTCAAGGTCTTTCAGACCCCATAAAGGACGTTATGGTTAGTCACCCCACTCCTGACTCCCTCAGTGATTACATGACATTAGCTGTTACCATTGACAGAAGACTGAGGGAGAGGAAACGGGAAAAGATGGGGGTGACAATGGCTCAGACAAAATCGAGCCAGCTTCCTAATACCTTTCTCAAACTGACGGAGCTATCTCCACCTCCAGCGACCTCTGATGAACCCATGGTTCTTGGAAATGCCTCGGCCCGTAGGAGATATCGTTTGGAGCACTCCCTTTGTCTGTATTGTGGGAGACCAGGTCACTATTTGAAGAACTGTCCGTCCAAGCCTCCTCAGAAGTCGGGGAAACTCCAGTGCCTGAGTGATGGTCCAGAGGGTCACTCAGGCACACAGGTACCTCCCAAGAAATTTGATAAGTTTCTTTTACCTGTTACCCTGGTTTCTAGGAATATTGTTTTTGCGTGTTCCGCTATGGTTGACTCAGGTGCTGCCCTGAATTTTTTCCGTACCCCGGTGGCAATGTCATTGGGTCTTGAATTGGTACCCCTTTGTTGTCCTTTTACAGTGGCTGGTGCAGATTCCACCCCTCTGAGTGGTGGAGCAGTGAAATACCGTACTCCCGAAGTGGCCATGCAGGTTGGGTGTCTCCATCATGAGGAGATATCGTTTTTTGTAATGGATAAGCTAGCTGCAGATATTATTCTGGGCTTACCATGGCTACGTCTGCATAACCCGAGTTTTGACTGGAGAACCACAGAGCTGGTTAAGTGGGGTAGTTCCTGTGGTTCTCATCTGACTCAGGTAAATCCCCTAGTATGTACTGTTGATGATGTTTCTGATCTCCCTAGTTACATTACTGACTTTGCAGATGTGTTTAATGAGGCCATTGCTGACGCCTTGCCTCCTCACCGTCTGTATGACTGTGCCATCGATCTTGTGTCTGGGGCCAGGTTTCCTAAAGGCCGTATTTTTAACTTGTCCCCCCCAGAACGGGAGTCGATGTGCCAGTACATACAGGACAGTCTGAGGAAGGGTCACATCCGGCCTTCGGTGTCACCACTGGGCGCTGGTTTCTTTTTTGTAGAAAAAAAAGATGGGGGCCTCCGCCCTTGTATCGATTACAGGGAGCTTACTAAAATAACTATAAAGGACCAGCACCCACTTCCCCTGATCCCGGATCTTCTGAACCAGGTTGTAGGTGCTCAATGGTTCTCTAAAATTGACCTTCGGGGCGCCTACAATCTGATCCGGATCAGGGAAGGTGACGAATGGAAGACGGCATTTAACACTCCTGAAGGGCATTTCGAATATCTGGTGATGCCATTCGGGTTGAGTAATCCCCCCCCCCCCCCCCGCCGTTTTTCAGAGATTCGTCAATGATATATTTCGTGACTTGTTTGGTCAATACCTGGTTATTTACCTAGATGACATTCTTATTTACTCCCCGGACTGGGAATCTCATGTTAAGCATGTCCGTGAGGTATTATCCAGGTTAAGAAACAATTATTTGTGTGCCAAGTTATCTAAGTGCTTGTTCGGTGTGAAAGAGGTTGGGTTCCTTGGGTACATACTAACTCCTAACTTGGTAAAAATGGACCCTAAGAAGGTGTCAGCAGTGCTTGAATGGGCGAGACCCACTACCTTGAAAGAGATTCAGAGGTTCTTGGGGTTTGCCAACTTCTATAGAAAATTTATTCATAACTTTTCATTGATTGTCAAACCCCTCACAGAGTTAACCAAAAAAGGTGTGGACCCAACCTCTTGGCCACCTGAGGCCGAACAGGCCTTTACTCAGTTAAAAGGAAGTTTCTCTTCTGCCCCTGTATTGGTGCATCCAGACTCTGAGCTGCCATTTGTGGTGGAAGTGGATGCATCCGAAGCTGGTGTCGGGGCAGTTCTCTCACAGGGAAAAGAACCATACACTAACCTGAGACCAGTTGCATTCTTCTCCAGGAAGTTCTCCACTTCTGAAATCAATTACAATATTGGCAACCGAGAACTTTTGGCCATTAAATGGGCCTTTGAGGAGTGGAGACACTTCCTGGAGGGAGCCAGACACCAAGTGACCGTAATAACTGATCACAAAAATTTGTTATATTTGGATAAGGCCAAAAGGTTAAATCCCAGACAAGCCCCCTGGGCATTGTTCTTCACCCGGTTTAATTTTATTGTTACCTATCACCCAGGTTCTAAAAATGTTAAGGCAGATGCCTTATCCAGGAGTTTTGGTTTCTGTGAAATGCCTGAGGTGGAACCAGAGACAATTCTATCCTTGGGCACTGTCTTAGCAAGTATTTCTGTGGATCTGAAAGATGCTATCTTGAAAGCTCAAAATGATACCCCTGCAAATGTTCCTGCTGATAAATTGTTTGTGCCTATGAATCTCAGGTGGGCAGTGTTGAAGGAGGTCCACTCCTCTGTTCTGGCTGGTCACCCAGGTATAACTGGAACAGGTTATCTGCTTACCCGTTCTTGCTGGTGGCCTTCTTGGCAGAGAGACGTCCGTGATTATGTAAGTTCATGTTAGACCTGTGCCCGGGCAAAAACCCCTAGGTCTTTACCGGAGGGTTTACTCCAACCCCTCCCTGTGCCTAGTCGGCCATGGTCTCACAACTCCATGGATTTTGTAATGGATCTTCCCCCCTGTGGTTTGGGTGATAGTTGACAGGTTTAGTAAGATGTGTCACTTAGTGGCACTCAAGAAATTACCCTGTGCTAAGTCCTTGGCAAGTCTGTTTGTACGCCATGTCCTCAGTTTACATGGCATACCAATGAATATCGTGTCAGAGACGTTCAGTTTGTCTCTAAGTTCTGGAGAGCATTTTGTGGTTTGCTGGGGGCAACGTTGTCATTCTCATCTGCATTTCACCCCGAAACCAATGGGCAGACAGAACGCATGAATCAATCCCTAGAGCAATACCTGAGATGCTACATTTCCGATAACCAAGACCAATGGTCAGAATATCTACCCATGGCTGAATTCGCTCTTAACAACCACACAAACACTTCCACTCAACATACCCCCTTCTTCTGTAACTATGGATTCCATCCGCGATTTTCTGTCATTCCAAATAATGAAACTCAATTTTCATCCGTCAATGAATTAACTCAAAAACTGTGCACAGTTTGGGCAGAGAGTCTGGCGACTCTCCAAAATGCCCAGCAAAAACAAATTAAATATGCCAACCGCAAACGTCGCCCCGGCCCTGACTACACCATAGGTGATAAAGTTTGGTTATCAACAAAAAACTTGCATCTTCGTGTACCCTCTCATAAATTCGCTCCCCGTTTTATTGGTCCCTTCTCCATCATCGAAGTAATTAACCCGGTATCTTTTAAACTGCAGCTACCTCATTCTCTTCGCATTCACCCAGTGTTTCACAAAAGCCTACTCAAACAGTATATTCCTCCTGTGGTCTCTCGTCCTCCACCTTCTCTAGTGGTAGTACAGGGGGAACTGGAATTTGAGGTGGAACGAGTCCTAGATTCCAGAAAAGTGCGCAAGTCCATTCAGTATCTAGTACATTGGAAGGGTTATGGTCCTGAAGAGCGAACATGGGTCTCCGCTAAAGATCTCCATGCTCCTGACTCCATGCACCTGAATTTTATTCTTTATACCCCACCAAGCCCGGAGGTCCTTGTGAGGGTCCGGAGGCCCCTCCTCAGGGGGGGGGGGTTCTGTTAGGACTCGGGCCATGCGTTCAACTCTGCATCAATAACAGCCAGAATGCTTCCCATGCTTTTGTCATACTCTACTCTGCTGCTCCTTGTTGTAGCTGTGGCAAGTATTCTCTCCCTGGCTGCTCACATAGGTGCTGTGTGTGTTTGCTGATTGGTGATTGACAGCTGACACACTAGTCAGCTGTCGGTATCTGGGCAGGACCTGGAGCCTCAGCCCCAATCACACCTAGGGGGCTGGGACTACAGGTTCCATAAATACCATCAAATGTCTCATGATGCTTGCCTGTGAAAGATTCTAGTTACCTAGTGCTTCTTGAACTAGCTATTCACTCTGACTTGAACTCCTGATCACCTGACTTTTGGCTTGTACCCGACTATTCTTTGGATCTAGACTTTCTATTTATATTGACCGGCTGTTACCGACTAGGACCTCTGACTATTCCCTTTTTGTGTGTTTGTCTTGTCTCCGTTTTGTGTTTCCACTTGGATCAGGTTAGGGATCGCCGCCCAGTTGTCCGCAGCCATCTTAGGGATGTCGAGGCAAACAGGTAGGGACAGCTGGGGCGGGTGACAGTTTTAGGGTTGCACCTGTCTGTTGTCATCCCAGACCCCTTTACCTGACAGGAGCTAGGTTTTTTTTAATCCTAGGCCCCCTTGAAGGCATTGTCCAGGCTTAAAAAACATGGCCACATTCTTCCAAAAACAGTTCCACTTCTGGCTAGGGATGAGCAAATTTTTCAAAAGTCTGGTTTGGTAGGTTCACGAACATGGAAGCAAAGTTTGGTTTGACCAAACTGAACCCTAAGTGAACTGTACTAAAAACAGCTAAACAATAGCAGCCAGGCATTTAGCTGTTTTACTGCAGTTCAGCAAGTTTGCTCATTAATACTTACCTGCCTGGGATCCCCCTGTGTTCTTCTCCAGTCTCGGGTGTCCACCTGCAGCCACCTCCAGTTCACTCAGCCAATAACTGGTCGTAACACAATTTCAGTCAGTGATTGGCTGAGTGCACTGTAACTCCTGAGACAAGTCCATCACTATTGCTGTCCCGTCAGTGACTGGCCGAGTGCGCTAGCAAATAAAAAATCAAACTGGGACAGCACTGGAAAAAGTGGAAAAAATAAAAATGTTTAGATGGAGTGCACGTCTCACCGCACAGGACCCTTCCATTCGGCTTCCATCCAATAGTTAACGTAGGAGAAAGCACTTCTAGTGAAAAAACGTGATTTTTTTATTCACATCAGACGTGATGTTTCAGCTGGTACACTTGAGAAAGGCTGAAGTACCAGCTGAAATGTTGCGTCTGATGTGAATAAAAAAATCACGTTTTTTCACAAGAAGTGCTTTCTCCTACGTTAACTATTGGCCGAGTGCACTCTCACTCCTGAGACAAGCCAATCAATGTTGTTGTTCCATCAGTGATTGGCTAAACAGGGTGGAGGAGGCTGGAGACACAGGAGACCTGTAAGAGGACACTAGGGAATCAAGGACAGGGGAGTACGCCCTCTTTTTTTTTATGTATATTATAATGTGTGGCCACCATCTTTTCAAGCTCATGCTGAACTTTTTGCAAAGTTCGGAATGAATCTCTGTTCATAAGATTCGGATCGCCCATCTCTAGTTCGATTCTCAGTTTGGGTGCAATTTTGGAGCTCAGTTCTATTGAAATGAATTGAAATGAATAACATTACACAACTCTATAAGGGCAAAAAACATATATCTTTCTTATTCAGGATTAAAAAAAAAAAAACCTACAAAGGACTGAAGTTGGCAAGAACCACATTGGGATCGGGGGTGCAGACTCACCAGCAAGTTAACAAACCTCCTGCAAATCTACAGGACTCCTCTGTCTGTACAGGATTAGGGAACATGTGAACGGAGCGAAACACAGAACAAGCTCATCTATCCAACAGGACATCACTGCCCAAAAGGAAAAAGACTCATTCAAAACTTCTGACTTCCTGACAACTTTTCCCCCCTCATCTTTGAATAGTTGTCAGGCCCCGCCCCCTTATGTTATTTCGACGTCAGTTGTAGATACACGCAATGACCAATAGGGGAGGAGAGACCAAACAATAATCTATATTCTGTCTTTTCTACCTTTCTATAGTCATTATTAGTCTAAGGATTCTTTCACTGGCGGTGACCTTACTTTACTCTCCTTAAGGGGATTAAAGCTTAAACTGAATAGTGAACAGCTCTGAAACTTATATTCTAATATGAAATGTATACCTTAAGATCTCAACTTACTGCCAGCAAAGGGAACATTTAATACTTATATCAAGAGGCGACACAAAAGCAGCAGTGACCTAGTCCTGCTCACACAGCTGACGGCCTGCCACAATGCATCAGTGTAGGAGAAGAGATGGATCTGCCACGTGCTGTGCTTAAAGGACAACTCCGGCGGGACCCCCCCCCCCAAAAAAAAAACAAAAACAGAAACACACAGACACCATACTCACCATCCCTCTGGTGACGATCGCCACTCCATTCGCCCGCCGTCCGCTTCACCGTCACCGCCGTCCAGCAATGTCTCTGACTTCCGGGTCCTGGGGATGGAAAAGGCTGCCAGTGCGCTTGCGCACCGGCAGCCTTTTCATTGGCTGGAGCGCATCACATGGCTTCCAGCAACCTCAGCCAATCAGGGCTGAGCAAGCTGGAAGCCATGTGATGCGCTCCAGCCAATGAAAAAGCTGCTGGTGCGCATGTGCACCAGCAGCCTTTTCCGTCCCATTCACTCTCTATGAAGACGCCGAGGAGGAAGAAGACCCGGACCGCCCCCCGACTCTGACGTCATCGTCACCAGATGCCGCCCGGGAGAGGAGGACCGTGACGATGGTAATAGGTAATGTATACATTCTTTAACTTCCGGGCAGGGGGGTCCGAAAGTGGGGGAAGGGGGCTAGACCGGGTATTTAACCACATTACAAAGTTATATAACTTTGTAATGTGTGTTAAATAAGCTAAAATAAAATTTCGGCGGAGTTGTCCTTTAAATGGGCCGCAGACAGATAACCCCTTTAACCTGAACCAGTGCACTGTAAAACTATCTAAGTCTGTTTAAAAGTTGCATAATAATAATTAAACTATTACTAACTTTTCAACAAATGTATATAAAAAAATATTTCTCCACTTATCATTCCCCCACAACTCAGGTTTCACTCATCTCCAGATAGATCAACTCATTGAGAGATCAGGTTACAGTTGTCCATTGATGTCAATAGGGAGAAGAAAAGTGAACTACATAAAAGTGAGTCAGAGGGGCATACATACAAGATGTTGACTGTTCTAGTTCGTGAATGAGTGAGTGTTAAATCTAAGTGCTGAATTCACAACTTAGACTTCTCAGTACTGCTCTATAATTTCCTCTATGCTGCTCATAGAAGCATATGAAGAGAGCAATGTGGAGGTGTAATGACCTACAGAATAAGCCAAAGGTAGTGAGAGACACATAGAAGCTGATGACAGCTCTCGTAATCATTATATCTCCCTGTCCTAACTGTGCTGGTTTCCTGCCTTACACTGCTTATTACTGCTCTATAATGTCTTCCATGCTGCTGTTACTGCTTCTACAACCAATAATTTAGAGACAACTAAACATTTTAGATTAAGCCTGCACAAAATGATGCTGATCCTAAAAAAAATCTAAAAAAACACCTAATCTTCACTTAAACCATAAAACCCAGAAAACTAGCAAACAAGACTGTGATGGGGTACTAAAAGGTAATGGGGTTCACATAACCACCGGGTCCCAAAGGTCAGGATTATGGAAGTGTTATGACCCTTTACACTTCCATGGACATTTTTACGGTCAGGAAACACTGATCAGAAAGTCTTTCAGAAAGCTTTAGGAAACCATCAGTGTTCCTGACCATAAAAACAGAGGGGAAAAAAACACATACTTACCTGCTCCACAGCTGCAGCAGTGCTCCCGGCCACCTTCTCCCTCTGTCTTCCGGTTCTGCAAGCGCATGAGTAACAAAGCAGAGTAACATAGTAGAGAGCAGCCTCTTGTGGCCCGGGGCATAATGCTGAATCTGGCCAGTAAAGTGATTGACATCGTTGAGAGTCAATGGCAAATACTGCACTACATTTAACTGTATACGCTCCTGCGTAAACAGTTAAAGGTCCAGCGTGAGCACCTGCCTGGATACTGGACCGGGCTGCCAGTTTCCGGATGCACATAGGGTTCTACAGGCCATCCACGCTGAAATTATGGACAAATATAGGACAGGTCCAATAAGTTCAAGGCCCATTTTCCGCTATAGACATCCTTTAGGAACAATCCTGAAGGGTGTCTGTGCCAAATAGAACCAAATAGGTCAGAAAACCTAGATTTTCCTGAAGTGTGAAGCACCAGGGGTGTGAATCTTTCCGATATACACCCCAGATGGTAACATTGTATTTCTTCTGTACTCAAGTTCCATTGATTTCCTCTACGGTACGTCCATGTTCCCACTCTTGCGGGGGTCATCAGCAGGAGACATTAATACAAGTCCACCGAACATTATCCAGGTGAGATGAATACATAGCAGAGCGATTGTCTCAGCGGATCAGAGCATATTGTGCAGAGCGTTGCATCTTCTTTGCTTTAATTGAATTTATAACACATAATGTAAGCTGCAGACCTAATAAAGATGGTTGCCGTATACCTGGAGAGAGTGTACAAACAACCCTGATCAATACTCCACAGCGGAGAAAGCCTTTGAGATATCCCGCACAGACATTAATACATTCGCCTTTGCCTCTTCTTTATCTGCCTCAGTCCTATCTAATTTCTATTTCCTCATTGAATTTTTAATTTACAATAGCGATGGAATTCTAAATGTTGTTTACCGAGCATATGAAAAGATCTAAATCTCGACTCCCGCCTTTCAGACAGAACAGCAATTCCATCCTTCTCCCTTTCTCTTTTCTTATTATGTCTTTCTGTTTGAAATAAAGGAAATCGGCGGAGACTTTCTTCTCGTTTACGTGTTCAAATGCAAAAAGTTTGATTCGTGGAAAAGAAAAAAAAAAAAAAAAGTTTCCAATCAAACTCTACGGGAAAGCGGAGGAGATCTCGACGAGTGGACGGCACTTGGACTGGATGGTGATGGAGTTAAACGGCTGGTGGTTTCGGGCCAGCACACATGCAAGCAATTACGCTAAAGCTACTATGACAATTGGCGTGTGAGCTGATTGCCATAAAGCAGGGGCCAACTCCTTAATTGGGATGGAAAGAAGTGCGGCTCAGCGATACGTTACGTTCTGGATTAAGGCCGTGCCATCTTCACGGGTCATTACTCTTACATGGTCTTTGATTTTTCGAGGGACAACGAGAAGTGACTTTATTTTTAATGTCTTTAAGAAAACACAAAGTAAGTGAAACAAATAGAATTGTTCTTCTGCTGGAGACTATCGCCGGGGCTGCTCCTTGACCTGTTCTTATCTGGAAAGGAATCTAAATTTATTCCACCATTCCGAAGATAGAATCCACTATTCTAAATTCACTGACCTTGAATTAGGACTTGGCCCGTTTCCTCTCTGCTCAAGTGTAAACTGGTGGTGAAGAAAGAAATGTACTGAGGTAGCAGAAGTGATAGTGTCGCGTGCCGCAAAGAGGAGTTTGTCGTGTGGATGCAATCTTGGCTGCAATCTTGGGCAACATTTTCCCCATAGGGAATTATTTAATTTTGTTTAGTTTCTCTTCTGTAGCCTACATGTTCTCACATTAAGTGCAGACTGCTCTCCTATTCAAATCCATCAGAGTCATCTCACCTCCACAGAGATTTCTCTGACATTAAGGTCCCCTGACCTGACCTTAAGGTCTTCAGGCCTTATTTCCTCTCTCCTGATACCTCAGTCTCCAGCCCCTCTTTCTCCCTCCTCTCCTTACTGTTCAGTCTCCAGAGCCTTCTCCTCTCTCTTCTCTTCTGACAACTCAGTTTCCAGACCCTTACTCTCTATACTTCTGACAACTCAGTCTCCAGCCCTTATCTCCCCCTCTCCTGACAGCTCAGTCTCCAGCCCTTATCCCCCCTCTCCTGACAGTCTTCAAGTACTTATCTATCCTCTCCTGACAGCTCAGTTTCCAGACCCTTACTCTCTATACTTCTGACAGCTTATTCTCTAGTCCTTACCTCTCTCCTCTCCTGACAGCTAAGTCTCCAGCCCTTATTTCCCCTCTCCTGACAGTCTTCAAGTGCTTATCTATTCTCTGACAGCTTCAGGCCTGTTACACAAAATGATTATCGCCAGTATTCGGCCGATATCAGCAGCTAATAATCGTCTGCTGTTATAGAAGACAATGATCAGCCGACATGAACGATGTCGGCTGATGGTTGCTGTCTTTGGTCTTTCAACATGTTAAAAAACAAAATAGCAGCGATCTGCTGTTGTCACTCCCAGTCTCCAGCCCTTATCTATCCTCTCCTGTATGCTCAGTCTCCAGCTTTTATCTCTCCTCTCCTGAAAGCTCAGTCTCCAGCTAATATATCCTATCCTGTAGGTCCAGTCTCCAGCCCTTATCTATCCCTTATAAAGCCATATGATTTGCTTTACACGCAAAAGAGATATATATATATATATATATATATATATATATATATATATATATATTTTTTTTTTTTTAAATACTGTGTAAACTTATTTCCATATTCCACAATGATGATGTCATCACTCGGGGGGGGGGGGGGGGGGCGGCGAGCTAACTTCTCCTCCTACTTCATATAAATGCTGCAGCCTGGGAAATCCATGACATTAGGACCTTGACGCGGCGGTCCAATGCTTTCATCCATCTGACAGTCGCCGTTCGTTTAACGGACAATTCTCCATTTTATTTGCAGTCATTCGTAAGCACAGAGTCCCCCGCTGCAAAAATACAGCGTCGTGTCGCCTATGTACGACGGGGATAGATTGTCCTACATCACTTGTGATTACCGAGAGGGATGAAGTGTCCTCCTTGTATATCCCAATCCACCTGATATTCAGAACATTATTAAGAGACAAGACTTCCTTGAGGTCAACTTAAAGGAAGGCAATAAGAGAATAAGAGAAATTCAATATACTGCAGAAAGGTCTTGCAGGAAGATAATGATCTCTTCAGGATGAAGGTATATATCTCCGGAATATGAATTCCAGGGAGCACGCTGACATGGCGGCCCTTCTCCACAGCCGGTGATTAGCATGCACAGGCCGTAGCCCGGATTCACTATGCCAGACTGTCTCTGCGCTAAACTATTCCATATCACGTTATTCTGTACAGGACTGAGGCTCGCTACTAATTACACCAATTACTATTGTTTTTCAGATTTTTTTTTTCTCAGCCATTATCCTCCTGAGATGAAGAATGGGATTTACGATTCCTTTCATCATCCGGTGGTTACAGGTCCAAAGATTATGTTAATGGCCAAGGTTCCTTCTCTTTCTTATTTTTCAAGAGATATTTTTAATCCACATGGTTAATGGTTCATTCTAGAGATGAGCAACTCGTCCGTCTAAACGAAGCTCATCAGCCGTCTGCCTTTCAACTCTGTGCCGCTCCTCCCCGGGTGTTGGGAAAAGCTGGATCCAGTCCTAGAAAAACTGAAAGAAGTTTCCCAGGACTGGATCCAGCTTTTCCTGGCACCCATACCTCGTTTATCTCTAGTTCATACAATTTGTAACTAGTGTTGAGTAGATACAGTATGTTGAACTCTTCAGGTTCGGCAACGTTCTCCAAAACCAAATATTAAGCATTTGACTCCCGGTGGCTGAAGAAATTGGATGCCACTGTAGGGAGTCCTGGAAAACATGGATACAGCCATAGCCCATAGGCTTTTTCCAGGACTCTCTAGAGTGGCATCCAATTTCTTCAGCCAACAGGAGTCAAATGCTGAATATTTAAATTTGGAGAACGTTGACGAACCCGAAGACTTCATTTGGAGAATGTTGCCGAACCCGAAGAGTTCAACAAAACTACTCAATGCTAGTTATAACAGAAAAAAAAAAAAACTAACTATAGAAGTTGGACGCACTATGAAAAATTCTAGACAAATCTATATGATAAATTGACCTTGAAATCCTCTGTGTCTCAGTTTACTGTACGTTGTAAATGCACCATGGAGTTATTGTGAGTTTTACCCATTGACTTCAACAACAACAAATCTGCAGCAATGTGAACCTATAGACCTGTGGGTTATGTGGGACCCCCCTCCAGAACAGGGTCCATTGATCCCTATCCTGCCTGGGGAGGCGGCCGCTGTGAATGGGAAGATAGATGACATTATTCTACCCAATGAACTTGCTAGGGGGAAAAAAAACAAACAAACAATAAACAAGAGCCACTATAGCACAGAGTACTTGCTGTTTGAGTTACCCCAGACACCCTAAGGCAGGAACGGGGGGCCCCTACTGCATGATATTATTATTCCTATAGCACCAATACATTCCGCAGTATGTACAGTGATAGGTGAGGGTCCAATTTTTTTTACATTTGCAGGAAGAATAACAGAGGAACGGCACAATGCAAACTTCCAATAAAACATTATAAACAATTGTTATCTTCTGAGTAATACAACTGCATTATATTTATGTGGTGTGTAATGTGTTTCAGTACTTTATGTCCCAAAATGTGTTGTGTGTTACTTGTGGATGAATTTTCATTATACTGTACCTATGGCCAGCCAGGAGGATCTATTGTTTTTTTTTTTTTAAATTATTATTATTTTTTATTTTATTCTTTATAAATATCTGCTATTCTGTATCTTTATTGTTGTTAAGGCTTTATCTCCTCTGTTGCGTCCAGTGGATACCCTGCATACACATTATAGGGGTGCCCTTCCTAGTGTAGTATACCAAAAATTCTATAAGCATCTTCCAGATAAGAAGCAAGACACTCACCTGGGACGGTTGTGCTACAAGGTACGGCACAACACTATGACACTATGGTAAAGGCGCTGTAGCCCGTGGAGGACCACCACCGGAGAGGCAGAAAAGCAGAGTTAACCTGGACCAGGTTTCCTCCTTAGGTCGAGCACAGGTGAACATATAGCACCAGCTCAGCGGGATGGCACATCCATAGAATTAACATAGGACGAACAACACTGGCGGCCTATCTAATAAAATAGATTATAATTAATGCAAAATGTTTTGGCTGAAAGATAAAACCGAGCCTTCTGCAGTCACAACACAACTTTAACAGCGGGGACACAGGTACTAGGACACTGCACAACTATTTGCTACAAACCTTCTGCAGGATTAGACCAATGTCCAGACCAAGGATCACACTTAAAGGGATTGTCCAGAATAAGAAAAACATGGCAGCTTCCTTCCAGAAACACCACCTCTCCTGCCCTCATTTTCAGTGGAGTTCCACTAAAGTGAATGGAGCTGAATTGCAATACCACATTTAACCTGAGCACAGGGGTGGCGCTGTTTGAGCAGGAAACTAGTTGGTGTTTTTTCTTATCCTGGATGACCCCTTTACTGGGTTTGTTTGTTTGTGGTCTGTGAATTTATATTCAAGACTATTTGCAAAGTTTCTTTGTGTTCTGCTTTAGCTGTAGCCGTATAATGAGTCCTTAGGGCTGAATTATATCTAAATGAGTCTATGATAAAAGAAGAAAAAAAAGCTTTGTCTGATCTCATTCATTGTCTGAGCGTGTTATATAGAGAGGAATATATTGAATACGCAGGCAGCTCTATCCTTCAGGGATGGGGGGAAGATGAGTAACAACCAGTGAGTCTCCGATTGTACTGGTTCCAGTTACTCTCAGTGCCCTATATCCATGGAGCTCCTTGCCGTGTCACAGCTGAGGTTTTGCACCTGTTACAGATGTACAGAACGCTGATCAGGCACAAACCCCTCATCCTCAAAGCTTTTTTTTTTTTTTTTCAGCCAAAAACCAAAAGTGCACTTTCCAGCCCGCAGCTCGGCCATAAAATGATCATTAGACCTAATAAAGGAAGATATGAGCTTTTAATCAATAACGCGTCTAACAGCTTTGTGAGAATCCTATAAGGGAAGTGTTAGAACTAATGAGCTGGATCCCCGGCAAAGCCGAAAACAAAGCTCCATTATAATAGAGATATAATCGTCTGCTGCAGGATCCACAACCCATGTGAGGGCGGCCCGGAGGGAAGGAGAACGGGGGGGGGGGGGGGTACTGTATATATATATATATATATATATATATATATATATATATATATATCACACATTATAGGAGAACAGGGGGCAGGGTATGGGGGTACAGGGAGATACTGTATATATACATATATATATATATATATCACACATTATAGGAGAACAGGGGGCAGGGTATGGGGGTACAGGGAGATACTGTGTATATATATCACACATTATAGGAGGACAGGGGGAAGGGTATGGGGGTACAGAGAGATACTGTATATACATCACACATTATAGGAGAACAGGGGGCTGGGTATGGGGTACAGGGAGATACTGTATATATATATCTATCACAAAACAGGAGAACGGGGGGGGGGGCAGGATATGGAGGTACAAAGATATACTATATATATCTTCGCAAAAGCCATACTTTTTGTATGTAAGTGGTGATGTAGTAGTGTTAAAGTTTCGCCACAAGATGTCGCCATTGTTAGTATATGTAGTTAGTTGTTGCACAGCTGTAGTACTGTAAGGGTTATTGTGTGTTTATGTGTCACCAATGAGAATGTTTTCTTCTTTTATCCTTTCATTTCTCTCTTTACTTCTCCTTTATGCACTCTTCGCCCTCTCACAGCACACCTTATACTGTAGTATGTAGTGGTCTTTTGAAGTTAGACTTTGTAGAGGAAGGACGCAAGCCAGAATGCTCTCTACAGAGGTCCGGTAGGGCCCTGCCCCTCTGCCAGGTCCCCAGTCTCAGTATGCAGTCTAGAAGCAGACCTAGGCACATGCAGTTTACCTTTTCTTCTCAAGAAACTCCACTCAACACGATGCAGTGCTAAACTCTTCACTAGAGAGAACAAGTCAGAGATCATCTCAACCCACGCCCTGGATAAGCAGAGTCACAGTGCAGTACAGTATCCACAAAGAAAGTATAGGAACTGATCCGGATACAGCAAAGTTCCTAAAAGTCTTTGAACTCTCTCGCAGTGCGGGTGTCAGCAGGTAATCCTCAGCATTCTGCTCATCCTAGGTAACAAGTCTGGGGCTTGTGTCACCCACTAGGACAGGTCCCCCGACACTAGTAGGGCAATAGGTGGTGCAAAGACCAAGAGAGTCAAAACACAGGCACATGTTATTCTCTCTCTCTTTTCAAGTATTCTTCTATTTCTACCTCAGACCTCCCGGCAGAGCACAGTACTACTTGGGTAGGGACTTTCACACCATCCTCCTCTCTGCTCTTCTGATCTTCTACTCTCAGCACGCAACCCAGTCAGCATGACTGTCCCACTCTATATACTCTCACTACAGATCCTGAACTATCAGATGTTCTATTAAGTGTGAAGTCCTATGTCAATGCAAAACTGTATGATCTGCTGCATACAAGTATCTCCAGAGTAAAGCAGATCTTATTTATGATAAAGAGACTCTGTGATTCCTCGTTAAGCACCAACACAGTACACACACACATATTCCTTGGGTCATCTCCCCTTTCTGTGGGTGGCAGTGCCAATAGTCCGGGTGAGTCACTATTCCACTCCGGACCACTGTGACAACAGCCCAAGGGACCCAGCAGCAACCCGGCTGGTCACAGTCCACAGGGGAACAAGGTGTAACCGGCCCTTTAAACTAAAAGCAGGTGTGCCACCATAGCTGTGTGCCCAACCTGCACTGGCGTCACAACATAACATCATTGGACCCGGCTACTTCTCGGCCAACCACCATAGAACTGGCGTCACGCTCAACCATCTAACAAGTGACTGGCCGCACCTCCACACCGGGAGTCACCACATATACAGTATATCACATGCAACAGGAGATGATGTCCTTGTTATGAACTGGTCAGTATCAACTAAAAGTGTCCAAAGTAGGAGAACTAGGGGTTATGGGACCCAAGCCTCAATGTGTGGGGGTGATCCCAGGGAAGGGCTGACGTAGAGGGGCCGCGAGGGATGGTGTTGGGGCTTCTCAAAGGTTTTGCATTTTGACCCAGGATCTCCAAGCCCATGAATTCATCTCTTCTATGTCACACAGGAAGCTGAGACATGGGGGGCTGTTTGAAGGGTATGAACAGTGTGGAGCTGCTGTAGTTGTGATGCTGATACCCATGGGGGGTACTGGGGTTACGGCCTCTCTGGTGGGGAATTTGGAAGGTTTTTCCCTTAAGTGGAAAAAATATCAACTCTGTAGGGTCAAGCAGGCGGCACTGGATTTGTGCTAAACCTTCAGAGGAAAAAAAACCCAAGTGTCCACGACTTCTCATGTCTTATGGGTATGGATGCTTCCATTCACTGACAGCAAGGAATGTTGGACACACTCATAGTAAAGCCCGTTCTACTTATTGTACAGGTTAATGCAAGCTATTGCTTCCTGTTATCAGCCAGTGGATAGAGGACAGATGGATATATCCTATTGTCCACAGTTATCAGCCATGTGATGATACTTTTTATATCCATGTAAGAGAATTATTATTATTATTATTATTATTATTATTATTATTATTATTATTATTATTATTCCTAAGGAGGTTGGTGTTAGTGCCCCTTTAAATGGCGCCTTAATTCATCTTCTTATCGCGGCCTTCGCTTCTCGTGTTGTAGGATACTGACGATTTTACAGACACAGTAGCCTTTGCCTTTGTGCACAATAGAGAAAGAAAGGAGAAAGCAAACAAGCGCGCTGCGCCTTCGGCACGATCCGACACTTCCACATAATGTGTCATTTCCAATTTGGAGGGCAGCTCCCCCCGCCGCCTGCGCTGCCTCCAGATGACTTCCTTTCACACAAATCACATCTGAAAGACAAAGTGAGTTTGCCTGAATAAGTAGCAACACAAATGTATGAGCCTTATTAACGCCGGCCGCCGGCCCCTTCCCTTCTAAGAAGCCAATGATTACAATGAAGGCTTCAGATGTGTATAGTGAGGGCGGCGGGTGGGAGACGTCCCGGATACTGGTGGACAGACTGCTGAACTGAGGAATGAAAGTGGACTGGATTTAAAGGGATTCTGTCTGTTCTTGTTACCACCCTATACCGCCATCATGTCGTAATACAAGACCTGACTATGTGGCCCTGTTTGTTTTTCTAGATGCAGCAAAGTCACAGGGGTGTGGTCACTATTAGGAAGAGTCACAGGGGAAAGGTCACTAATATGAAGAGTCACAGGTGTGGTCACTAATATGAAGAGTCACAGGGGAGAGGTCTATTTTATGAAGAGTCACAGGGGGAGGTCACTATTAGGAAGAGTCACAGGGGAGAGGTCACTATTAGGAAGAGTCACAGGGGAGAGGTCACTATTAGGAAGAGTCACAGGGGAGAGGTCTATTTTATGAAGAGTCACAGGGGGAGGTCACTATTAGGAAGAGTCACAGGGGAGAGGTCACTATTAGGAAGAGTCACAGGGGAGAGGTCACTATTAGGAAGAGTCACAGGGGAGAGGTCTATTTTATGAAGAGTCACAGGGGGAGGTCACTATTAGGAAGAGTCACAGGGGTGAGGTCACTATTAGGAAGAGTCACAGGGGTGAGGTCACTATTAGGAAGAGTCACAGGGGTGAGGTCACTATTAGAAAGAGTCACAGGGGAGAGGTCACTATTATGAAGAGTCACAGGGGAGAGGTCACTATTAGGAAGAGTCACAGGGGAGGGGTCACTATAAGGAAGAGTCACAGGGGTGAGGTCACTATTAGGAAGAGTCACAGGGGAGAGGTCACAATTAGGAAAACTCACAGGGGTGAGGTCACTATTAGGAAGAGTTACAGGGGACAGGTCACTATTAGGAAGAGTCACAGGGGTGAGGTCACTATTAGAGTCACAAGGGTGAGGTCACTATTAGAAAGAGTCACAGGGGAGAGGTCACTATTATGAAGAGTCACAGGGGAGAGGTCACTATTAGGAAGAGTCACAGGGGTGAGGTCACAATTAGGAAAACTCACAGGGTTGAGGTCACTATTAGAAACAGTCACAGGGGTGAGGTCACTATTGGGAAGAGTCACAGGGGTGAGGTCACTATTGGGAAGAGTCACAGGGGTGAGGTCACTATTGGGAAGAGTCAGGCTGTACAAGTATCAAGAGAAGTCATAGGGCTGTACCAGTGTCAGAAAGAGTCATGGGGTTCATGCTAACAAGAGAAGTCATGGAGCTGTACAAGTATCAGAGTGTCACACGTGTCATAGAAGTGGGGTAAATCAGGAGGGGTAATGGGATTTTACCAGTATATAAAAGAGTCATAGGGGTGGTGCTATTTTATAACGAGTCATGGGGTAATGCTACTATCAGGAGGAGTAAGGTGGTTAGTACTACTATCAGGAGAAGTCATAGGGGTGGTGCCACCACCAGGAAGTGTCATGGGGCTGTATAAGTATCAGAAAGACTCATACAGGTGGTGCTATCAAGAGGAGCCATGGGGCTTTACCAGCAGCAGAAAGAGTCAAAGGGGCGGTGCTACATTTAGAAAGAGTCATGGGGTAATGCTACTATCAGGAAGAGTAAATTGTTTAGTACCGCTAACAGGAAAAGTCATAGGGGTAGCGTTACTATCAGGAAATATTATCAAGCTTTACTAGTATCAAGAAAAGTCATAGGGCTGGTGCCACAATCAAGAAGAGTCATGGGGGTGGTGCTATTAACAGGAGGAGTCATGTGGGTGGTGTTATTATCAGGAGTCGTCATGTGGGTGGTGTTATTATCAGGAGGAGTCATGGGGGTGGTGCTATTATCAGAAGGAGTCATGTGGGTGGTGTTATTATCAGGAGGAGTCATGGGGGTGGTGTTATCAGGAGGAGTCATGGGGGTGGTGCTATTAGGAGGAAGTCATGGGGGTGGTGCTATTATCAGGAGTCGTCATGGGGTGGTGCTATTATCAGGAGGAGTCATGGGGGTGGTGCTATTATCAGGAGGAGTAATGGGGGTGGTGCTATTATCAGGAGGATAATGGGGGTGGTTCTATTATCAGGAGGAGTCATGGGGTGGTGCTATTATCAGGAGGAGTCATGGGGTGGTGCTATTATCAGGAGGAGTCATGGGGGTGGTGCTATTATCAGGAGGAGTAATGGGGGTGGTGCTATTATCAGGAGGAGTCATGGGGTGGTGCTATTATCAGGAGTAGTAATGGGGGTGGTGCTATTATCAGGAGGAGTCATGGGGTGGTGCTATTATCAGGAGGAGTCATGGGGGTGGTGCTTTTATCAGGAGGAGTCATGGGGGTGGTGCTTTTATCAGGAGGAGTCATGGGGGTGGTGCTATTATCAGGAGGAGTGATGGTGGTGCTATTATCAGAAGGAGTCATGGGGGTGGTTCTATTATCAGGAGGAGTCATGGGGTGGTGCTATTATCAGAAGGAGTCATGGGGGTGGTGCTATTATCAGGAGGAAGTCATGGGGGTGGTGCTTTTATCAGCAGGAGTCATGGGGGTGGTGCTATTATCAGGAGGAGTGATGGTGGTGCTATTATCAGGAGGAGTCATGGGGGTGGTTCTATTATTAGGAGGAGTCATGGGGTGGTGCTATTATCAGGAGGAGTCATGGGGTGGTGCTATTATCAGGAGGAGTCATGGGGGTGGTGCTTTTATCAGGAGGAGTCATGGGGGTGGTGCTTTTATCAGGAGGAGTCATGGGGGTGGTGCTATTATCAGGAGGAGTGATGGTAGTGCTATTATCAGAAGGAGTCATGGGGGTGGTTCTATTATCAGGAGGAGTCATGGGGTGGTGCTATTATCAGAAGGAGTCATGGGGGTGGTGCTATTATCAGGAGGAAGTCATGGGGGTGGTGCTTTTATCAGGAGGAGTCATGGGGGTGGTGCTTTTATCAGGAGGAGTCATGGGGGGGGTGCTATTATCAGGAGGAGTGATGGTGGTGCTATTATCAGAAGGAGTCATGGGGGTGGTGCTATTATCAGGAAGAGTCATGGGGGTGGTGCTATTATCAGGAGGAAGTCATGGGGGTGGTGCTTTTATCAGCAGGAGTCATGGGGGTGGTGCTATTATCAGGAGGAGTGATGCTATTATCAGGAGGAGTGATGGTGGTGCTATTATCAGGAGGAGTCATGGGGTTGGTTCTATTATTAGGAGGAGTCATGGGGTGGTGCTATTATCAGGAGGAGTCATGGGGGTGGTGCTATTATCAGGAGGAGTCATGGGGGTGGTGCTATTATCATGAGGAGTCATGGGGGTGGTGCTATTATCAGGAGGAGTCATGGGGTGGTGCTATTATTAGGAGGAGTCATAGGGTGGTGCTATTATCAGGAGGAGTCATGGGGGTGGTGCTATTATCAGGAGGAGTCATGGGGGTGGTGCTATTATCAGGAGGAGTCATGGGGGTGGTGCTATTATCAGGAGGAGTCATGGGGTGGCAGGAGTCGGGCTACACATGCCTATACACTTCCCCTCCAGGACTGACACCTCCTGGTTGCTCTCCATCCCCCCCAGCCTCCTTTATATCTCACTCATGTACGCAGGGCTGATGTTACTGGGTAGGATTGGATCTAGGTTAGTAGAAGCCCTGAAGCAAAACATCTTCTGGAAATCTGACTCCAAATAATTTATATTGGTATAAGCTGCATCCTGCCGCCTCCTGCCACATCCAGACACATTCATATAGTCAGACATACACCGCACATAACCTGGGAAGGGAAGGAGGGATATATGGGCGATTCTGCCCTATATGTCATGTGATCACACTGTGTATATGATAAGTGAGTGTGTGAATTGTATGTGTGTTATGTGTTTATATATTGTATATGTGTGCGTCTGTATTCCACTGTATATATGTATTTGTGTCTGTAATATATCTGTATTGCACTGTATAAATGTTCTGCATAGGTTTATTACATATATGATTGTGTCTGCATTGTTTGTATGTGCTTATGTATTATATATGTTTGCCTGTCTGTATGTTTGTATGCCAGTGTTTGCATTGTATGTATATGTGTGCGTGTCTGTATTGCACTGTATACACTGCGTAGATATATGGGTTTATTACATACATGCTTGTGTCTGTATTGTATGATTGTTTATATGACTGTGTGGATTGTGTGTTGGGGTATGTATATGGTATGTATCATGTAAGTCTGTGCATTATGTCTGGGGATTCCTATGTAAGTATATAAGTATATAAGTATCTGTACTGTGCATATTTGTCTGTTTACATAATAATATTCCAGAGCAAAAATATCTAAAATTTTCCGTTACTAACTATAAAAAATACAAAAAATTAGGTCAACCACTAAATTCCCTTCGGAAACCTCTTCTATAATTGGTGGTAAAGTTTTGTAGGTGACGTCGGTGATTAACTCTTTATATTCTGAGCTTTTAGGTCTTTATTGTCCAGTATCACATTGTCGATACTCTACGTCCTCGGACTTTCCGGTGATTTCCATGCTTCCCTGATCTCTTCCTGCATTTGCACAGTATATTGCAGACCGCTCGGCCTGCCTTGTATCTGGGCCGCCGCGGGGCACGACTCTCCGCCATCAAACCCTCTGCAGCCGATGCTGTTGACAATGACTTTAGCGCGTTCCGTGTCACTTAAGCTGTTACAAATGCTGTTTGCACAGACTATGGAGGACTTACTCATGTTTGGCACCGGCAACTTGGAGCAGTAAAAGGCGCCGGGCCCTGACTTCTTACTGTAATAAAACTACCAGAGAATGTTAATTTTTATGAACTGACCCAAAAATTTCTTGAGGATTTAAAGTCTGAAATATTGATAAAAATATGTATAGTTAATGTTTCCTGCAGATAGAAGAATAACACATTGCTGGAGAGATTTTATATCAAGCTCTTATAGGTGTTGTTTTGTTTGTTTTTTATTGCACAGTAGGCTAAAAAATATATATATTTTAAAGCAATGTTATCATAGCACTTTCAGCAGTGAACACTAGGGCGGCGATGCTGGAGCAGCTGCGGATCTATAGGTTTGCCTATTTCTGGTTTTTATCCTGATCCAAGTCTGTAGACCCATGTAAAGAGGTTCCCTGGCAATTTGGTTTTACTTTTTTTGTTCTTTCAAATGAAATAGTGTCAGAAAATTATAAAGATGTGTCATTTACTTCCATTTAAAAGTCTCCAGTCTTCCAGTACTTATCAGCTGCTGTATGTCCTGCAGGAAATGGTGTAAACAACAACAAAAACAACCAAAAAAAAAAACAACCGCTAGAGTTCCCTTTAAAATCATGTTAGTGTTTGCCAGTGGGCTCCTGGGTTCAAATCTGATCAGAGACAACAACAGCTATGACTATACCTAAACTGTATGGGCTTACATGGCTGTATGTTCAGGACAAACAATACATGTGGTAACACAATGGGGAACAAGGTGCAGAAAGTAGTGTAATCACCAATATTACTTGTACTATGTGTTTCAGAGTAGGATTTACCCTTCATCAGGTCGTATAACATAAAGGGACAAAACAGCTACTCACATATGGATTAGAGGAACTAATAAAAAGGTCGAAGGTCAATTGATCTGCAATCAATAAACATGTTCTTACAAATAAACAGGAAACATAAGAATAGACTGTCCGATCTCATAAGTAAAATAAATAAAAAATATATAATAATAATAATAATAATAATAATAATAATAATAATAATAATAATAATAATAATAATATTAAAGTAGCTATTTAATTCATACTCTCTGGAATAGAGAATTTGATACAATATATGTAATTTGCTCCGAGAGGCGACCTGGACACTTACGGGACAGATTATATATATAACCATGGCCGGGTCTGGGAGGAAGATGATGTAGAAGAGATGAAGGCTGAGCGGATGGGAGCAGACGTGATGCGGGCCGTGTGATGGAGGATTGTGGGATTATATCCAGCATCACAAAACAAATACACAAGATGTCAGACAGAAGCAAAAGGCCACAAAGCTTATGTGTATCTACAGAGCGACTACACTGAGGGGGTGGTAGGGGGCACTGATGGGGATGACTATGGGGGGCAGCGGCCCATCCGCACTCCAACTGAGAGATCTGACCCCATCATTGCCAAACTGCCCTCTACATGCAACAGAGAATGACCTGAGGAGTCTGTGTATATAGAGAAGTCTGTGTATATAGAGAAGAAGTCTGTGTATATAGAAAAGGAGTCTGTGTATATAGAGAAGGAGCCTGTATATATAGAGAAGGAGCCTGTGTATATAGAGGAGTCTGTGTATATAGAGGAGTCTGTGTATATAGAGAAGGAGTCTGTGTATATAGAGAAGGAGCCTGTGTATATAGAGAAGGAGCCTGTGTATATAGAGAAGGAGCCTGTGTATATAGAGAAGGAGCCTGTGTATATAGAGAAGTCTGTGTATATAGAGAAGGAGCCTGTGTATATAGAGGAGTCTGTGTATATAGAGGAGTCTGTGTATATAGAGAAGAAGTCTGTGTATATAGAGAAGAAGTCTGTGTATATAGAAAAGGAGCCTGTGTATATAGAGAAGGAGCCTGTGTATATAGAGAAGTCTGTGTATATAGAGGAGTCTGTGTATATAGAGAAGGAGCCTGTGTATATAGAGAAGGAGTCTGTGTATATAGAGAAGTCTGTGTATATAGAGAAGGAGCCTGTGTATATAGAAAAGGAGTCTGTGTATATAGAGAAGGAGTCTGTGTATATAGAGAAGGAGTCTGTGTATATAGAGAAGTCTGTGTATATAGAGTAGTCTGTGTATATAGAGAAGGAGCCTGTGTATATAGAGAAGGAGCCTGTGTATATAGAGAAGGAGCCTGTGTATATAGAGAAGGAGCCTGTGTATATAGAGGAGTCTGTGTATATAGAGAAGAAGTCTGTGTATATAGAGAAGAAGTCTGTGTATATAGAGAAGGAGCCTGTATATATAGAGGAGTCTGTGTATATAGAGAAGCCTGTGTATGTAGAGAAGGAGCCTGTGTATATAGAGAAGGAGCCTGTGTATATAGAGGAGTCTGTGTATATAGAGAAGGAGCCTGTATATATAGAGGAGTCTGTGTATATAGAGAAGCCTGTGTATATAGAGAAGGAGCCTGTGTATATAGAGAAGGAGCCTGTGTATATAGAGAAGGAGCCTGTGTATATAGAGAAGGAGCATGTGTATATAGAGGAGTCTGTGTATATAGAGAAGGAGTCTGTGTATATAGAGAAGGAGCCTGTGTATATAGAGAAGGAGTCTGTGTATATAGAGAAGGAGTCTGTGTATATAGAGAAGAAGTCTGTGTATATAGAAAAGGAGTCTGTGTATATAGAAAAGGAGTCTGTGTATATAGAAAAGGAGTCTGTGTATATAGAGAAGGAGCCTGTATATATAGAGAAGGTGTCTGTGTATATAGAGAAGGAGTCTGTGTATATAGAGAAGGAGCCTGTGTATATAGAGAAGTCTGTGTATATAGAGAAGAAGTCTGTGTATATAGAAAAGGAGTCTGTGTATATAGAGAAGGAGCCTGTATATATAGAGAAGGAGCCTGTGTATATAGAGGAGTCTGTGTATATAGAGAAGGAGTCTGTGTATATAGAAAAGGAGCCTGTGTATATAGAGAAGGTGTCTGTGTATATAGAGAAGGTGTCTGTGTATATAGAGAAGGTGTCTGTGTATATAGAGAAGGTGTCTGTGTATATAGAGAAGGTGTCTGTGTATATAGAGAAGGAGTCTGTGTATATAGAGAAGGAGCCTGTGTATATAGAGAAGGAGTCCGTGTATATAGAGAAGGAGCCTGTGTATATAGAGGAGTCTGTGTATATAGAGGAGTCTGTGTATATAGAGAAGGAGTCTGTGTATATAGAGAAGGAGTCTGTGTATATAGAGAAGGAGTCTGTGTATATAGAGAAGGAGTCTGTGTATATAGAGAAGGAGTCTGTGTATATAGAGAAGGAGTCTGTGTATGTAGAGAAGGAGCCTGTGTATATAGAGGAGTCTGTGTATATAGAGGAGTCTGTGTATATAGAGAAGGAGTCTGTGTATATAGAGAAGGAGTCTGTGTATATAGAGGAGTCTGTGTATATAGAGGAGTCTGTGTATATAGAGAAGGAGCCTGTGTATATAGAGTAGTCTGTGTATATAGAGAAGGAGCCTGTGTATATAGAGAAGGAGTCTGTGTATATAGAGAAGGAGCCTGTGTATATAGAGAAGGAGTCTGTGTATATAGAGAAGGTGTCTGTGTATATAGAGAAGGAGCCTGTGTATATAGAGGAGTCTGTGTATATAGAGGAGTCTGTGTATATAGAGAAGGAGTCTGTGTATATAGAGAAGGAGTCTGTGTATATAGAGAAGGAGCCTGTGTATTTAGAGGAGTCTGTGTATATAGAGGAGTCTGTGTATATAGAGAAGGAGTCTGTGTATATAGAGGAGCCTGTGTATATAGAGAAGGAGTCTGTGTATGTAGAGAAGGAGCCTGTGTATGTAGAGAAGGAGCCTGTGTATATAGAGAAGGAGCCTGTGTATATAGAGAAGCATACCTCCCAACTTTTGCGCAGAGGAAAGAGGGACAGTCACGGCAATGTGCCACGCCCCATAGCCACGCCCCCTGTAGCCACGCCCCTCATAACCGCATCACCTGTTTCATTAAAAAATGAAACAAATAATATCACCAGATCTTCACCACATAGTGACTTATCCCCCCCCTTATACCATTACTACATAACATCCACTATACACAGAGCAGTACTCTCCCTCAGCACTGACCATATAGCGGTAGATGAGGCTGTACACCTGCTGACCTTATAGGTGATTGTATTGCAGGTATTCGGTGACTCACAGGGGACTAAGGGACACAGTATGTCCCTTAGAAGGCCCCTATGTTGTATGCTTCTTAGTATCCCTTTAGTATGCCCCTCAGTACCCTCTTAGTATGCCCCTCAGTACCTTCTTAGTACCCCCTTAGTATGCCCTTAAGTACCCTCTTAGTATGCCCCTTAGTACCTTCTTAGTACCCCCTTAGTATGCCCTTAAGTACCCCCTTAGTATACCCTTTAGTACCCCCTTAGTATGCTCCTTAGTACCCCCTTAGTACCTTCTTAGTAGCCCCTTAGTATGCCCCTTAGTACCTTCTTAGTATGCCCCTTAGTACCCCCTTAGTATGCTCCTTAGTACCCCCTTAGTACCTTCTTAGTAGCCCCTTAGTATGCCCCTTAGTACCTTCTTAGTATGCCCCTTAGTACCCCCTTAGTATGCCCTTAAGTACCCCCTTAGTATGCCCCTTACTACTCAATCTCGTGGAGCTTCTGGTGCAGGCTTCCATAGCTGCCAACAGTATGACCCGGTAAGCCCCGCCCCCCGGCGCGGTAAGCCCCGCCCCCGGCACCCACCGCAGGGCTAACTAACCAGCAGAGTACACAGGGCCAGAGGAGGAGAGACGCCATGGACAACTGGAAATATGGTAAGAGACTGACCCATTGTACTTACCATATTTCCTGTTGTCCATCGCGTCTCTCCTCCTCTGGCCCGATGTATTCTGCTGGTTAGTTAGCCGTGGGGTGGGTGCAGGGGGCGGGGCTTATCGCGATGGGGGCGGGGCTTATCGGGTCATACCTGTTGGCAGCTATGGGCTTCCTCTTCCAGCTCCACGGCGCCTGCACTCTTCTCACATCATCTGAGCCAATCAGGAAAGGAGTGCGGGCGCCGCGGGGCTGGAAGAGGAAGCCTGCACCAGAAGCCTGTGCATCACCTCCTCAGCGTCAGGAGGGACATACGCCCGGCCAGTAGGTGTCGCTGTGAGCGCTCATTAGGAGCGCTCACAGTGTAAGGGCTGCAGCTGCCGGTACGAACGCCGGGGCAGGGATGGGGGACAGCGGGACACATGGGTGCCGTTCCGGGACAGCGGGACATGACCCCAAAACCGGGACTGTCCCGCTGGATCCGGGACGGTTGGGAGGTATGGAGAAGGAGCCTGTGTATATAGAGAAGGAGCCTGTGTATATAGAGGAGTCTGTGTATATAGAGAAGGAGTCTGTGTATATAGAGAAGGAGTCTGTGTATATAGAGAAGGAGCCTGTGTATATAGAGAAGGAGTCTGTGTATATAGAGAAGGAGCCTGTGTATATAGAGGAGTCTGTGTATATAGAGAAGGAGTCTGTGTATATAGAGAAGGAGTCTGTGTATATAGAGAAGGAGCCTGTGTATATAGAGAAGGAGCCTGTGTATATAGAGAAGGTGTCTGTGTATATAGAGTAGTCTGTGTATATAGAGAAGGAGCCTGTGTATATAGAGAAGGTGTCTGTGTATATAGAGAAGGAGTCTGTGTATATAGAGAAGGAGCCTGTGTATATAGAGAAGTCTGTGTATATAGAGAAGAAGTCTGTGTATATAGAAAAGGAGCCTGTGTATATAGAGAAGGAGCCTGTGTATATAGAGAAGGTATATATACATATAGAGGAGCCTGTGTATATAGAGAAGGAGTCTGTGTATATAGAGAAGGAGTCTGTGTATATAGAGAAGGAGCCTGTGTATATAGAGAAGGAGCCTGTGTATATAGAGAAGGAGCCTGTGTATATAGAGAAGGAGTCTGTGTATATAGAGAAGGTGTCTGTGTATATAGAGAAGGAGTCTGTGTATATAGAGAAGGAGCCTGTGTATATAGAGAAGGAGCCTGTGTATATAGAGAAGGAGTCTGTGTATATAGAGAAGGAGTCTGTGTATATAGAGAAGGAGCCTGTGTATATAGAGAAGGAGCCTGTGTATATAGAGAAGGAGTCTGTGTATATAGAGAAGGTGTCTGTGTATATAGAGAAGGAGTCTGTGTATATAGAGAAGGAGCCTGTGTATATAGAGAAGGAGCCTGTGTATATAGAGAAGGAGTCTGTGTATATAGAGGAGTCTGTGTATATAGAGAAGGTGTCTGTGTATATAGAGAAGGAGTCTGTGTATATAGAGAAGGAGCCTGTGTATATAGAGAAGGAGCCTGTGTATATAGAGAAGGAGCCTGTGTATATAGAGAAGGAGCCTGTGTATATAGAGTAGTCTGTGTATATAGAGAAGGAGTCTGTGTATATAGAGAAGGAGTCTGTGTATATAGAGAAGGAGCCTGTATATATAGAGAAGGAGCCTGTGTATATAGAGGAGTCTGTGTATATAGAGAAGCCTGTGTATGTAGAGAAGGAGCCTGTGTATATAGAGAAGGTGTCTGTGTATATAGAGAAGGAGCCTGTGCATATAGAGAAGGAGCCTGTGTATATAGAGAAGGTATATATACATATAGAGGAGCCTGTGTATATAGAGAAGGAGTCCGTGTATATAGAGAAGGAGCCTGTGTATATAGAGGAGTCTGTGTATATAGAGGAGTCTGTGTATATAGAGAAGGAGCCTGTGTATATAGAGTAGTCTGTGTATATAGAGAAGGAGCCTGTGTATATAGAGAAGGAGCCTGTGTATATAGAGAAGGAGTCTGTGTATATAGAGAAGGAGCCTGTGTATATAGAGTAGTCTGTGTATATAGAGAAGGAGTCTGTGTATATAGAGAAGGAGCCTGTGTATATAGAGAAGGAGCCTGTGTATATAGAGAAGGTATATAGAGAAGGTATATATACATGTAGAGGAGCCTGTGCACCTGAGAATGAGGAGATTCACTTTAAGTGTCTGCCTGATGCTGATCTGTCCGCACATTGACTGATCCTCCTATTACTTAATGGTTGTCCGTCCGATATCCCTTTGTTGCTCCTGATTTAAAGTCTTATTTACTAATCAATGGGCCAGATGTCCTGCAGCCAAACAACGTTTTACCAATCAATATTAATTATTAATCGCCAAAATACCCGACCTAAATTACGGTTATGAATGACACGCGGAGGAGCGGTCGATGGCGGCACCTCCATTAAAATGGATTTACACACTGACTATTTCTTTAAATACTGAGCACAATGAGCTCCAATGAGGGCCAATAATACAGCCACATTATTTATACCGTTATAATATATCTTATCCTCATAAAGGGACAATAATACAGCCACATTATTTATACCGTTATAATATATCTTATCCTCATAAAGGGACAATAATACAGCCACATTATTTATACCGTTATAATATATTTTATCCTCATGGAGGGCCAATAATACAGCCACGTTATTTATACCATTATAATATATCTTATCCTCATGGAGGGCCAATAATACAGCTACGTTATTTATACCATTATAATATATCTTATCCTCAAAAAGGGCCAATAATACAGCCACATTATTTATACCGTTATAATATATCTTATCCTCATGGAGGGCCAATAATACAGCCACGTTATTTATACCGTTATAATATATCTTATCCTCATGGAGGGCCAATAATACAGCCACATTATTTATACCATTATAATATATCTTATCCTCATGGATGGCCAAAAAGAGAGCCACATTACTTATACCGTTATATCTTATCCTCATGGAGGGCCAGTTACAGAGCCATGTTATTTATACCATTATAATATATCTTATCCTCATGGAGGGCCAATAATACAGCCACATTATTTATACTATTATAATATATCTTATCCTCATGGAGAGCCAATAATACAGCCACAATATTTATACCGTTATAATATATCTTATCCTCATGGAGGGCCAATAATTGAGCCACATGTTATTGATACCGGTATAAAATATCTTATCCTCATGGAGGGCCAATTATACAGCCACATTATCTATACTGTTATAATATATCTTATCCTTATGGAGGGCCAATAATAGAGCTACGCTATTTATACTGTAATAATATATCTTATCCTCATGGATGGACAATTATAGAGCCATCTATTATCTATCTCCCATCTATCTATCTATCTATCTATCTATCTATCTATCTATCTATCTATCTCCCATCTATCTATCTATCTCCTATCTATCTATCTATCTATCTATCTATCTATCTCCTATCTATCTATCTATCTATCTCCCATCTATCTATCTATCTATCTATCTATCTATCTATCTATCTATCTATCTCCCATCTATCTATCTATCTATCTATCTCTCTCTATCTCCTATCTATCTATCTATCTATCTCTCTATCTCCTATCTATCTATCTATCTATCTATCTCTCTATCTATCTATCTCCTATCTATCTATATATCTATTATCTATCTCCTATCTATCTCTCTCTATCTATCTCTCTCTATCTATATCTATCTATCTATCTCTATCTATCTCTATCTATCTCTATCTATCTCTATCTATCTCTATCTATCTCTATCTATCTCTATCTATCTCTATCTATCTATCTATCTATCTAACTAACTATCTATATCTATCTATATCTATCTCTCTCTCTCTCTATCTATCTCTCTCTATCTATATCTATCTATCTATCTCTATCAATCTATCTATCTATCTCCTATTCATCTCATATATATCTATCTATCTATCAATCTATCTATCTATCTATCTCCTATCTATCTATCTCCTATCTATCTATCTATCTATCTATCTATCTATCTATCTATCTATCTCCTATCTATCTATCTATCTATCTCCTATCTATCTATCTATCTATCTATCTATCTATCTATCTATCTATCTCCTATCTATCTATCTATCTATCTATCTATCTATCTATCTATCTATGTATCTATCTATCTATCTATCTATCTATCTATCTATCTATCTATCTATCTCCTGTCTATCTATCTATCTATCTATCTATCTATCTATCTCCTATCCACATCTTTAGCAGATAATCCTAGGAATACATCGCGTCATTGCCTTAAACTCTACCTAGCTCCCAGTGTCATCCTGGTTCCATCGCTGTTTGTTTGCTGGTTTTGTTATTTTCCTTAGGATTTGTTGCTGGATTGTTAGTGTTACATGGGGCGACTATCTCTGACCTACAGAGAAATGATTGTAGAGGCCGGATTGGCTCCAGAGCCTCCACTGACAGCCGCTGACTGCTCATGGTAAAGGTCTGGCGTATTGACACCTTGATTAAAGGCATTGATTGATTATTGATCAGATCTATACGACCGCCTCGTGTCTTGTTACATTATAATCTATTAGTTCTGCTGACTGTCAGCCACTTGTGACTTTAGGTTTTTCCCCACAATTTATCTTCCCCCACACAACAAGTCATGTCAACAATGTCGGAGATGGTTTGTGGCCGGACCGTGGGATCCATAATCCCAGCGCTGATTCCTGGACCCCTGAGTATAGAGGAGATGATAGATCACCTGTGTGTGTGTGCTGGATGTGACCTGTCCAGACGGGCGGCCATCGATCCCAGGACGGACTGATTGCTCCTGCCTGTTGTACTGCAAGGAATGGAGAATCAATTTCTCATAAGACTCTTCTATTTCTAGAAGAAAACCGTATACAGCGAGAAGCCGACACAGGGATATAGACGTAAGACGTATAAAAATCGATCCTTTAAAGCTGGAAGGTAAAGGCTGGTTATCTGCTAAGTTTAGAAGAAAGTTGAGAAAAATTCTCCAATAGTCGCTGATCGATTAATCCGTCCACATCCAAACCTCGTTCCATCTACAATATATCTACATAGTGCTACTTTACTGGGTATTCATCCTAAACTGTATCTTGTGAATGATATAAGATTACACAACGAATAACAACAAATAACACAACTGTAATGTATACAAAGGAGTCCAAAATAGTTCTTAATAAGTGATATCCTGTATTATACTCCAGAGATGCACTCACTATTCTGCTGGTGGGGTCACTGTGTACATACATTACATTACTGATCCTGTGTTACATCCTGTATTATACTCCAGAGCTGCACTCACTATTCTGCTGGTGGGGTCACTGTGTACATACATTACTGATCCTGTACGGATCCTGAGTTACATCCTGTATTATACGCCAGAGCTGCACTCACTATTCTGCTGGTGGGGTCACTGTGTACATACATTTCATTACTGATCCTGAGTTACATCCTGTATTATACTGCAGAGCTGCACTCACTATTCTGCTGGTGGGGTCACTGTGCACATACATTACATTACTGATCCTGAGTTACATCCTGTAATTCTTTTATTAGAAAAATAGAAAAATTAACAAACAAGGCATATCTGGCCATAACTTAAACATAACAGTAAATTACATAAATAACAAATAATAATGATAAACCATTATAATAGTATAAAGCAAAATGAAATCTTTAACCTTTTGCCACCAAGCCAGCCCAGCATTCCTACTTAACAAAAATAAATAAATAAATAAATAAATAAAATAAAATAAATAAATAAAAATGTTCTCAATCCAGGCAAAATAAGCGATAAAACTTAAACTACAAAGCCATCCTCGGCTGTAATCATAACTAAAGAGAAGCCACCCTGGCTAAAAAAAACTCCCAAACCTGGGTTATAGTAAATAAACAAAACATAAACACACATACAACCACCTTTAGACCAACACACGACCACCTGATACTACAAACAATAACTATACATGAACTGAAAATGAAAGCCATCCAGGCGTAACCAAAAGATATAACATATAACATATATCAGTATAAAAATAAAATACTGACTAACTGGTTATTCCAGTACAACACTCGGGCCCGGCTGCCCTGAAAAACTAAAAAGGTACCTAAACACCAGTAACAGAGAAACAAACCACACAACAATTCTATCTATTACCCACGTGCCCCTCCACCTTCCCCTAGACCCCAGTGTGAGCTCAGTTCATGGAGTCAAAGTTCAGTCCATTTTTGGTGTCAGCTCCATTCAGCCCACACCTTCCCACAGACCCCGCCCCCCATATCCCCCCTCCCAACCTATTCTGTATCCCCTCATATATACAATATATACAATGACTATAATGTCCATAAAGTTCATATGGCTTATTCAGCCATAACCCTGCCTACACTTATCACAAAACATATATTAACATAAACATAGCACACCATAATAACATAACACAACAATATTATACACAATTATAATAAGGCCCAAGTTCGGTAGCCTGTAAGCCCTTTATACCTACTGCTGACCAGAAAAACAAAACAAAAATCTAAAGTGGCATGCACCAGCCCTCCACCGGGATCAGAGGATGGCAGACCGGGTACCAGAAATTTATAAACTATCCCTTACTATCTTACCCTACTCTCCCCCTATCTCTAACCCTAAGTTTAAACTGACCCTGCACGCTTTCCCTACTGCTGTCCCTACCTGCTCTCTCCCTAACCATAATTATGGCACCTCACCCAGTGGGCTCAGTACCTAGGGCACAGCGAAAGAAAAACCTCTCCACAGGAGAGAAGCCCTACTGGTACCCAGCCTGCCATACTCCAAAGACCTGATCTTCCCAAGGTCACCAGTGATGTTCCTACAGACCTCCACCTCGGAGAGGACTCTACGCTGTGTAGATACTAGACACCGTGCGTTCCACGTGTGGTACCTAACCACTAAGCTGACTAGAAATAACGTGCAGCGATCTCGGCCACCCAGGTTCCTGAATGCCCCATAAGCCCACTCCGGATAGGTGAGACTGACTAACTGACTCCAACCTATGGAGGCGCCCACCCTGGTGTAAACCCCTATATTGAAGGGACAATGAAGCAGGAAATGATCCATGCTTTCCAGCGTATTCCCACACTCCTCACGGGGACACCCCCGATCATCGGAGCTCCTGCACTTCAAGTTGTCCCTCACATATAGCTTCCCCTGGAAACAGCGCCAGGCCAAGTCCCAAAACTTCTGAGGGATCCGTTTCGAGTTTAAAAGACTAAGCCCAACCTCTAGATCCTGGCCTGGGCAGTCCCTGAGCGCCAGGGGCTTCTGGAAATGGGTCAACAGAACCCTTTGGTCAAGGAATTTCCTCGACTGAGTCCTGATCTCCCACATTCCCAGACCCCACCGACGTACCATCTTCAGAGTCGGGGTAGCGTAAGCCGGAAGATACCCATGGGGTGTACGAAGGTCCTTCACTCGCCCTCCTGTCTCCCATTCCTGGAAGAAAGGCCGAAACCATTCCCTGCAGGAGAGTACCCACGGAGGAGCCCTCTCTTTCCAGAGGTTTGCGATGTTAGCTTTCAAGAAGGTGTTCACTAAGAACACCACAGGGTTCACCATAGACAAACCCCCAAGTCTCCTCGTGCGGTACGTAACCTCTCTCTTGACCAGGTTCAGCCTATTCCCCCATAACAGCTGGAAGAACAGGCTGTAGATCCTAGTATAGGAAGCCTCTGGCAAGATACACACACTGCCCAGGTAGATGAACAAAGGGAGCAGGTACGATTTGATCAGGTGTACCCTTTCCCTTAAGGTTAAGGACCAACCCTTCCACTGGTCCACCTTCCGAGTGGCATCCTGGAGCCTACCATCCCAGTTTTTAGTGGGGTAATCACCCTGGCCGAATGTAATGCCTAGGATTTTTGCCGAGTCTTGGGGCTCTGGAAGGGTGTCCGGGAGATCAAACTCGGGATCTCCCCCTCCCAGCCAGAGACTTTCACACTTATCCGGGTTGATGCTGGACCCAGATGCCTCTGAGTAGCGGTCCACCTCCGACATCACCACATCGACCTCCTCTCTCGAGGACACAAAGATAGTGACATCATCAGCGTATGCTACCACTCTCAGGGTGGCTTCTGGCTCCTCCAGGCTCATCCCGACCCCTGCCAATGGTCCACAACCAACCCTCCTAAGGAAAGGGTCGATCGCGAACACATACAACAGTGGGCTCAAAGGACAGCCCTGGCGAACACCAGACCCAACCTCAAAAGAGCGGCCAGACCAACCGTTCACCAGCGGGAAACTCTCTGCCCCTGCATACAAGATCTTAAGCCAATTGACAAAAGTATCTGGTAGGCCATATCTCAGAAGGACAGACCAGAGGTACTCGTGGTTCACCCGATCAAATGCCTTGGCCTGATCCAAGGACAGCAAGTACCCCTTCCAAAGACCCGCACCACTCCGCTCCACTGCCTCCCTGACACTAAGGACAGCACTTAAGGTGCTTCGGCCTGGAACAGAGCAGTGCTGAGCCTCCGAAAGGAGCCGGGGTGCAAACTTCACCAGCCGATTAAACAGTATCTTGGCCAGAATCTTCCTGTCCACATTGAGAAGAGCTATGGGCCTCCAATTCTCAATGCGGCTCGAATCTTTACCCTTTGACAGAAGAATCAGGGCTGACCTCCTCATTGACCTCGGCAGAGTGCCCGAGGAGAGACACTCATTGAAGACCTCGGTCAAGAGGGGAACCAAGAGGTCCCTGAAGGTCTTATACCACTCAGATGTTAAGCCATCTGGACCTGGCGACTTCTTGAGGGCAAGCCCTTCAATCGCCAGTCTAACTTCCTCTTCCCTGATCTCTTCTGCCAAAACATCAAGAGAGGGGTCTACCCCTGGCTCAGGAACGGTTTCAGCCAGGAAACCCGACATCACATCTCGATCTAGATCCTTCCTCCCCAAGAGGTGTGAGTAAAAGGATCTGACGACCTCCAGGATCCCTGATCTGGACCGGTTCAGAGATCCCGTACTATCAACCAGTCCAGTCACAATCTTACTACTCACTGACATCTTACAGTTTCTGTAGGGGTCGGGCGAGCGGTACCTCCCGAAATCCCTCTCAAAAACTAAAGATGCGTGCCTATCATACTGACACCTCATGAGCAAGGCTTTCACTCTGGAGATCTCCTCTCTACTACCTCCAGTCGAGACGAGATGCTCGAGTTTCCTCCTCAGGCCCTGATACACACGATACCTATTCAGGGATCTGAGGCTCGAGAGCTGGCGGAAGAACCTCGCAACCCGCTTCTTGAATATCTCCCACCACTCTGACTTACTACTACATAGGCCCAGTAGAGGTACCTGACTCTGAAGAAAATCCTCAAAGGACTGTCTTACCTCTGCTTCTTCCAGGAGGGACGAATTCAGCCTCCAGTAGCCTCTACCCATCCGGGTGGTCTCTGAAACATTCAGGGAAAACAAAATTAGACAGTGGTCGGAGAACTCCACCTCAACCACGGACACTGCGGAAGAGACGGCTTCCTCCTTTAAATAAAACCTGTCTAATCTAGACCTGCAGCTACCTCGATGATAGGTGAAACCCGCGTGGCCCGAGGGGGTCCGGATGTGGGCATCCTCTAGGCGAGCTTCCCTAACTATACTAATCAGGGCCATGCTATCATAAGCCAGCTTGTCTTTGGCGCCTCTCCTGTCCTGAGACCTCGTGATAGTGTTGAAGTCTCCACCAAAGACCACCTGCCGACTCGTAAAAAGAAAAGGCTTAATCCTCATAAAAAGGCTTTTACGATCCCACTTAGTCTGTGGGGCATAGATATTAATGAGCCTGAGCTCTTGCCCCTTCATGAGGACATCCAAGATCAGGCACCTCCCCATTTCCAACTCGATAACCCGTCTGCATTCTACAGGAGCGGTAAAAAGGACCGCCACCCCACTATACGGCTCAGCCGCAAGAGACCAGTGTGAAGGCCCATGCCTCCACTCTCTCTTGGCTTTTATTAGAGAGGCTAGATCTGTCAACCTGGTCTCCTGCAAAAACAAAATGTCGGCGTTAATACGACCGAGAAAATCAAAGGCTGCAAATCTAGCCGTATCCGACTTAATGCTGGCACAGTTAATGGATGCCAGCGTCAATGGGGTGAGTGCCGCCATCATGGGTGATTGAGTTGGACGGCCTTAACCCCTACTTACTTGTTTTCTTTCCCTTTTTCTTTCCACCCCCTTCAACATCAGAGGAAGACCCCTTAGATGGTTCCTTAGACCGTTTTAGAGAGGTGGACATATCCATCTCTTGATCTTCACTTCCACCACCTGAGGCCACCTGACCCCCTGAGGAAAGTACCTCTGGGGGAGCAGGCTCGGCACCTCCTGGAGGTTCCTCTGCCCTAGACACCAGTCCCTCAACCTCCCCCTCTATAAATGGAGAGGTTCCTTCACTGAGGGACTGATATCTGTTAGATAGACCGATCAGAGGGGGGTCAGTCGGAGCTTCCTTTGACATCTGGCCTTTAATAATTTTTTGGGAAGACGAAGAAGTCGCTTTAGATTTTTTAGGCATCTTCTTAACATTCTTCCTTCTGCTGCGCTTAGGTTTTTCCTCTTGCCATCTCCCTCCATCCTCATCCAGACTTTCATACTGGGAAGAACCTGAGGAGATGGCTATAGCCTCGCTTTCCTCTTTGCGCAGTCTCCCCATCTCTTCATCTAGTTCAGCGCCCCCCAAAGCCTCAGCCTGACCATCTGAGCCAACGCCAGGAGCAGGACCCTGGACTACCCCGACCATCTTGGAACTTCCAAGGTCCTTGCTCCCTCTGCGCATTTTCTCTCGCCTAAGCTGAGTGGGGCTCTTACGCTTTTCCTTGTCAGTTCTCTTCCTTGGCTCTGGTGCTCCCTCTCCTCTGCTGGTCCCCTCCCCCGCTGAGGCAACCTCAGGGCTCTCCCCAGCTCGGGTGGCTGCAGCATAAGAGAAAGAACGGGGACACCTACTAAATGGGTGACCAAGGTCACCACACAGGTGGCACCTAATCCGGCCACAGGATGCAGCAAGATGACCCTCCGCACCGCACAGTGCGCACATCAGCTTAGAGCAGTTTGCGCTAAAGTGGGTGGGATCACCGCACCTGTGGCACAGCTTCGGTTGCCCCTGGTAAAAGACCTGGATTCTGTCGCGACCAAGGAAAGCGGCTGATGGTATGTGCGCAACAGTATTGCCTGAACGTTTTAGACGGACTGAGAACGTCCAGGCCCCAGACCAGATGCCATGCTGATCTAAGTTCTTCCGGGGAACGTCCGTCACTTCCCCGTACCTGCCCAACCAAGTCATGATGTCATAACAAGAAAGTGATTCGTTACGTGTCAAGACGGTCACTTTCTTTACCATGCTCTGGCGAGATATCGCTTTAACAACGAAATCTCGCCATCCGGGCTCGTCCTTCACCAGCTCATAATTAGACCAGAAAAGTTCAAGCCCCTCTGGTCTTACAAAGCTGATGTCGAACTCAGAGGAGCCGTAGGGGTGGATCAAGGCAAAGATGTCACTGGCCTTGAACCTCATCTGGAAGAGAAGCTCCACCACCTTTCCTCTCTGTGGGCACGCATCACTGCCTCTCCATACCAGACGGGCCACGTTCCTACGGCCCACCTCCTGCCCGGGTGTTGGAAGCGACCAGACCACTTCCCCATTGTTCTCTCGGAAGGCTCCAAGTCCATGTCTTTCTATGTAGAAGGACAAGTCGACCTCCCTCCCCTCTACCTGGAGCGTTCTATCTCCTTTCCTAAGTGCCTCCAGAAGGCGTCGTTGCAAGTGACCCTCCCCAGGGGGTGGAAGTGAAGATCTCCCTGGACCTCCGGCTGCCGCAACATTAGCGTAACTCCTGATGGCAGCCGGAGGGGCAGCCGGACCCGGCCCTGACTGACTACTAATCACATTACTAGTACATACCCCAGCAGTATCTGCCCTGAGAATTGCCACTTCTCCAGTGGCACCTGAAGGGTTAACTTCACCACCCCTAGCATTCAAACCACTCACATCCCCATCATGCACACCACTACCACTCCCATCAATAACACCACTCCCTCCCCCAGTCTGCACAACATTCATACTACTACTACTCCCCCCATCCGTCACCTCCATACACTCAGTAGCTGGACTGGCTTTATGGATCAGTGTGGCAGGTTTTAGCACTGTTTTTCGTGTCTCAGTCCCAACAGTCTCTTTAGCTGCGGATGCCATGACAGGTGACGCACATGGCCCCGCATCATCATGAACTCTCCCGCTGGAACCCATTATAGGCTCCAATGTTCTTGACCTGGGAGAGTTGCTTACTGCGTTCCCAGAAGACGCGCCATCCCGCTGCGACCCCGCAGAGCCAACAGCAGGAGACACGGCAACCGGAAACGCAGTCACTCCGGGTGGATGTGACATTCCGGAACCTTCTGCACCAGTCTCTGATGCCCGGGCACCCCCCACAGAGGAGCGTCCTGCAGCACCCGAGACTCCTGAGTGGCCCTGAACCTTCCTGTCCGGCCCTTCTTTACCTTTACTATGGCCGCCCCCACTACTGACACAAGCAGGAGCGGCTTTCTCCGCCATCTTGCCATCTATCTCTCCTCCTTGCTGGCCCCATTCCACATCAGAAATGGGGACTGGCAGTGTAGAGGAGTCACCAGCCGCCCGGACTGACTTCTCAGCCGCCCCGGACTGCTGGAATGGAGTAAATACAAGACTCACACTCTCTTGCTTTTTTGCGGCTTTTCTTTTTACCGGAACATCCTCACCGAGATCTTCTCCAAAGGTGAAGGCCTCCATCCTCAGGGGGGACTCCTGCCTGACTATGGCCTGTAGTAGTCCTCCATCTGACAGACCATCATCATCATCATCATCATCATCCTCATCAGTGTCTGGCAGGGCCACCTGCGCTGCCATAATGCTGTAGCTCTCTTGCATGCTTTGGGGGGTACTTTGGGTGACATCAGAGGGGTCTTCATTCACCACACAGTCCTCCTCCTTACACTCCACCAAGTCCTCAGCTTTCACAGCCTCCTCAGCCTCCATTTCTTCCTCCTCACCACTACTACTCTCCCCATCTCCTGCAGCATCACCCCCATCATCCGCTCTGCTGCTAGGAGATTTCATAGTGGCAAAGCGATCCTCATTGTGTAATTTCTCCCTGAACAGGTCGCTCCCCTCCAGGATGGCCGCCCTCCTCTCCTCTATCCCCTTTACCTGGGCACTCAGGGACTTGATCCTGGGAGAGAACTCGGGCTTCTTCCTCTTGGGAGCCGTATTAGCCTGGTACCTCAGAAAGCGCAGATCTTCTCTTGCTGCCTTCAGTTCTTTCCCAAGCTGTTCGTATTCCGCAAACTTAGCGGTGATGCGGGAGCAGTATGTGCTGGCAGACTCCTTGGGGCCTCGCTCACCCCACATCTCCACCGGCTGACTCCTGGACACTGCTGGAGTTTTCTTAGCCGCAGTTTTCTTTCCTCCATCACTGGAAGTCATTGCCTGGGGGCCAGGGGCCACATTGCTGCGGACCCTTCCAGATCTCCTCAGTCCACAGGCTGGAGCGCTGGCCGGTAGCTTTTCCTCTCCACCCCCCGCCGGCCTGGTTCGGGAGATGGAGGCCTGGGATTCCCGGGGATCCATGCTGAAAGCCTCTCCCAGGAGCCTGCCACACTCCTGGGAAAGGCAGGTGGAAAATCAGCCGCTCTCTCTGGAGCTCAGGAGCACAGACAGACACACCTACACACACTGAGAGTGACCACACCCGCCTATCCTCCAGTCTACTCCAGAGCTGCACTCACTATTCTGCTGGTGGGGTCACTGTGCACATACATTACATTACTGATCCTGAGTTACATCCTGTATTATACTCCAGAGCTGCAATCACTATTCTGCTGGTGGGGTCACTGTGTATATACATTACATTACTGATCCTAAGTTACATCCTGTATTATATTGCAGAGCTGCACTCACTATTCTGCTGGTGGGGTCACCGTGTATATACATTACATTACTGATCCTAAGTTACATCCTGTATTATATTGCAGAGCTGCACTTACTATTCTGCTGGTGGGGTCACCGTGTACATACATTACATTACTGATCCTGAGTTACATCCTGTATTATGCCCCAGAGCTGCACTCACTATTCTGCTGGTGGGGTCACTGTGTACATACATTACATTACTGATCCTGAGTTACATCCTGTATTATACTCCAGAGCTGCACTCACTATTCTGCTGGTGGGGTCACTGTGTACATACATTACATTACTAATCCTAAGTTACATCCTGTATTATACTGCAGAGCTGCACTCACTATTCTGCTGGTGGGGTCACTGTGTACATACATTACTGATCCTGAGTTACATCCTGTATTATACTCCAGAGCTGCACTCACTATTCTGCTGGTGGGGTCACTGTGTACATACATTACTGATCCTGAGTTACATCCTGTATTATACTCCAGAGCTGCACTCACTATTCTGCTGGTGGGGTCACTGTGTACATACATTTTATTGCTAATCACCCCTTTCTTATAGAATAGTGCCACAGCTGTCCTCAGGTTGTGTCTGGTATTGCAGCAATATTCCTTCCATTTCTACAGACATAACACACACGGACCGGAGTGGCTTTGTTGTTTTTTCCTCCACTCCTGGACAGCCCCTTTAAGGACTGAAGCCCCCTAATTATTTAGGTGTACCTGCTTCTAATTGAAAGGAGGCGAGGTAATGGACAGGGAGGGCTGGAGGATGATGGGGGCCCCTGCTCCCGAGCAATCACCCATAAATCCTCATTCATGCTGTTCAGTGACATTAAACAGACATTTCTATTTTACAGCAAAATATGACTGTCTGATAAGGAAGCGCTGACCTTTTCTTCCCTCACTTTCTCACAACAAAGATGATCTACTTCAAAATGTCACGGCCACTGTGAGAATGTAATCTGGAATCTGTCATATCAATTGATAGATTTATTACCAATGCTCCATTTCCCTCTTTGTTAATAATACACAGACAAATATCTTGGGATCTTTCTTTGCTTCGTTGCAGAGGAGAAACTGGAAGACGCCTCGGAGAAGAGCTGTTGATGTTGACAGCTGAGGTTTCACGGGTGAGCGTTTCCCCATGAACTCCTTTATGATTGTAACAGGAATTTATTTTTAATCATTTTCCAGGAAGTCGTAAATGAACAATTCATGAAAAATAAAATTACCCGGAAAATTTTCAAGATGCTTTGAATAGTCAAGGTGCGCGAGATCTGTCGGCGTGAGACGCCCCATATAGTTCTCCTGTGCTTGTTACCACCTGTTGATGACACATTAAAGGGGTTGTCTAAACAACAAGTGATGCTGTCACCTAATGTGATCAGCGCCTCCTGGTCCTGTGTACATAGTAAATAGTCAATTACTAAGAATCAGCTGCTGATGATACAGGTTGTGTCTGCAGGTCATACGCTGAGTATGTACAGGTGTGCCACTAAGCTTCTGTTCCACCTGTAATAAGGCATCTTACTCGGGGATGATGGGTGTTGTTTTCCACTATCACCACTGGGTGTCTCACTCTCCCCTGTCTCTATGCACAGCTGAAGGTACAAAGGGTTAACTGTGTTTTCTTTACTGTTACCTGTCGACCAATCACTAGCTGACATGCCTCACACTCTTTACCCTATCCCATCCTTGTACCGCACTTTCCCCACCAGTAGGTGGTTAGTCCCGGTCACCCCTATTTAGGATAGTTAGTTCCTGGTGGGAGGGTCTTCTTTAGTGGATGGTGGAGAGAGACAGTAATCAGTTTTAGTTGGAGTTGGAGAGAGTAACGTAGGCAGTGCTTAACCCACAGGTGGGGTAACCGTTACCTTAGATCACCTTTGCCTACGCCAGGGATTACTAACTCAGAACTAGTGAGGGTTATCCAAGGAACAGGGTTAGTGTGCAGTGGAGCAAAGAGCTGAAGCTGAAGTACTCCATTGGAACTTTACCTACCTACTCTGGAAACCTTGAGGGGTTATCTATACAGAGTTGTGCAAACCTGGGCCTTGTACTACCAGACCTGACACTCGGTGGGCTCTTCTGGCAGATGGCGGTCTTCTTCTCTTCCTATTCCTAACCATGAGTACGAGAGTCATCTTCTTCTTCTAAACAAAGTCACACTACAAGTCATCCTGTGGTACATAGGCAAGGCCCTAAGACAGACCCTTAACCTATTCTACCCAAGCTCCACTTCTTAACCTACTTTACTCAAGTCACCTACTGTCTACACTAGCAGCAACCAAGCTAAACCTTCTGTGTTGTCCATCCAGAGAAAGGACGTTGTATTTTTGTGACTTTCTTTTGCACACTGTTCACCTTCAAGTACTAAGCGGTTTTGCACAGAAGATTCCATCACTAAAGGTTATTCTGGTCAAGTGCTCGTTCCTCTCCGCCTGCACCCTCACACACCCAGTGCTAGTCTACCCAGGGGTGGGCATCACCACTCCTGGCCGTTGCGACAAAGTGGCGCTGTTTGGGCAAGAAAGTAGCTTTGCTTTTTCTTATCCTAGATAACCCCTTAAAGCCAGACCAGGAAGTTGTAGATATTGATGTGGATGGTGAGTAGAATCTGTATAAGCTCTCTATGAAATCATTACACTTGGTGTCAGAAGTGAGCATCCTGGCATTAGATTTGCGCAGAAGACCCTTAAAGAATATCTAAAAAAAAAAAAAAACACACAATGTGGCTAGGTTTAACACCCAGCCGTCTTGATGGGAAATCTGTAGAAACACCCTGCCGTTTTGTGTATCCAGCTCCCGTACAATAGAAGAGACATCAGAAGAGGAGGCTGATGGAAGTAGGACATGACTCCGGGATAGAACTATAGCGTGCGCGCTCCTCCTTCCTCTATAGCGATGGCGGCACGTACGTCTGCATATTACTTATACACACAAAATGTAGCGATACGTTTATTATTGCACTGGGGCAACAAAACACCATAGAGGAGCAAAGACGGTGACTGATTGTCTTGTGCTTAGAGATAGGATGACGTCCCGACGGCCACCTGTGGCTATGCTGTCATTTCACAATGAATTTTTGCTATTTTTGCTACATCAAACACCAATGGGGTGACTTTTCTACAAGCCGCGCTCCTCCGTGCACAAACGTACATTAAAACCTTTTTTTTTTTTTCTGCCGCCTTTTATTATTGCACAACAAACTCGTGGCAGTAACGGAGGCGCCATGACGCCTTTGAAAACTAAAGGTAATCTGCTGAGCCGCTACAAAAGAGAAAAAAACGTGTATCCTTTAAAATCTGCCATTTAATGCCGTATGAAATTCTTCTCGGTACAAACGCTCAAAGCGAAAGCTTTGAACTGAACCTTTGCAGATTTGCCCACCTCTTATTTGGAGCAGGAGATGAATCAAAGAGATGGGAAAAAAACAAAAAAAACGATGACTTTCTGTTCTTGGGATTAAGCCTATCATGCACCAGCGACCAAACCCAGATGAGTGATTAGAGTGGGAATGAATCCTTTCTATCAGATAACAGGGAGCGGAGGGGCAATTACAAAACCTGAAGATCCACAAGTGAGGAAGGTGAAGCGGCAGAAGCCTGCGCTCTTATCTCCATACAAATACACTTGTTTGTCAGCAGATGCAGTCAGGTCCTCCAGGAAGGTGCAGGAGGAGAGTGCAAAGTAATACGCAGGAGGAGAGTGCAAAGTAATACGTAGGAGGAGAGTGCGAAGTAATACGCAGGTGGAGAGTGCGAAGTAATACGCAGGTGGAGAGTGCAAAGTAATACGCAGGTGGAGAGTGCAAAGTAATACGCAGGAGGAGAGTGCAAAGTAATACACAGGAAAAGAGTGCGAAGTAATACGCAGGAGGAGAGTGCGAAGTAATACGCAGGAGGAGAGTGCGAAGTAATACGCATGAGGAGAGCGCGAAGTAATACGCAGGAGGAGAGTGCAAAGTAATACGCAGGTGGAGAGTGCGAAGTAATACGCAGGTGGAGAGTGCGAAGTAATACGCAGGAGGAGAGTGCAAAGTAATACGCAGGAGGAGAGCGCGAAGTAATACGCAGGAGGAGAGCGCGAAGTAATACGCAGGAGGAGAGTGCGAAGTAATAGGCAGGTGGAGAGTGCGAAGTAATACGCAGGAGGAGAGTGCGAAGTAATACGCAGGTGGAGAGTGCGAAGTAATACGCAGGAGGAGAGTGCGAAGTAATACGCAGGAGGAGAGTGCAAAGTAATACGCAGGAGGAGAGTGCAAAGTAATACGCAGGAGGAGAGTGCGTAGTAATACGCAGGTGGAGAGTGCGAAGTAATACGCAGGTGGAGAGTGCGAAGTAATACGCAGGTGGAGAGTGCGAAGTAATACGCAGGTGGAGAGTGCGAAGTAATACGCAGGAGGAGAGTGCAAAGTAATACGCAGGTGGAGAGTGCAAAGTAATACGCAGGTGGAGAGTGCAAAGTAATACGCAGGTGGAGAGTGCGAAGTAATACGCAGGTGGAGAGTGCGAAGTAATACGCAGGTGGAGAGTGCGAAGTAATACGCAGGTGGAGAGTGCGAAGTAATACGCAGGAGGAGAGTGCGAAGTAATACGCAGGTGGAGAGTGCGAAGTAATACGCAGGAGGAGAGTGCGAAGTAATACGCAGGAGGAGAGTGCGAAGTAATACGCAGGAAAAGAGTGCGAAGTAATACGCAGGTGGAGAGTGCGAAGTAATACGCAGGTGGAGAGTGCGAAGTAATACGCAGGTGGAGAGTGCGAAGTAATACGCAGGAGGAGAGTGCGAAGTAATACGCAGGAAAAGAGTGCGAAGTAATACGCAGGAGGAGAGTGCAAAGTAATACGCAGGAGGAGAGTGCAAAGTAATACGCAGGAGGAGAGTGCGAAGTAATACGCAGGTGGAGAGTGCGAAGTAATACGCAGGAGGAGAGTGGGAAGTAATACACAGGTGGAGAGTGCAAAGTAATACGCAGGTGGAGAGTGCGAAGTAATACGCAGGAGGAGAGTGCAAAGTAATACACAGGTGGAGAGTGCAAAGTAATACACAGGTGGAGAGTGCAAAGTAATACGCAGGTGGAGAGTGCGAAGTAATACGCAGGAGGAGAGTGCAAAGTAATACGCAGGTGGAGAGCGCGAAGTAATACGCAGGAGGAGAGCGCGAAGTAATACGCAGGAGGAGAGCGCGAAGTAATACGCAGGAGGAGAGCGCGAAGTAATACGCAGGAGGAGAGTGCGAAGTAATAGGCAGGAGGAGAGTGCGAAGTAATACGCAGGAGGAGAGTGCGAAGTAATACGCAGGAGGAGAGTGCGAAGTAATACGCAGGTGGAGAGTGCGAAGTAATACGCAGGAGGAGAGTGCGAAGTAATACGCAGGAGGAGAGTGCGAAGTAATACGCAGGTGGAGAGTGCGAAGTAATACGCAGGAGGAGAGTGCGAAGTAATACGCAGGTGGAGAGTGCGAAGTAATACACAGGTGGAGAGTGCAAAGTAATACGCAGGTGGAGAGTGCGAAGTAATACGCAGGTGGAGTAAAGCCGAGTGTGTTACGTCACTGTAGCAGTGCTGGCTGTTGTAGCAATTCTGATATAAAGTAAATGGAGTTTGATACAAATGTTTCCATTTGCATTGTAGGAAGAGAAACATGTCAAGCAGCTCTGTGCTTGAAGCCTTAAAGGGGTAGTCCAGCAAAAGATTTTTCTTTCAAATCAACTAGTGTGAGAAAATTATATAGATTTGTAATGTATTTCTATAAAAAAAAAGTCTTCCAGTAGTTATTAGCTGCTGCATGTTATGCAGGAAATGTTGTTTTCTTTTCAGTCAGACACAGTGCTCTCTGCTGCCACCTCTGGCCGAGACAGGAACTCGGTTTTCTGTGAATCCCCTTTCCGGCTCTGGACAGTTCCTGTCTCGGCCAGAGATGTCAGCAGAGAGCACTGTGTAAGACTGGAAAGAAAAAAACATTTCCTGCATGACATACAGCAGCTAATAAGTATGGGAAGACTTGAGATTTTTTAATAGAAGTAATTTCCAAATTTGTATAACTTTCTGACACCAGCTAATTTGAAAAAATCGTTTTCTTTCAAATCAACAGGTATCATATAGTTATATAGATATGGAAATTACTTCTATTCAAAAAATCCAAGTACTTATCAGCTGCTGTATGTCCTGCAGGAAGTGGTGTATTCTCCCCAGTCTGACACAGCGCTCTCTTCTACCACCTCTGTCCAGAGCAGCAGCAAATCCCCAAAGAAAACCTCTCCTGCTCTGGACAGTTCCGGACATGGACAGAGGTGGCAGCAGAGAGCACTGTGTCAGACTGGAGAGAATACACCGCTTCTTGTAGAATAAACAGCAGCTGATAAGTACTGGGATTTTTTTTTTTTTTTTAATAGAAGTATTTTCCAAATCTGTATAACTATGTGATATCAGTTGATTTCAAAGATTTTTTTGCTGGAGTGCCCCTTTAAGGCTTCAAACAGAGAACTGTTTGACATGTTTCTCTTCCTACAATGCAAATGGCAACATTTGTATCAAACTCAATTTCCTTTATATCAGAATTGCTACTGGAAGATTGGAAATTTTTTTTTTTTTAATAGAGGTACATTACAAATCTATATAACTTTCTGACACCAGTTGATCTGAAAGGAAAAAAAAAAAATTCTGCTGGAGTACCCCTTTAACCCATCACCATGTTGCCCTTTGTACGTGTTACTGATAAATAAAAAAAAAAAAGAAAAAAAGAAACCTCTGCTACCGACCTGCAAAAGAATGAAGAACCGAAAACAAAGACACAACTGGAATCCACTCAACTCCACCTAATTGTAGAAGACTTTGATCAAGGGAAACTTCTAAGTCTCGTCTCCTGGAGAAGACGCCGCCGTATGAAGTTCTTAGACAGAAGCCGCCGAGCAGCACGGTAATGAATCTGCCGGAGCCGCGGATATAATATTATAGGATTATTGTTAGAAAACACTAAATAAGCAGAAGTGGAGTTTGGCTGCTTGGGGGAGGTGAATGGATCGGCAGCTGTGCACCTTCCCCGACAACAGATTGGGAATATATTATTCAATTCCAAAGAAAACTTTGCATCTGGTGTCAGGACGGCGGGTTTGATCAGTACAAGTGTTTGTGATGATGCGAATAATCAATTAATAATTGATTAAAAGCTTTTCCACATTTATCATGTCGGTACAATTTCTTGCCGGCGTTGAAAGCTCCGATGATCGGAGAATCTCTGGTGGGAAATCACGAATAACGGTTTAGTCGGTTCATAGGAATGAGAAGGTTTGATCAGAACATTCGGTTACGTGGATCACCGCGTGACGTAGGGGCGGAGCTTTGAGTCCGCTCTGTGAGAGGCGGATTTGTATCATAAAAAAAAGGTAACAATATTACTAGATAAAAAAACACAAGAGGCGGCCTGTACACCAGATATATTACAGATGTGACCCGCTACGATCATGGAATTCAAAAAGATAAAGGGGAACTCTTTTTCTTGCAAATCAACTGGTGTCAGAAAGTTAGATTTATCATTTATTGCTAACTAAAAATCTTCAGTCCTCCAGTACTTATGAGCTGCTGTACGTCCTGCAGGAAGTGGTGTATTATTTCCAGTCTGACACAGTGCCACCTCTGTCCAGGTCAGGAACTGTCCAGAGCAGCAGCAAATCCCCATAGAAACCTCTCCTGCTCTGGACAGTTCCTGACATGGACAGAGGTGGCAGCAGAGAGCGCTGTGTCAGACTGGAGAGAATACAACACTTCCTGCAGGACATACAGCAGCTGATAAGTACTGGAATACTGGAGATTTTTAAATAGAAGTAAATTACGAATCTATAGAATTTTCCGAAACCAGTTCATTTGAAATATATATATATTTTTTTTACCAGAGTACCCCTTTAAGGGTGTTATTATACACTGCATCAACATCTAAAACGACAACACCCCTGTATGCAGAGGACAATTTAATAGCGTCCTCTATATCCAGTACTACCCATGTGATGCAATAGGTGAGCCCACCCTAAAGAGGTTGATGTTGTGGTCAGTGATGATAGGACATCCCCTTTAATTCATTGACATTCCCCATTGGGATCAGATGACGGTGGATTTTTATGTTGTTTTTTTCCCTCTTTTTGTCAGTATTTGTATTCCGTCCAGGTTCTCAGTCATCATCTTGCAGATATCGCCTTCTTCTCGGCTATGAATCTCCGCAAAACCAGCAAACTCCGGCGGCCGCAGCTTCTCAGCAAAACAAAGAGTTTAAAGTCTCGTTTGAAATCCCGAGATATCGGTTATACAAAGAGGCAATAAAACTTTCCACTTATCCGTATTGCGTCTGTGATGTCCCCCCCGGGAACGGCTCGGCCCATATTTGTCACATTAGATATATACTGGAGCGCGCCCTGGAATGACGGCAGTAATGTGCTGCATGCGGTGTAATGACAATCTGCAATCAATGGCGGAGGAGGAGGAATGCTGCGGAAGCTTCTAGTGTTTGTTATCATACAGACCCTGCGGCATTTACATTATTGATCCATCATGAAAGCCAATGTTATAATGTGTTAGTGCTGAGAATAATACAGCCGCATTAGGATGCCCAGGCTAAATATAGCGGCAGCGGCGGCCCCCGACGTCAGCGCAGATTGTCTGCATTATTTTAGGCTTTTATTTGTCAGGACTTACTGTAGAGAATTATGCAGAGTGTAAATGACTATTTCTACAATTATGTTCCTCAAGGTATTGCTATCCCTCCAAACCCCACGCTCTCCTGAAATACTCTGTGCTGCTGGGAGGAGCCTGTGAGTGGATATGAGTGGATAAGGCAGGGATAGGGGAACCTTTACAAGGCTAAAATTCCCATCATGCCCGGACAGACAAAGTTTTAGTATTTTTTAGTAGGAATTGTAGTTTTGCTGGAGGAATAAAGGTTTTACATCCCTGATATAAGGGGAATTCCAGTGATTTTTTTTTTTTTTCACTTTAAAATCAACTGTTTTTAGAAAGTTATATGAATTTGTAATTTTACTCCTATTTAAAAAAAAAAAAAAATCTCCAGTCTTTCAGTACTTATCAGCTGCTGTATGTCCTGCAGGAAGTGGTGTATTCTCTCCGGTGTGACACAGTGCTCTCTGCTGCCACCTCTGTCCATGTCAGGAACTGTCCAGAGCAGCAGCAAATCTCCATAGGAAACCTCTCCTGCTCTGGACAGTTCCTGACATGGACAGAGGTGGCAGCAGAGAGCGCTGTGTCAGACTGGAGATAATACACCACTTCATGCAGGACATACAGCAGCTGATAAGTACTGGAAGACTGGAGATTTAAAAAAAGAAATAAATGACAATTCTTTATAACTTTCCAACACCAATTGATTTGAAAGAAGAAAATAGTAGTGCCCCTTGAATTTCCTTTTGACTACCCCTTTAATTCCTCATATTACAGTATTTTCTATAGTCTCTCTTTGCATTTGCTCACGTTAGTGCGCCCCCTGTTGGTGCTTTGGTTTTGCCCCTTCTCTGATGATATTTAGCAGCTTGTTTTGCAGCCAAGAGAGGTCGGGACTTTTGAAGGTCAGTGATGCTAATGATACAGGGACCCAGGGAGGAGCAGAAAGATTGGTCCTTCTACTATCAGCCTGCTTCTCTTCTGAAATGCTCTGTGCTGCTGGTGACCCTTCTCCTACTATATAACCTTCAGTCCATGGCCTTCCACAAGATCAGCATATCCCTCTCCTGACATACTCTGTGCTGCTGGGGTCCTGCTTCCTCTATGATCTGCATGCCCAGAAGGAACACGCTCTTCCTGAAATACTCTGTGCTGCTGGGGTCCTATATTCCCATCCCTTATTAATGAATCGCCATTGTCAGGCTTCTCCGCCACCATTAACAATAACTTTATTTACCTATTAACAAATGAGGGCCGTGTAATGGCTCCCAGCAGGGCCTGACCTTGGCTCTTCCCTCTGGCCGGATCCCCCCCCCCCCTCTCCCTGGGCCTCATCTTTACGTCTGGCCGTTGTTGCACAAGGTGTGACTTTCCCGCCGCCTGGACGGCTTAATAGCTATGACTCAGTCTATTAGCGGCCGCAGTGTACACAATAATTACAGCTCTGGATCCTTCACGTCCGCTCCCAGGTGCGGGGAGACGTCCAGGACTTCATTACGGGTTATAAAAAGATCCAATCATTAGCATTTCGTGAGCACAAAGAAAGCAAAACACCGGGAAGAAGCAGAGTCACCTTGGTCTGTGCTCAGCCGCTGCTGATACAAGATGCTGCTGCTGATACATGACGCTACAGCTGATACATGACGCTGCTGCTGATACATGACGCTGCTGCTGATACATGACGCTACAGCTGATACATGACGCTGCTGCTGATACATGACGCTGCTGCTGATACATGACGCTGCTGCTGATACATGACGCTACAGCTGATACATGACGCTACAGCTGATACATGACGCCGCTGCTGATACAAGATGCTGCTGCTGATACATGACGCTACAGCTGATACATGACGCTGCTGCTGATACATGACGCTACAGCTGATACATGACGCTGCTGCTGATACAAGACCCCGCTGCTGATACATGACGCCGCTCATGATACATGACGCCGCTGATTATACATGACGCCGCTGCTGATACAAGATGCTGCTGCTGATACATGACGCTACAGCTGATACATGACGCTACAGCTGATACATGACGCCGCTGCTGATACAAGACCCCGCTGCTGATACATGACGCCGCTGATGATACATGACGCCGCTGATTATACATGACGTCGCTGATTATACATGACGCCGCTGATGATACATGACGCCGCTGATGATACAAGACCCCGCTGCTGATACATGACGCCGCTGATGATTCATGACGCCGCTGATGATACATGACGCCGCTGCTGATACATGACGCTACAGCTGATACATGACGCTGCTGCTGATACATGACGCTGCTGCTGATACATGACGCCGCTGCTGATACAAGATGCTACAGCTGATACATGACGCCGCTGCTGATACATGACGCCGCTGATGATACATGACGCCGCTGATGATACATGACGCTACAGCTGATACATGACGCCGCTGATGGTACATGACGCCACTGCTGATACATGACGCTACAGCTGATACATGACGCCGCTGATGGCACATGACGCCGCTGATGATACATTACGTCGCTGATGATACATGACGCTACAGCTGATACATGACGCTACAGCTGATACATGACGCCGCTGATGGTACATCACGCCGCTGCTGATACATGACGCTACAGCTGATACATGACGCCGCTGATGATACATGACGCCGCTGATGATACATGACGCCGCTGATGATACATGACGCTACAGCTGAGACATGACGCCGCTGATGGTACATGACGCCACTGCTGATACATGACGCTACAGCTGATACATGACGCCGCTGATGGTACATGACGCCGCTGCTGATAAATGACGCTACAGCTGATACATGACGCCGCTGATGATACATGACGCCGCTGATGATACATGACGCCGCTGATGATACATGATGCTACAGCTGATACATAACACCACTGCTGATACATGACGCTACAGCTGATACATGACGCCGCTGATGATACATGATGCCGATGCTAATACATGACGCTACAGCTGATACATGATGCCGCTGCTGATACATGACGCTGCTCATGATACATGACGCCTCTGCTGATACATGATGCCGCTGCTGATGATAAACGATGCCGCTGCTGATGATAAACGATGCCGCTGCTGATGATAAATGATGCCGCTGCTGATACATGATGCCGCTGCTGATACATGATGCCGCTGCTGATACATGATGCCGCTGATGATACATGACTCCGCTGATGATACACGACGCCGCTGCTGATACATTACACCGCTGCTGATACATGACGCTGCTGCTGATACATGACGCCGCTGCTGATACATGACGCTGCTGATACACGACACCCCTGCTGATACACGACACCCCTGCTGATACACGACACCCCTGCTGATACACGACACCCCTGCTGATACACGACACCCCTGCTGATACATGACACCCCTGCTGATACACGACACCCCTGCTGATACACGACACCGCTGCTGATACATGACGCTGCTGATACACGACACCCCTGCTGATACACGACACCCCTGCTGATACATGACACCCCTGCTGATACACGACACCCCTGCTGATACATGACGCCGCTGCTGATACATGAGACTTGTTCATCTACTATGTATCCATTATGTCCTCGAGGTTCATTGTGTCTGATCCACTGCTGCAAATGCATCCAAATTCCTGCGCAATCTGCACAAAAACATTTACTAAATTTACTATGTGTGACACTTTATGTATCTCGTTGGCAAATAGTAGGATGGCTAAGGGGAGTGGCTAAATATGCAAATTTAGGGTGCAAATTAAGGTGGTTTTACATCGCAATACATTTTATGGAAAAAAATTGATAAACAGATGGAAAAAACAAAAACAAAACAAAAACTTATGCATTTGTGCGCATCCGTTTTGATCTGTTTTTACATTCATTTCCATTATTTAAAAAAAGAAAAAAAGGATCAAAAAACTTCTTTTTTTTTTTTTTTAAGCGAACAAAAAAAACATGGTCGACCACATATATGTGCATACTAAGAAGAAGAAAAAAAATCGGATGCGCCTTAATCGTTTTGACTTTTTTTTTTTTTATTTATTTTAAATAATGGAAGTCAATAGAAAAAACAGATGAACAGAAATATCCTACTGCTCTAGACAGTTCCTGACAAGGACAGACGTGGCAGCACAGAGCACTGTGTCATATAGATTTGTAATTTACTTCTATTTAAAAATCTCCAGTCTTCCAGTACTTACCAGCTGCTGCATGCGCTACAGGAAGTGGTGTATTCTCTCCAGTCTGACACAGTGCTCTCTGCTGCCACCTCTGTCCATGTCAGGAACTGTCCAGAGCAGGAGAGGTTTTCTATGGGGATTTGCTGCTGCTCTGGACAGTTCTTGACATGGACAGAGGTGGCAGCAGAGAGCACTGTGTCAGACTGGAGAGAGTACACCACTTCCTGGAGCACATACAGCAGCTGATAAGTACTAAAAGACTGGAGATTTATAAAAATAAGTAAATTACAAACCAGATGATTTGAAAACCTTCGTTTAAAGGGAAGACTTGCTCATTTAGAGCAATGGTTGTGTGACCATGTGATGGTGGCTACAGGTGGTATATAGCGCCGCACACAGCGCCCAGGGAGACCACCAGTCCTTCAGATCCCGACCTCTCCAGTTCCCGCCAGTAAATTAGCAGCCAGCTATCGGCAGCCGTCATCTCCGGCTCTCGTCTTCTCTCGCTAATCAAATCCTTTATGTTATCTAGTAGTGAATTATCATAGTCAGTAGGACGAGAAGCTTCTCCGCATTGTTGTACAATCACAATCCGTCCTCCTGGGCATAAATTAAAGTTTTAATTGAGGAGCCGCTGGGTCATAGTAACTGGTGATTTGCCCCTCATCAGATGCCGCCATCCTCGCCAGCCGCTCCCGGCTCACAGCTTGCCGTCTCTTCTGGAAGGTTTTGTTGTAGTCTTTTTCTTGAAAAGCTTCAATGGCCGTAGACGTCTTCTCGACGGGAATCATTAGCGGAGCTTGTAACGTTAAGCTGGCTGGTCCCGTCCTTCGCCCGCTGATCTTTTCTCACCATCCCGCGCTGAGCTACAATGGAGGAGCCAACGTCTCGGGATAATATCCATCACATTCATTTGGCACTTTGCTTCGTTGCCTTTGATTCTGTTGTGTGAATGTGGGAGAATCTTAGATCTTTCTCTCCCGGGTCTGTGATGTCTGCCGCTCTCCACACAACTACCAGGCTCAGCGGAAACCCCTTCAAGGGAATCTACAATATTCAAGATCTTAGTCTTAAAGGAAATAAATGAGAAAGACCAGAGGAAAATCCACACTAACTGGCTAATTGGGCCAAGCAATAGTGTGGAGAAGACGCGCCAAACTGTTCCGGTCCCCGACTGTTTCCTGGTCCGAGTGGGGTTGTGACATGTGAGGTCCACTCAACGGCTGTAGTGGGGTCCCGCCTCGGCCATTGACTGGCTGAGCAGACAGTACATGCCACATACTGGTCCCTGTTCAGACCAGGAAGCAGCCGGGGACTCGGGCACCAGAGCAGCGGTACATGGCCACCAGTGCTGGAGCAGCGGAGGTAAGAGCATGTTATTTCTTTTATCCTCTCCCTTCCCAGACCTTGCTAAAAAAAAAAAAAAAGGGGGTCAGGCCAAACTTCTCCTTAAACATTTCTGTAAGCCTCTTTATTTACTAAAAAATCTTACTTCAGCAAAAAGCTCTAAAGTCTTGGCCACTAGGTGTCTTATTTCTATGGAATTTGCCATTTACTGCCTGTTGTTAGGAACATTCTGTCTTTAGTAGCAAGCACAACAAGACAGGATTCACAGGAAGGGTTTAGCTACTTGTCCATGCCAGAGAGGGGGAGAAATGCTGCGTTTGCACAGAGCGATAATTCGCCCAATCGATCGTTTAACAATTTTAAAGCAACAATTTGGTTTTTATAACGATCAGCATTTAGACTAATAAATCGTTAGAAAATTTGTTAAAAAAATCGTTATTGCGATCGTTTTTAAGATCGCTGAAGCCTATCTTTCACATAGGGTGAATCTTTGAAAGACTGTTTACACGAAGCGATCTGCGAACTTTTAGCGAACAACGATTTGAGAACATGTTGAAAGATCAAAATGAACGATTTCTCGCTCGTCACTTGATTGTCTGCTGTGTTTACACGGAAGGATTATCGCTCAAATGCGATCGTTATTGCGAAAATTTTAATGATAATCATTCCGTGTAAACGCAGCATTAGGGGCCTATTCCACGGAGCGATAATCGGCCGAATCAGCCGATTATCGCCTCGTGGAATAGAGAGAATGATCAGCCGATGATCGTGTCATCTGCTGATCGTTCATTTAGGTTCAAACCTAAAAATCATTGGTAGCCACCCGCACATCGCTACTTGGAATAACGGGCGCGGCGGGTGACCGACGATTTCAAAACATCATGCATTACCTGTCCAGGCTTAGGTCTTCTCCTTCTCCCGGTCCCGCACCGCAGCAGCTTCGGAGCGCCCTGTCTGAGCTGACAGACTGTCAGTCGCGGTCCCGGACAGTGATTGGCTGAGCAGTCTGTCAGCTCAGACAGGGCGCTCCGAAGCTGCTGCGGTGCGGGACCGGGAGAAGGAGAAGACCTAAGCCTGGACAGTTAATGTATAAAACAAGGGCTGCAAGGACATCGGTAACGATGTCCCTGCAGCCCTCGCTAACGATCATCAGGCCGTGGAATAGACCCAGTAAACGAGCGTCAATCTATCAGATCGGCGCTCGTTTACATAGTTGATCGGGCCCTGCTCGGCCCGTGGAATAGGACCCTTAGTCTGACTGCAGTCTGGGTCGGCAACTAGAGACATATGATACAGATGGGCTCAGGCTAGTATTTGTAGTTTGAGAAGCAGAAACGGATCAGGAATCACAAAATAGCAGGATCAAGAACTTCGCTTGGGAACACAAGAAACCAACAATGCTCAGGCAAGAGTGAAATGGTGGAACAGTTAAATAGGTGCTGCAGAACCAGGATAGGTGGATGAAAAGTAATGCAGCACACACTATAAACCTGAGAATACGTGTGCATGCACACCCTAGGGGAACTGCAGCAGGGGAAGCACAGAGAATGGGCTGGGAGGAGATAGGAAGCCGGCAGGTCCACTTCCATCGACTGCACAGAATGTGTAGTGGAAGAGCGAGCAGGACCAGAAGAACGGAAGAGCGCCATCAGGAGACACCCGGTGGCATTACATTATAATCTCCAATATTATAATAAGTAATACCAGATCAGGTAACAGCAGCTTGCTGACAGTTTCCATCCGGAAAGACAATACGTTTCCAACCACAGAATAAAAACATACTAAACAAAAGGGTAAATAAAAAAAAAAAAAAAAAAAAAAGATTTAGTCCAAGGAGATGCGGATTTCTCATCTGATGACTATAGAGCCAATATTAATAACTGCGGCGGCTCGATATAGAAGATCCGCGATAGTCTATTTTTCGGCAGAACAGTGGATTTCCTGACAGCTTTTCGACATTGTTTCCATCTTCATTTTGCATTGCAAATTGTTTCTATTTGTAAAGTGATTAAGACAACAGGGCTGCTTCCTGTTCCCGGTGAATGGAGAGCGTCTATTTTTACCGCGCTCTGGTACGGTTGGGTCTCCTGTAGCAACGGATCCAATGTAATACCAAATAATAGGTGACTCACACAGGCGTCCTCATCAAATACCAGGAAATCCCACAGAGCCGCGCCGAACACTAATAATAACACTCAAAATTGAATTTGTACTTAAAAGTAGAAGCACGCGAGAAAATTCTAGCGTTCTGCCGAGGATACATGTGACGGCTTGGAGGGATCAGCACCGGGTAGAGCCGGTGATGGAGGGGCTGATGGGAAAGGCATTGTTTGTGTTTTTTATGTTATTTATATGAAGTTTCTAAATGGATTTATTTGTTTTTCTTTAGAAAAATGTTACAAATAAATTAAAGGGACGGCAACCTGAGAAATGATAACAGAGATTGGGAGGATATCCCAACGCTGTAGGTTATTCAGCAGGATTGGGTTATATTAAAGGGGAGTCTTATGAGGATAACCCTGTCCATGCTATCAATGTTATAGAGAACATCTATCCATTACACAGATAGCCATTCATGTAACAGGCCTCTCTGCGAGGCTAGGGCTACATGGGGACGTGTCAGTGACAGCAAATCACATCTAAGTCATGAAGCCAAAGTCTTTTGCAACACAGGGACTCTGTTGAAAATTTGTTTCCTTCAAATCAACTGGTTCCTGAAAGTTCTATAGCTTTGTAATTTACTTCTATTTAAAAATCTCCAGTCTTCCAGTACTTATCAGCTTCCAGGTGCCCTGCAGGAAGTTGTGTATTCTCTCCAGTCTGACACAGTGCTCTCTGCTGCCACCTCTGTCTATGTCAGGAACTGTCCAGTGCAGAAGCAAATCCGCATATGAAACCTCCCTTGCTCTGGACAGTTCCTGAAATGGACAGAGTTGGCAGCAGAGAGCACTGTGTCAGACTGGGAAGAATACACCACTTACTGTAGGGCATACAGCAGCTGATAAGTATTGGAAGACTGGAGATTTTTTAAATAGAATTAAATACAGATATATATAAGTTTCTGACACAAAAATAAATAAAATTGACTAGAAACAAAGAAGAGTGCCCCTTTAAGTACTTTTACATATAAAAAAACACTGCCATATAATGTTGTAATTGAAAATGCTTCTAGAAGGAGGTGGACCTACAAGAAAATGGGGGCTCTCAGTAACTAGTTAAACGTCTCCCCTGTCACAGTGTGTACAGGGAGGAGGTTACTGTGCACAACCACCCGGATCCCTCCTGTACAGTACATGTAATAAGCCTGAGCCGGAGACAGAACCCACAGCACAATGATATTAGCTGTAATGTGGAATCTCACTGCTGTAATATACAAAGCAGAAAAGTCGTCGACTTCCTTTCAGCTCTATAAATATGGATACATTTGTACTGCTCAACATCCACGGCCTTGGATACATAATTCAGTGGATTCGCCCTCCGCACGGATTCCCAGTTACTATGCAAGTGTAAGAATCACTTTATCAAAACAGGACTAAAACCCTACAAAATGTGCGGGGGTGGGGTGGGGGATGGGTATGACCGTCCGGCCGATAGTGGAGGAGAATTCCAGATCCCAGAGGACAGAAGATGCAACGTCACCTGTTGGACCGTTACATGATCTACTATCAGCTACAAGAACGTAGTGAAGACGATGGTTCTCAATGATCCAACTTGTGCTTAAACTTCACCACTTACTTCTATGGTATTTGATTCCCTTTAAAGTTGTAAGAACAAAAGAAGAGATATGTCGTCTTCATCTCCCGTTTTGCGGCTTGTGGAGCCATGGAGAGGAAAGCGAGGAGGTAGATGGGAATCATTTTCAGCATTTGGAGAGATTGATACAAATTGGGCGTAATAAAGAGGTGGTTAGGACTGCACGGTACCTGACAGCGCTGCGGTGACAGCTCAGGACATGGAGGGGGGGGTCACATGGACTGATCTGCACTTTGCTGAGGCGGCGAGCCCCTTCATCATTTTTAATGATCCCCTCCATCCTCCGCTATTGTACAAAACCTATTCCGGCCATAAGAAAGACCATTAAAAAGTTCATCCCGTGATTTTTTTTTTCCACATCAGCAATTTCAAAGATTCAGAAATATGAACGACTTTAAAGGGATATCGGTAAGTAAAACTATTGTGAAGACCCCGAAATAGCGATGATTAGCGTTGAGCGGACTTGCTGAACTGATGGGGTTCGGTAACATTCTCCAAAACTGAATGCTCAGCATTTGATTACCGGTGTCTGGAGAAGTTGGATGCCGTTCTAGAGAGTCCCGGAAAAAAGGACACAGCCATAGGTCACATCCATGTCTTCCTGGCAGCCATAGGGCGGTATCCAACTACTCCAGATGCCGAGTGTCAAATGTCAAAGTCATGTCAATGTCAAATGTCGAGTGTTTGGGTCCGGGGAACGTTACCAAATCCAAACACTCATTGTGTCCTCCAACATGTCCACCTCCTGGTCCCTGGGTAAGAGCCCTATTCCACAGTAACGATTATCGGCCGGATCGGCCCCATTTGGCCGATTATCGTTTGGTGAAATAGAGAGAACGATCAGCCGATGATCGTGTCATCGGCTGATCGTTCATTTGGTGCCAGACCTAAAATCATCGTTCCCCCACCGTGCATCGCTACGGTTGAATAGCAGTGCGCGGCGGGCGACCGACGGTTTGAGAAGAAACAGCAGCAGCATCATCATACATTACCTGGCTGCAGGGCTTCTTCTCACGCTGTCTGTATCCACGGGTCCCGCGTGCTCTATCTTCTGAATGGCCGGTCAGCTGACGGAGCGCTCAGCCAATCACAGGCCGGGACCGCCTGTCAGCTGACCGGCCATTCAGAAGATAGAGAGCGGGGGACCCGGGGAGGAGACGGAGCGGAGGACAAGCCCTGCAGCCAGGTTATGTATGATGCTGCAAGGACATCGGTAACGATGTCCCTGCAGCCCTCGCTCAACGATCATCGGGCCGTGGAATAGGCCCAGTAAACGAGCGGCGATCAAGCAGATCGCCGCTCGTTTACATCGTTGATCGGGCCCTCCTCAGCCCGTGGAATAGGACCCTAAGAGTGAGGGTTTAGTTAAAAAAGGAGTCTGGCCAAGTACTTTTTTTTTTTTTTTTTTTTTTAAGGGGGGGGGGGGGGGGGGGACATGCAGTGGATGGCAGGCCAAGGGGAGGTAAGGACTGATTATGTTCCCGTCCTGCCCCTGCCTTAAAAGAAAAAAAAAAAGTACTAGGCCAGACTTCTCCTTTAAGTAAAACATACAATAAAATACTGGGCAAACCCTTTACAGTAGTTGTCCGAATAGGGTGGTTGTCTATTCAGGATCCATTAGCCAGAAAACAGCTACATAGAGTGTCTCTTTCTCTGGAGGACCCTGCAGGTTGATGTATTCCTCAGACCTTTCACTAAATTTATTGTGTTCTTCTAAATTTCCACTATGGCGGGGTCGGGGAAAAAAACCCAACTTTTTCTGATTGGTGTTCAGAGTCATACCGATTACTAAAAGAACTAGAAGGCTTCACTCCCCGGCTCACAACTTTTTTCTATAGAATCCAACTCCTCCTAAGAGATAGGAAACTGTGGGAAGCTACATCCGTGTGCTTCTCCCGACTCTCTAGCAATTGGTGGAGGTCTCAGCACCCGGACACGTTTGTTCCCGTGTTATTACGGAATTACAGACCTCTGAACTCCTGGCATCATCATTCATGACGATCCCGGGAGCCCTGAAATGATTAAATTTCCGTGCTACTGTACTGACACGCTATGACAGGTGAAGATAGGTTTTATAATAGACGATAATGACGGGAGTTCTGAGGTCCGTTCCAGAGCACATGATCCGTACATATGATGTGAATGATCCCTAACACTTTAAAGAGACACCTCAATTCTTTGAGCAGAGAGGCGCGGAGAGCAGAGGTGTGCAAGCCCCCCCAAACAGATAACAGGCAGGATTCGGTGCCAAGTCCACCCACGGGGGTTCCGCACAGAATTTCAGCACCAATTCCGTAGTGTGAATGGGCCCTTAAGGTAGCACAAACTAGTGACAGAGAAGCTGGACAGATTGATGTGTCACTTACAATTTTCTGTGCAGCTGAAGCAGAGATCTCCTCCTAAATAACATGGACAATAAGTAGTCCTCTCCATTATGTGCTTGAGCCCAGTAGTCCTGGATATTCATGAGAAGCAGAAAACTCCGCCCACCAGCTGGTGATTGGCAGTTATCTATATAGGCAGCAACTGTCAATCAGCAGCTGGAGGGCGGGGGAAGGGGTGTGGCAAGAATCCTATTCTCCTGCATATTAGGAGAACGACTGAACAGAATCCTGCTGCCCTCATTTAAGGCTGCATAAACCTATTGACATATTCACTTCAAATGAAAACATAATTAAAAAAAAGCTTCTCATTCATGTAAGAAATAAAAAACACAATAATAATACCATCTATTCCACCAAAGAATGTTTCCATCTTATAACAGCCCCACCCCCATAGTGTACGGCGCTCACCCATAAATAAATACACAATGTAACACCATACAGCGTGATGGCCTATTACGGGTCACACTTATCCCGCACAATCACCGTCAATGAGCGGCTCTGTGTACACAGCATTATACTCTATGTGTCAAAGACAATTAAAAAGAAGCTGGCTCAGTGGCTTCCCTACAAATGAGCGCCGCGCTAATATATTCCGCGTCATCCAAGCAAGGACCCAAAATGAACTAATGCATGGTAATGACTTGCTGACAAGCCGAAAACCTTTACATTTTATCACTTTTCAGCTTTTCAGTAATGGTTTATTACAGTGCGGCGACCATACGCCTCTGCAACCCTTTCTACTGGCTCCATGAAGAAATCTACCATGGAAAACTCCGGAAATGTGTTAAAGGGGACCTGCCTCATAGAAAATACATCCGGCCCACAGGCACCATGGTAAAGAGTGAGAGGAGATGAGCAGATTGATATATAAATGTGTGGGGAAAGTTCTAGTAGAACTGGTCATCCATTCAAAAAAATAATTCGAAGCTTAGGAGTCCAGTGGGCAGTGCTAGTTAGTGTCTACAAGAAAAGCACCACCCACTGGACTCCTACGCCAGAGCAGCAGCAAATTCCCATAGAAAACCTCTCCTGCTCTGCAGAGAGCACTGTGTCACACTGGAGAGATAACACCACTTCCTGCAGGACATACAGCAGCTGAAAAGTACTGGAAGACTGGAGATTTTTAATAGAAGTAAATTACAATTCTCTAGCACCAGTTGATTTAAAAGAATTTTTTTTCCGCTGACCTACCCCTTTAATACATTACAGGCCTGTATCTAGATGTCAGTCGGAGGACGCACATCCACATTGTCAAAATATGGCGACCATAAAAGCGGACGCGCATCCATCATGGTAATCATGGCTCCAGATCCCGTCATAAAGTCTCCGCTTAATATACAGACCCGGGAGCGGCATCCATCACCGTCTCCATCTTCTTAATCATTTTCAGTCCGTCTGCGCTGAGGGTCCGCTCATTCGTTTCGGCGGCGATGAACTTTCGGCGTTATTTATCGGTACACAGATTTAATTGCTCGGGGTATAGTCGTCGACAACAAATCAAAGCAATTTGTAACGGTGCGAACCACCCGCTCAGCAGCCGCCGCCGCAGACTTTATTACCCATGAATCAACTTCTGCATCTTGTACATGAAGTCAATGGGAAAACACATTGGGAAGACGCTCCGGGGGTCATCGCTGTAGGACAGAGGCCACAGGTTGTACCGTCTCCGGAAAATACCTGTAAAAATAAATTCCTGAGACGTCTGGGCCGTTCCATGGCCGTCTTGAGGTCAAATAATGGACGTTATTGTGAAATTACCAAAGTCATTTCAAAATAATGGACTTTATTTGGCCTCAAAATGATGGACATAAAAAGAGACGGACATTGAACGGCCAAAAAATGAAGCTAGCCATAAAAGGGAACCATAAAATAACTCAAATAAAGAGGTTGTTCACCAAAAAAAATTAAAAAAAATCTTTTAAATCAACTGGTGACGGAAAGTGTCAGAGTTTTTTAATGAATTTCTATTAAAAAATCTCCAGCTTTCAAGTACTTATCAGCTGCTGTATGTCCTGCAGGAAGTGGTGTATTCTCTCCAGTCTGACACAGTACTCTCTGCTGCCATCTCTGTCCAGGTCAGAAACTGTTCAGAGCAGCAGTAAATCATGCATTGCACAACAGAGTAATGGTGCATTTACACAGACAGATTTATCTGACAGATTTTTGAAGCCAAAGCCAGGAACAGACTATAAACAGGGAACATGTCATAAAGGAAAGACTGAGATTTTTCCTCTTTTCAAATCCATTCCTGGCTTTGGCTTCCAAAATCTGCCAGATAAATCTGTCTGTGTAAACGCACCCTGAGTTCTTTTTCAGGATCGGGGAAAGGGAATAAATCAATGTTAAAATTTGCATTTTTTTAAGATCTTGTTAAGATTTTGTTAAAATCTGATATACAGTATATACTATTCAGGATGCTATAACATTGGGATGTTTATCATTTTTTTTGTGTGTGTGTTTTCAAAATAAAATAAATCAATAAAAAAGAGAAGTGATCATCATTTCTTCTCATCCCCTAAATATTCCCAAAAGTTTTTTTTCTAAATTCCTTTTGGAATTCCCTGGAGTTTTGCATTGATTACTTATAGACAGACACAATGTAACTAACCTAATAACACAGACAACGGTGCCCTTCATGTCTTTTAATGAGGAAAGTGGGTAAACGCCCACAGTGCAGGGGGAAAGTGATCGATCTAGCAAAATGTCTTATGGTTGAGGAGACAAAAGTGGAACCTATATATAAGGAAAGGAGTCATTGTTACTCGCCAATCTTTCGGTGTCTGTACACAAGGTTATGGAGAAGGATTTTAGGTCGTTCCAAAAAAATTCTCATTTGCAACGTTTATCGTTAATAGATGGAAATAAAAAATTGCTTTGTCTGATCGGACTCTATAAGTGCAGCCCCTCCATCCAGGAAGGAACAATCTTCTGTCCTCTCGGTAATAGTTTCATCTCCTCGGCATTGTCTCATCCAATAGACGGGATCAGTGACGGTATTTTCTTTAGTGTAATCTTCCTCCAGAAAAAATAACAATCCCACGTTCCAATGGAAGACGGCGGAAAATTCTTTCTTGTGTACCTGATATAATTTGGTCGACACCAAGAGGAGTGAATCTGCCGGGGATTGTCGGGGTTATAGTCATTTCTAAAAGAAGCGAGAAATAACATGAGGCGATTTATCGGCGTGACAAGGAGAATCCCGAGCGGTAGGGGAAAATTATTGGGTGACGGCTAATATGGCCGCCATGATGCACTCTGACCCCTCCGCACAGCTGGGTGGCGCTCTCTGTGGAACCCTACACTTCCTAGTTGGGGTTACATCAGGGTTTCTACATTGCAACAACTTGCCATTTGCATTCCACCAATCATATTGTCAGGTGTACACAGTCATGTGACCAGTAAGCTCCGCCCAGGAGAGATGAGATATAAGAAATGGGAGAATAAGAGATAAAGGGGTCTCCATGATCATTAGTGACTAAACGGATGGACTGAACGCAGTTCTTCAAGTTTCTCAAACTCATTGCTACCCGTCAGTGATGTCATGTGATGACATCACGATGTGAAGGAGAATTCAATAAAGTGTTTATCTGAACAACGATATATCCAACTAAAGGGATTCTGTTACTCTAGAAGAGTTGACTTTGTCATATGGTACAATGAGAACATGTCAGTGAATTTTGTATTTCCTATTGGGGAGATCCTGGAGTGGAAAATTATAGATACTTTCTTCTGAAAATGGCGCCACTCTTGTTTTCAGTTTGTGTGCGGTATTGCAGCTTAGTTCCATTGATGTGAATAAAGCCTAATTGTAATACTACATACAACCTGACCCTAGTGTGGTCTCCATATACAATATCCCTGATTTCGATGGACAGGGTGTAATGCCTCATGTTGCCTGTGGCGGCGCTGCAGAATAATTCAGCACTTACTGTACACCAATTTACCTATAAATAACATATGATCACTGAGGGTCCAAGAAGATGATGTTCGATATTCAGATTAGTGTTACAGATATAGGTACATAACATTACCAGCTCTGCTACATGCGGCTGTAACTACATCCCAGGCCACCTTATTGCCGCATTTATAAATAGCCTTCAGCATTCTCGCTTACACTTCGGTTCCAGCCACAAATGGGTTAAACTGAACAAAAATACTTTAATTGTTTGTAAAAGTATCTGCATGTCCTACCGCGTGTAACCGGAGGTCGGGGGTCCTTCACACCAGAGAAGCTGATTTACTTTCCCCTCTGCAGGTCACTGTCGCTTCGGATGCAGCTGCTCCATCACTATGGGAACTGTTTACTGGAATGGTTAAGTCTGAATTGGTAAAAAAATAAATTTCGAATGTGTCGCATGTTGGGCGCACTTAATTGTGTGCGGGTAATACAACACGAGGAGAAGGGGAGGTCTTCACTTACCTCCTTCATTAATCGGAGAAGAGCAGAAAACAGCAGTGTTTCCACACTAAAAACTTTCTTATAGGAGTACTCTGGCAAAAAGAAAAATCTTATACCAACTCGTATTCAAAAAAAATAAAAATAAATAAACTTATAAATTACTTCTATATAAAAATCTCCAGTACTTATCAGCTGCTGAATGTCCTGCAGGAAGTGGTGTATTCTCTCCAGTCTGACACAGTGCTCTCTGCTGCCACCTCTGTCCATGTCAGGAACTGTCCAGAGCAGGAGAGGTTTTCTATGGCTTTGCTGCCGCTCTGGCTTAGGAGTCCAGTGGGTGGTGCTTTCCTTGTAGGCACTAACTAGCACTGCCCACTGGACTCCTAAGCCTAGAATTATTTTTTAAATGGATGACCAGTTCTACTAGAACTTTCCCCACACATTTATATATCTATCTGCTCAAATAAATAATCAAGCAGCAAATCCTCATAGAAAACCTCTCCTGCTCTGGACAGTTCCTGACATGGACAGAGGTGGCAGCAGAGAGCACTCTGTCAGATTGGAAAGAATACACCACTTCCTGCAGTATATTCAGCAGCTGATAAGTTCTGAAAGACTGGAGATTTAAAAAAAAAAAAAAAAAAAAGTTACAAATGTATCAGTTGATTTGAATTTTTTTTTTTTAATTACCAGAATACACCTTTTAGTTAGCTCCCCAACCTTTAGCCCTCCAGCTATTGCTAAACTACAACTCCCACCATGTCATGAAAGGTGTTGTAGCTTTGAACCAGCTGGAGAGGAAACACAGTTCTACAGCAACAGAATCATCCGAGGCCATTGATCTCTTTAAAAGATGGAGCTTTCAATGGAAAATTGCTAAGGAAGTTTGAAGGGGGTTCTTCAGGGGCGGAAACTTAGGGAGGAGGAGCCAGAATTGTGACATCCTATTGATGCAAATAATAATAATAATAATAATAATAATAATAATAATAATAATAATAATAATAATAATAATAATAATAATAATATTAATATGCACACCGGGGCATAATCAGCCTACAGGTATTGTCTTCTATTTTCCTGCTGAAGAAAAGACCTAAAATTTTATTTAAAAAAAAAAAACTAAATAGGAGAGTTAAATTTTCGCTTTGGAAAAGCTGTGATGGAAGTCAGGCGCAGGGAAATTGTCTATGTAATCTCGCAGACCTAATTAGAAAGACTATCAGTTCTCCCTCCCATTATTCTGAATGCGGAGTGCGACTTGCTTCATGAACCTGTAATTGTAACCTGTAATTATAAATATGAAATTAAAGCGTGATAAGCCGGCGCCGTGTCACATGGCATTACCTGCTCCGCTAATTTGTAAAACCTAGAGCACATGTTATTAAAGAGAGAGGACAGAGCGCCCCAGATACCAAACAATCCTGACGCGTTATATCGAATGGAAAAATGTCATTTCCTACCTAGAAGATCCAGCATTATAATCCTCCCCCCATATATATATTATAATCCAGCCCTTTCACTGTGTATTATAATGTGCATCTTTATTGGTTCTATTATACACCAACAGCTCATGGACCAGTGAAGGGTCCGCCCTCTCTGCTGATATTACTGCAAAATTATGTTAATATACATACTACTACCTGCCTATCACTCTCTGTAAAGGATGTAGATACAGATAGTGCTGCCTCCCTGTCTGTCCTTGTTAATGATGTAGATACAGATAGTGCTGCCTCTCTGTCTCTTTCTGTAAATGATGTAGATAAAGATAGTACTGCCTCCCTGTCTCTTTCTGTAAATGACATAGATACAGATAGTGCTGCCTCCTTGTCTCTTCCTGTAAGTAATGTAGGTACAGATAGCACTGCCTCCCTGTCTATCTCTGTAAATTATATAGGTACAGATAGTACTGCCTCCCTGTCTCTCCCTATAAATGATGTATGTACAGATAGTGCTGCCTCCCTGTAAATAACTTAGATATAGTGCTGCCTCCCTTTCTCTTCCTGTAAATGACAAAGGTACAGATATTACTGCCTTTTTGTCTCTCCCTGTAAATGATTTAGGTACAGATAGTGCTGCCTCCCTGTAAGTAATGAAGATACAGATAGTGCTGCCTCCCTGTCTCTCCCTGTAAGTAATGTAGGTACAGATAGTGCTGCCTACCTGTCTTTCCATGTAAATGATGTAGGAACAGATATCACTGCCTCCCTGTCTCACTCTGTGTATATAATGTAGATACAGATAGTACTGCTTCCTGTTCCTGTAAATGATGAAGGTACAGATAGTGCTGCCTCCCTGGCTGTTCCTGTAAATGAAGTAGATACAGATAGTACTGCCTTACTGTCTCTCCCTGTAAATGATGTAGGGGCAAATAGTACTGCCTCCCTGTTTATCCCTGTACATGATTTACATACAGTTCCATACCTCCCAACCGTCCCGGATTCCGCGGGACAGTCCCATTTTCGGGGTGCTGTCCCGCGGTCCTGGAACAGCACCCAGTGTCCCGCATTATACGTGACCCCAAAAACAATAAACCAGTAACTCACCTGTCCGCCGGTCCCAGCAGGTCCTCTCCCGGCAGAGCGCGCACTCCCGTCATCCTCCGGGGCGGGCAGCGGGGTATACAGACACTGACTGTGCCGGAAGTGACCTGCAGCCTCTATCATGAATTACTTCCGGCACAGTCAGTGTCTGTATACCCCGCTGCCCGCCCTGGAGGATGACGGGAGTGCGCGCTCTGACGGGAGAGGAGCTGCTGGGACCGGCGGACAGATGAGTTACTGTTTTATTGTTTTACTGGTCGGGCCACACTAATGGGGGGATTGGCTACTATGTGGGGCGCTATATGGGGGATTGGCTACTATGTGGGGCACTATATGGGGGGATTGGATACTATGTGGGGCACTATATGGGGGGATTGGCTATTTTGTGGGGCACTATATGGGGGATTGGCTACTATGTGGAGAACTATATGGGTGATTGGATACTATGTGGGGCACTATATTGGGCATTGGCTACTATGTGGGCACTATATGGTGGGATTGGATACTATGTGAGCACTATATGGGGTATTGGCTACTATGTGGGGCATATATGGGGGGATTGGATACTATGTGGGCACTATATGGGGGGATTGGCTACTTTGTGGGGCACTATATGGGGGGATTGGCTACTATGTGGGGCACTATATGGGGCATTGGATACTATGTGGGGCACTATATGGGGATTGGCTACTATGTGGGGCATATATGGGGGCATTGGCTACTATGTGGGGCATATATGGGGGCATTGGCTACTATGTGGGGCATTGGCTACTATGTGGGGCACTATATGGGGGATTGGCTACTATGTGGGGCATATTTGGGGGTATTGGCTACTATGTGGGGCATATTTTGGGGCATTGGCTACTATGTGGGGAGCTATATGGGGGATTGGCTACTACGTGGGGCATTTTTGGGGGGATTGGATACTATGTTGGGCACTATATGGGGATTGGCTATTATGTGGGGCACTATATGGGGGCATTGGCTACTATGTGGGACACTATATGGGGGGATTAGATACTATGTGGGGCACTATATGGGGATTGGCTACTATGTGGGGCACTATATGGGGGCATTGGCAACTATGTGGGGCACTATATGGGGGCATTGGATACTATGTGGGGCACTATACGGGGGGATTGGCTATTATGTGTGGCACTATATGGGGGGATTGGATACTATGTGGGGCACTATATGGGGGATTGGATACTATGTGGGCACTATTGGGGGATTGGATACTATGTGGGGCGATATAATGGGGGATTTGATACTATATAGGGCATTTTTGGGGGGATTGGATACTATATCGGGCACTATTCAGTCAGCAGCATGTGGTGACTGTAGGGGAGTTGCTATGGGGGCGTGGCTATGGAGGGTCGCTATGGGGGCATGGCTATGGAGGGTCTCTATGGGGGCGTGGCTATGGGGGCCACGGCGCACATGTCCCTCTTTGCTCTTTGCAAAAGTTGGGAGGTATGCAGTTCTGCCAGTTAGTCTCTACTAGTAAATTATGTGCTATAACAGATAATATCCCCCTTTCCCTTCCAGTAAATAATGTAGAGATATTACTGTATCCCTCTCTCTCTCTCTGTATATTATATAGTGTCAGATAGTACTGTCTCTCTGTCTTTTTCTTTAAATAATGCGGGTTACAGATAGTACTGCCTCCCTGTCTCTCCCTGTAAGGGATTTTTTTTCTCTACCTCCTGTAAGAACTTAGAGTACACATAGTATTTCCATTTTGTCCGCATAAGTAAATAATCTACTATTAGTACAGATGATGCTGCCTCCCTGGCTTTCTCCCTTTAAATCATGTAGATAGTATTGCCTCCCTGTCTCCCATTTTACCCCTATGTAGGTACAGATAGTGCTGCCTCCCTGTCTCTTCCTGTAAGTAATGTAGGTACAGATAGTGCTGCCGCCCTGTCTCTCCATGTCAATGATGTAGGTACATATAGTACTGCCTCCCTGTCAGTGATGTAGGTACAGATAGTGCTGCCTTCCTGTCTCTCCCTGTCAATGATGTAGGCACAGATAGTGCTGCCTACCTGTCTCTCCCTGTAAGTAATGTAGGTACAGATAGTGCTGCCTCCCTCTACAGAGGTACAGGGAGTACTGCTTCCTCCCTTTCTCTCTCTGTAAATTACAGTATGTAGGGGCACATATAGCGCTGTCTCCCTTATATTAGGTAAAATTTGTGGTGCCTCTTGATTTTTTTTTAATGGATTCCCCTCCGTCTGCATTTTACCTCCTCTGTATTTCGTCTTCATGCTCCACATATTCCATATATTAAGAATAAAAGAAACCGAGGTTGTTGATGCTAGTAGAGCAGCCCCTGCAGGAAGAGGATAAGCTTGTATCTGTGGATCACACCTACTCCTGGTCCGGAAGTGCCACAGTGTTAGCAGACAAACATCTCTCCGTATATTCCATCCATGCAGAAGGACCTTGCGCAGTGTATTAAAAACCTGCGACTAGCGAGGAGTTTCTGCACAATGCGGATTATATATTTAGATCTTCTGCTTTCCAATTTTTAACAGCTGAATAGGTCACAGATCAGCAAACCTGTGAACTGACTTATCTACAAGATGATTCAGCCGGCTAAATGATTCCTGCCGCATTACCTGCTTCATTTGCATCCATTACCATAATTAAAATTACATGCTGATGACAAACCCATAAACAGCCAAAAAGCACCAAGGAAAATTACCCACAAAACACTTTAATGATAAAAAGACGATTAGAAGCATCGGAAATAATAATAAACAATAATATGCAAGAGGAGATCGGACGGCGCGGGACGCTGATCGGGCGACGCAAAAATTTATGGTGTGTGCAAGAGAGGGAAGGCGTGACGCTAATGTGAGGCGAAAAAACATACTAAATAGATAAATAAAGAAGCTGTATACAGAGAACACTGAGACCTCAGCATCCAAGCAACACAAGGAGGCCAGTCTGCAGAAGAAGCTGTATACAGAGAACACTAAGACCTCAGCATCCAAGCAGCACAAGGAGGCCAGTCTGCAGAAGAAGCTGTATACAGAGAATACTAAGACCTCAGCATCCAAGCAGCCCAAGGAAGCCAGTCTGCAGAAGAAGCTGTATACAGAGAATACTAAGACCTCAGCATCCAAGCAACACAAGGAAGCCAGTCTGCAGAAGAAGCTGTATACAGAGAACACTGAGACCTCAGCATCCAAGCAGCCCAAGGAGGCCAGTCTACAGAGAACACTAAGACCTCAGCATCCAAGCAGCCCAAGGAGGCCAGTCTGCAGAAGAAGCTGTATACAGAGAACACTAAGACCTCAGCATCCAAGCAGCCCAAGGAGGCCAGTCTACAGAGAACACTAAGACCTCAGCATCCAAGCAGCCCAAGGAGGCCAGTCTGCAGAAGAAGCTGTATACAGAGAACACTAAGACCTCAGCATCCAAGCAGCCCAAGGAGGCCAGTCTACAGAGAACACTAAGACCTCAGCATCCAAGCAGCACAAGGAGGCCAGTCTGCAGAAGAAGCTGTATACAGAGAATACTAAGACCTCAGCATCCAAGCAACACAAGGAAGCCAGTCTGCAGAAGAAGCTGTATACAGAGAACACTGAGACCTCAGCATCCAAGCAGCCCAAGGAGGCCAGTCTACAGAGAACACTAAGACCTCAGCATCCAAGCAGCCCAAGGAGGCCAGTCTGCAGAAGAAGCTGTATACAGAGAACACTAAGACCTCAGCATCCAAGCAGCCCAAGGAGGCCAGTCTACAGAGAACACTAAGACCTCAGCATCCAAGCAGCACAAGGAGGCCAGTCTGCAGAAGAAGCTGTATACAGAGAACACTAAGACCTCAGCATCCAAGCAGCCCAAGGAGGCCAGTCTGCAGAAGAAGCTGTATACAGAGAACACTAAGACCTCAGCATCCAAGCAGCCCAAGGAGGCCAGTCTACAGAGAACACTAAGACCTCAGCATCCAAGCAGCCCAAGGAGGCCAGTCTGCAGAAGAAGCTGTATACAGAGAACACTAAGACCTCAGCATCCAAGCAGCCCAAGGAGGCCAGTCTACAGAGAACACTAAGACCTCAGCATCCAAGCAGCACAAGGAGGCCAGTCTGCAGAAGAAGCTGTATACAGAGAACACTAAGACCTCAGCATCCAAGAAGCCCAAGGAGGGCAGTCTGCAGAAGAAGCTGTATACAAAGAACATGGAGACCTCAGCATCCAAGCAGCCCAAGGAGGCCTGTCTGCAGAAGAAGCTGTATACAGAGAACCCAAAGAAATCAGCATCCAAGCAGCCCAAGGAGGCCTGTCTGCAGAAGAAGCTGTATACAGAGAACACTAAGACCTCAGCATCCAAGCAGCCCAAGGAAGCCAGTCTGCAGAAGAGGCTGTAAACGGAGAACATGGAGACCTCAGCATCCAAGCAGCCCAAGAATGCCAGTCTGCAGAAAAGGCTGTATACAGAGAGCCAAAGGACCTCAGCATCCAAGCAGCCCAAGGAAGCCAGTCTGCAGAATAGGCTGTATACATAAAACACAGCATCCAAGCAGCCAAAGGACTTTACTTTATTCTAAATGAGTTAAAGGGGCACTCCAGTGGAAAAAATTCAAATCAACTGGTGTCAGATTTTTAACATCTCTAGTCTTCCAGTACTTATTAGCTGCTGTATGTCCTGCAGAGTGGTGCATTCCTTTTAGTCTTGAGAGCAGGAGAGGTTTTCAAAGTGGATTTGCTGCTGCTCTGGACAGTTCCTGACATGGACAGAGGTGGCAGCAGAGAGCACTGTGTCAGACTGGAGAGAATACACCACTTCCTGCAGCACACACAGCAGTTGATAAGTACTGGAAGACTGGAGATTTTTAAATAGAAGTAAGTTACAGATCTTCATAACTTTTTGACACTATTTGATTTAAAAACGATTTTTCTTCTCCTTTAAATGTTATTTGATTTGTTGACTGGAGAATACGGCCGAACGCAGAAGAGCTTTTACTCTCCCGTTTTATTTTTTAGCCTTTCTGCAATTTAAGGCTTTTTTTTATATGTCACCATAACTTTTCTCTTCAAAGAAAGCGGTTGTTTGGGGCCTGATTTCATGTTATTTTTACATCAAGTGAATTAGGCCGCTCTGTGATGTGCAATTTGCTTCAATCCTGCGGCCGTCTCTATCATTTTATCATTAACAATTCGCTTACTGCACTTATTCACATATCTGCCGTCATGTTCTGCAGCCGGGAAAGTAAAAAAAAAAAAATTACAGATATTTGGTGTTTTCGTTTTTTTCTTTTTCTTGCAGAATATAATAATCAAATGTGAGTTCAAGAGGCAGGTGGTTAAAGGGGAACCCGGGAGAATGGGGTATATTAGCGTTATGTACGTGGAGTACGTGTATATTAGCGTTATGTACCTGGAGCCTTAGATGACGGCTATCATCAAATACCATATCAGCTTTCTTAAAGGGACATGCTCACTAGAGTCGTTTTATTTATATGGGTGAAAACGATAAAACAAGTGTTTGTCACCCCTATTTATACCCAACCACTACTTTTCCTATTCTCATTGGGTCCCTGCGGATCTCCACTTCCTGTTACATGTATAACATCGACATACTGTAGGACAAGGATTCATGAGATCCCATAGCAAAACCCTGTATAGTCTTGCTATGGGGCCCCATGAATTCCCACCCCTCCAATACAAATACTCACCTGGCCTGGTGCCAGGGAGCCGGGACAGAGAGCGGCCTCTTGTGGCTGGAGGTGTTTTGCTGCCTCCAGGGTCTAGCGGGGCTTGCATTAAACTGTGACTGTTCTTCACAAAGGGCCAGATGTCAGACCCCCTTAGTGCACGGGCCCTATAGCAGTGGCGTGGTCTGCCTTTACAGCATCTACCCCAGTGGACATCGGACAGTGTGTTTGATGTCACACGTTCCCTTTTATATAAACTCGTGTACACCTCCTCCTATATACATCTGGACGAGTCATATGTAAATCAATTTGGAATCATTAATATTTTTCAAATCCTGCTCCCCACTGCTGCCTGCAACCAGGCCCTGCAGCGCTATAGTGACCATAAATCCTATGCTGCTGCTCAGTACATAGTTTCCATGCTACCCTTACTATTTAAACCACATAGAGAGCAGGGACCCCTATCATTTTGACAGGTGCCCCTTCCCCTATACAGATAACACTAACCCATGTACCATATATCACTGCTTACTGTATGACCCTGGAAGGTATGTACTGAAGCCCCACACTATCTCTTAACTCCTCACATTCTAAAATCTGAGGCTGGGTTCACACTACGTATATTTCAGTCAGTATTGTGATCCTCATATTGCAACCAAAACCAGGAGTGGATTAAAAACACAGAAAGGATCTGTTCACACAATGTTGTAATTGAATGGATGGCCGCCATTTAATGGTAAATATTTGCTGTTATTTTAAAACAACGGCTGAAATAATGGCCGTTATTTACTGTTATATGGCGGCCATCCACTCAATTTTAACATTGTGTGAACAGATCCTTTCTGTGTTTTTAATCCACTCCTGGTTTTGGTTGCAATATGAGGACCACAATACTGACTGAAATATACGTAGTGTGAACCCAGCCTGAATCTGTATCAAGTTCACACTAATTTAATGGCTCGATATGAGTGAAATTTCCCAAAACAAATTCCAGAAGTTTCACTTATCTTTCATCTTAAAGGGGTAATGTAAAAAAAAAAAAAAATCTTTCAAATTAACAGGTGTCAGAAAGTTATACAGCTTTGTCATTTGCTTCCATTTGAAGATATTGTCTTCCAGTACTTGTCAGCTGCTGTATGTCCTGCAGGAAGTGATGTATTCTCTCCAGTCTGACAAAGTGCTCTCTGCTCCCACCTCTGTCCCTGTCAGGAACTGTCCAGAGCAGGAGAGGTTTTCTAAGGGGATTTGCTGCTGCTCTGGACAGTTCCTGACATGGACAGAGGTGGCAGCAGAGAGAACTGTGTCGGACTGGAAAGAATACATCACTTCCTGCAGGACATACAGCAGCTGATAAGTATTGGAAGACCAGAGAGTTTTAATTACAAACAAAAATGTGAGTAAAAAAATGTTTATATATATATATATATATATATATATATATATATATATATATATATAAGTTCTCTCTCTAAAAAGAGTAAAACTTTACCCCTAGTGACGTTTTTCTGACAGCAGCGCACCTCCCCCCTGGCGCCCATAGGTGCTCCGTGGTCACAGATGATGATTTGTAGGATTTTGCTCCCGTCTGTACAGAATCCATCTGCCGCCATGTAATGATATTCAGGCTGACTATATTGGGAGGTAAGAATACGAGTGTGTATTACAAGGCTCCTCTGATTGTCGGCTGGCTTCCCTTATCGGGCAGCCCAGATGCTGTGTCATTTTCTCTGACAGTTTCCAAATCGTCTTTTATGCAATTAGAGGTGGTTATAATAAGTAGATGTCAAGGCGAAAATAAATTCAAGTATTACAAATATTTTTGTCGCTTTTCTATTGAGGAATTTTTTATTGTTCAGACATTCAGCCACTCGGCGGGGAAGATACGAGAAGAAGACGGAAAGAGGCAACGTGACTGGTGGTTTAGAAGGTAACAGACGTCTCCAGTGATAGTGAAGCACGAACCCACCGGGAAGCTGGAAGCCGCCGCCAAGGCACGAGAGAGCAGCCGCCTCCCCGCCCGGAGACGAGAGCATTGACTCTCTATGTCACCTAAGGGCTTCTCCAAGAGACATATTCATTCCTGTGAAGACTACCCCAGGTGTGGACAGGTTTCTTCAGAAGTCACAGGGTGAAACAAGGGCATTCCACTCAAACATAACTTTTGATATGTTGCTGCCCATGGTGGGACTAACAATTCCTTCCATACTTGTTATTATCTATCCAGTCTCCTTCCCCCAGTTCTCAGCTGCTGCTTTCTGCTGAGGACACAAAAAACTGTATGTGAGCTTTTCTGTCCGTCTCCCCCTCCTCCCCCCTCCCTTCTGAGACAGCTGATGTTAACAAGTCTCTGGCAGGCTTTATCTGCAACATTGTAGCTTCTTTATAATGCTGGGAGCGATAATCAAAGTGAGTTCATTAGCAACCCAAAGTAGATTACCACTTTAAAAGGTTTATCTGGGCTGGACTCCTCTAAGCTGTATGCCTGAGAGGGAACTCACAATAATAAGTCGTACTTACCTCCCTGGCCATTCAGAATCAAATACAAATACAAATTCCGCCAATGTTTTGTTGTGATTCTCCTTTCCCTTCAGATAAATAAATATAGGAGCAAATCCTCCAGTACACACACACACACACGCTATATATATATATATATATATATATATATATATATACACACACATATATATATATATATATATATATATATATATAATATATATATATATATATATATATATATGTATGTTATATATATATATATATATATATATATATATATACATATACATACATATATATATATATATATATATATATATATATGTATGTTATATATATATATATATATATATATATATATATATACAGATGTAGCCAGGGTTAACATGATCCCTGACACAACAATTGTGTCGTCATTGTGATCAAGTTGACACTGGCTACATCTATATATATATATATATATATATATATATATATATATATATATATATATATAGTATGTCCGCTGTTCTGCTCATATCTACTAGGTTAAGTACTGTGAATGAATGCCCAGAGGACTGTGGGTACTATTACATCAAGCGATTTTTTGACAACTAACAATAAACGATCTCAAACGACCGCTATAGCAAACGACCCAAAATAGTTCGCCCAATTACACGGAGCGATGCTCATTACTTACAATAGTTCTTGCGTACATTTTGTTGTCAATATTGCGTATGTTTCAGCTATGACTTCTTATTACACCGAACGATTTGCGAACGATCAAACAATAAAAATAGGTCCAAATTCTATCAAACGACCAACGATTTCTTGTTGGTCGTTCAATCGTTGTCTGCTATTACACAAAACAATTATCGTTTAAATACGAACGATCTAACGACTTTTCTAAGGATAATCGTCCCGTGTAATAGTCAGTAGTAGTACCGTCCTAGTCAGTAGTTTAGGGCATCACAGAAACTACATAAAGGAGCAGGAACTCCTGTCTATTTTGGCACAACATATTATTCGGGCACTAGGTGGTGGTTACCTAGGAGTTGTATATGGTACTTGTATATTAAAGGGGTACTCCAGGAGGGAATTTTTTTTTTTTTCAAATCAACTGGTGTTTGGTGTTGTGATTTGCTGCTGCTCTGGACAGTTCCTGACATGGACAGAGGTGGCAGCAGAGAGCACTGTGTCAGACTGGGGAGAATACACCACTTCCTGCAGGACATACAACAGCTAATAAGTACTGGAAGACTAAAGATTTTAATTTTTTTTTTATAAAAGAAAATTACAAATCTATATAACTTTTTGCCACCAGGTAATTTGAAAGAAAATACACAGAAAATTGTGAATGAACATAAAAGAATGAAAAAAGTGGAACATACAGAAATATCGACACTTCGCATTCCTGGCGGCCATATTACGTCTGTGAAGACTCCAGCGTCATAAAGGATGACCGCAGTGCAGACATGGGGATTGTGGATAGATGTTAGCGTGAGACCCCTGCGTCATGTACCCGGCATACAACGGCCATTATGGGGAATGGGAAGCGGCTTTCATCTCTCTATGGAACATTGTTTTGTTTTTTTCGCAGAAATTAATAAACTTAATAAAATTAATTTTAATAAACTTTGTAATAGAGTGTATTAGCCGAAAAATGCATTTTTATGATGAAAAAGCAGTTTGAAGCTCTCCCCCGTCTTGATTGTTCTGTATGGAGAGGGGAGGGGAGCAGGGAGATGAGGCACCAAAACAGGACAACAAAGAGTTAATTTACTGCTACATCACCAGGCTATCTCCTCTGAAGTCAGCACTGACCTTTCTGACCTCTGAGTACCAGCTCCCACTGTGTAACCCTTTGTTCTCTGCTCTCTGCTGGTGACTAATCTCCCTCCTCCCCCTCCCTTCTCCATAGGTTACACAGGGCCCGACTGATGTAAACCAGTCGAGATTTCCTGATAATGAGCAGTGGATGAGGGGACCTGGGGAAAGTCTTTTTGAATGTAGATAATGGCATATTTTCCCAATAAACCCAATTACATAGTTACTTAAAATCGCCTGGACTATTGATTTCTGCAAAAAAAAAAAAACACAGAACATGACAGTGACTCTAAGTAAATAATATAGGGGAGAAGTTTCTGATACCGAGTGGCAGTAAATGTCCTCCCCTCCTAATAGTCCTCCCCTGCCGCTCTGGTGAATAGTCAATCCGGAACTTCAGAGGCGCCAACCCGACTCCTCCGCCACCACCACCACCGCGACGGGCAGATCACGCCGCCATCCAGCTGAAAATATCGCATTGTCATTTCTAATTCTACAGATATGGATAATATGTTATTTTTCCTTTAACATTTCACTTTGTTGGAAATTATCCCTATGGGAGCGACACTTTCTTTATTTGCGCGAGCGGAAACTTTCAGCGGTTGCCATGGCGACACAGTTGTGTGTTTCAGCTCGACAAACGCCTAATCTTATTAGGATGAAGAGAATGCCGCACGGTTTTTTGGACATCCAGCTATTTTGTGGAGGGTTTTGTGTATAGTTTTCAATGGGATTGTTTAATAAACACATAGAGAAGTCATGAATACGGAACGAAGGAGGAGAAGCCGCCCCGGCACACCTTCATGGAACTCATCAGCCGCTGCAAACGTGTCTATTTATGGCGCTCGCCGCGGGACTATGGGCCTATTTATGGAGCTGCAGCAGACATGCACAGGTGCCTCTTTCTGGGTGGAGTGGGTGCTCGAGTGTTGCACTCCAGGGGAAGTGGGTGCTTAGGTGTCTCACTCTAGATACAGTAGGTGCTAGTGCGGTACATGGCCGGGTAGAGGGGAACCCAGGAAGAGTTGCCAGAGTAGCTCTAGCAATGTTGTGGCAGCTAAGTGGTGAGGGTCACTTGGGCACTTGTCACGGTAGCCTGGAGTGGCGTTGTTACCCATCCCCGGTTGGACGGCTTTCGTGTCCAATGGTTCTGGTAGCCCAAGTTTACGCTGTTGTGTTGGTGCAAAAGAATAGCCAGAATCCAATGACTTAACCAGAATAATGTCTGTTTAATCTTCAGCGCTTCAGTGCAATACTCAAAAATAAGTTTCTGTTTCAATAACAACAAATCTCATACATTTACTGAACAGGATAGCCGTGCATTACGCAGTGGAATACGTAGGCTAACTGCAGCTTTGCTCCACTCGGGTCAGTGCGTAACTAGATCCAGTTCACTGTCCTGTACAGTGTGGCTAGTATCCCTGGTGTGGACAAGGTGTTCCTCAGAGGATGTCCTTTCCCTCCTGAGGGGGTCTAGCACTGAATGCTAGTGTTTGCTTGCTGGAAGAACTCTCTGTGTCTTGCTCTCTCTCTCTGACTAGACTGAGCTGCTAGGTGGAGTGGGTGCTCAGGTGTCTCACTCTGGGTGGAGTGGGTGCTCAAGTGTTTCACTCCAGGTAAGGTGGGCACTCAGGTATCCTGCTCTGGATGCAGTAGGTGTCTCACTGGGGAGTGGGTACTCAAGTAGCTCTCTCCAGGTGGAGTTCTTGTTTAGACATCCTGCCCCAGGTAGAGTTGGTGCTTCCATGTCTCACTCCAAACAGAGCACTGTGCCAGACTGGAGAGAATACACCCCTTCCTGCAGGACATACAGCAGCTTATAAGTACTGGAAGACTTGAAATGTTTTAATCGAAGTAAAATACAAATCTCTGGCACTTTTTGTGTACTATACCTTTAAGCATTTACTTGGAGAGAAAAAAAAAAAAAACAGGCTGGATTCCTGAGCCTACCTGGAGATCTCACATAGAAAGAGCAGATAAAAGTGGTAATAAATCACATGATGTCACCCAATCCAGAAGAAGAATATTCTATACAACACCAGAAGGATGTAGATTAATATCAATGGGGCATATAACATCATCCTGCCGCCATAGAGGAGGTGATGGTCAGATAAGATGCAGCCAGTGCCAGGCAGCTGCAGCCAAAGCTGATAAATCACAGGGGGCAGCGATACCGTTAGGAATATTGGAGGGGACCCATTCCAACCTGGAGAGGTGACGTCTATGGAATAAAGGGGACAGCTGGGACCCTGAGGCAGACCGGCTCACAAGGTTAGGCTAATGCTCCACCTGGCGCGGTGCCACGTCCAGGGCCGGACTGGGACTTAAAATCAGCCCTGGCAATCAAACCCCAGCAGCCCACATACCATATCATGGTATATCAATTCTGCTTCATTTAGCCATGTCCCCCACTACTCCCTTAAAGGGAACCAATCAGCCCGTTTGAGCTGATATGGTTCCCTTGAGCATTGTATAAAGTACCTGGAGCGGCCCTGGCACGTACCGTCTGCAGCAGGTGCTTTATAACGGAGAAAATGACTTTTATTCCCCGGCTTGTGACTAGATACGAGCGGGGAAGTAGTCATGGTGGTCGGCTCCCCGCTCGTATCTAGTCACTGCGCTCTGCCTGTCAGCGCGCTCGGCGGAATGATTGACAGGCAGAGAGGCCAGTAACGGACCTCTCTGCCTGTCAATCATCCCCTCTGAGCGCGCTGACAGGCAGAGCGCAGTGACTAGATACGAGCGGGGAGCCGACCACCATGACTACTTCCCCGCTCGTATCTAGTCACGAGCCGGGGAATAAAAGTCATTTTCTCCGTTATAAAGCACCTGCTGTGGCCGCGGCCGGTACATGCCAGGGCCCCTCCAGGTGCTTTATACAATGCTCAAGGGAACCATATCAGCCCAAACAGGCTGATTGGTTCCCTTTAAACATGTGAACTCCACCATCAGCACCTAAAAATAATGATATAACATAATCTGCTGTGGATTTGATGCGGCATATTTATGTGTTTATTTCAACTGATTAAATCAGAAGCATCAAATCCGCATTGGATTAGGTATGAACGTGCCCTTAAAGGGAACCTGGGAGGTCTATACCAGGTACAGAGCTGTAGATCCCAGCGTACAGGTCAGGGACTGGACCTTTAGTCCAGTGCAAACCTCTATAATCATTCTTTTTATTACCAGCTGAAGTGTCACAGAGGTGGAGCCACAGCAGCAACTTCTGCCCCCGTCCCTTCCTGCTCTGACTGATGGACGTATAGGTTGGTGCTGCTGCTGCTGCTGTTGTGAAAATTTAGTTGGTAATGAAAAGGACAATTATAAAAGTTTACACTGGACTAAAGGTCCTGTCAGTGATATCTCCCTCACACCTGTCTGCTGAGATCTACAGCCCTAGACCTGGTATGGACCTCACAGATTCCCTTTAAAGGAGAAAAACATGGCCACCTTCTTCCAGAAACAGCGCCACACTCTTCTTCAGTTTGTGTGAGGTATTGCAGCTCAGTTCCATTGAAATGAATGGAGCCAAGTTGTAATACCTCACATAACCTGAAGACAGGGGTGGTCCTGTTTTTGGACAAAAGTTACTATATTTTTTTTAATCCCTTTTATCCTGACTATGTCTGCACTCCATATAATGGCGTGCGTGGTAAGGTTTTAATTATTAAAATGTGTCTGGTTGTGATCTCATGTGTAATCAAAGCTACATAATAAGCTGGTAGATAGATATTTCCTACTGGATATCTATCTATCTATCTATCTATCTATCTATCTATCTGTCTCCTATCTATCTATCTATCTATCTCCTATCTATCTCCTATCTATCTATCTCCTATCTATCTATCTATCTATCTATCTATCTATCTATCTATCTATCTATCTCCTATCTATCTATCTATCTATCTATCTCCTATCTATCTCCTATCTATCTATCTATCTATCTATCTATCTATCTCCTATCTATCTATCTATCTATCTATCTATCTCCTATCTATCTATCTATCTATCTATCTATCTATGTATCTATCTGTCTCCTATCTATCTATCTATCTATCTATCTATCTCCTATCTATCTCCTATCTATCTATCTCCTATCTATCTCCTATCTATCTATCTCCTATCTATCTCCTATCTATCTATCTATCTATCTATCTATCTATCTCCTATCTATCTATCTATCTATCTATCTATCTATCTATCTATCTCCTATCTATCTCCTATCTATCTATCTATCTATCTCCTATCTATCTATCTATCTATCTATCTATCTCCCTATCTCCTATCTATCTATCTCCTATCTATCTATCTATCTATCTATCTATCTATCTATCTATCTATCTATCTATCTATCTATCTCCTATCTATCTATCTCCTATCTATCTATCTATCTCCTATCTATCTCCTATCTATCTATCTATCTATCTATCTATCTATCTATCTATCTATCTCCTATCTATCTATCTATCTATCTCCTATCTATCTATCTCCTATCTATCTATCTATCTATCTATCTCCTATCTATCTCCTATCTATCTATCTATCTATCTATCTATCTATCTCCTATCTATCTATCTATCTATCTATCTATCTATCTATCTATCTATCTATCTCCCTATCTCCTATCTATCTATCTCCTATCTATCTATCTATCTATCTATCTATCTATCTATCTATCTATCTATCTATCTATATATCTATCTATCTATCTCCTATCTATCTATCTCCCTATCTCCTATCTATCTATCTCCTATCTATCTATCTATCTATCTATCTCCTATCTATCTATCTCCTATCTATCTATCTCCTATCTATCTGTCTCCTATCTATCTATCTCCTATCTATCTATCTAGAACTTTCTGTGCATGATAATAGTCATAGTTAATAACACCAGTAAGCAAATATTATTCCCATACTGTACACATTTCTGCCATACTGTTTCTAAGCAAACCCACTAATATTGCCAATACTACCAGTATATAAGTAACAAATAATATCACCACACCATGAGCACAGCCAATACCACCACATAATGACTAATACCGCTACACTGTGACTGAACACAATCCACTATATAAAACACTAATATTACCAATAATACGAGTAATACCATCACACCATGCCCACTACCCTCAGCATACGGTGACTGGATACCACTATACTGGCACCAAATAACAGCCACCATATAAAGACCAATATTCTCCCAAAGCAGTGACAATAGAACACAGGTGTTACACTCCGTCCCTCCAGCTGTTACAGAACTACAAATACCATCACGACTGGACAGCTAAAGCATGACGGGAATTGTAGTTTTGCAACACCTGGAGGGCCTGAGTGTGACACCCCTGATACCGAGGTAGATCCCAGCTGTGTAAAGGTTCTGCAGACCTTATAAGTGATTATAGTGCAATTACATCCTGTAACTCACAGTAGGCGTCTTCTCTGCATGAAGAGACGTCCACTTTTCCTTTTCTTCTCCATCTGGCTCCGGCCATCATGAAGGCTTCTCTGGCCATTACTCCTCTCCACGGGATCTGTCAGACAGACATTTTAGGCTTCTTGCTCCAGCAACATCTTCCTCTATACATCCTCATCTATACATCCCTCCATATATAATAGGCTCCCCTCCCCCGCTGCACATCTCTCCATATAGAATAGCCCCCCTGCTGTACATCCCCCCCATATAGAATAGCCCCCCGTGCATCCCCCAATATAGAATAGCCCCTTCTGCATCCCCAATATAGAATAGCCCCCCCGTGCACCCCCCAATATAGAATAGCCCCCCTGCATCCCCCAATATAGATTAGCCCCCCCTGAACATCCCCCCATATAGAATAGCCCTCTAAGCATCCCCCCATATAGAATAGCCCCCCTGAACATCCCCCCATATAGAATAGCCCTCTGAGCATCCCCCCATATAGAATAGCCCTCTGAGCATCCCCCATATAGAATATTGCCCGTTTGCAAACCGTTCCCATTGAATAAGACATCGTTCGGTTGTTCGCAGTAGAATACCCCCGTGCATCCCCCCAATATAGAGTAGCCCCCCTGTGCATCCCCCAATATAGAATAGCCTCCCCTGTGCATCCCTCAATATAGAATATCCTCCCCTGTGCATCCCCCAATATAGAATATCCTCCCCTGTGCATCCCCCAATATAGAATAGCCTCCCCTGTGCATCCCCAATATAGAATAGCCCCCCCGTGCATCCTCCCAATATAGAATAGCCTCCCCCTGTGCCTCCCCCAATATAGAATAGCCTCCCCTGTGCCTCCCCCCAATATAGAATAGCCCTCCTGTGCATCCCCCCAATATAGAATAGCCCCCCCTGTGCCTCCCCCCAATATAGAATAGCCCCCCTGTGCATCCCCCAATATAGAACAGTCCCCCCTGTGCCTCCCCCCAATATAGAATAGCCCCCCCTGTGCATCCCCCCCAATATAGAATAGCCTCCCCCTGTGCCTCCCCCCTAATATAGAATACCCTTCCCCTGTGCCTCCCCCCAATATAGAATACCCTTCCCCTGTGCCTCCCCCCAATATAGAATAGCCCCCCTGTGCATCCCCCCCAATATAGAATAGCCTCCCCCTGTGCCTCCCCCAATATAGAATAGCCTCCCCTGTGCCTCCCCCCAATATAGAATAGCCCCCCTGTGCATCCCCCCAATATAGAATAGCCTCCCCCTGTGCCTCCCCCCCAATATAGAATAGCCTCCCCCTGTGCCTCCCCCCCCCCAATATAGAATACCCTTCCCCTGTGCATCCCCCCAATATAGAATAGCCCCCCCTGTGCCTCCCCCCAATATAGAATAGCCCCCCCTGTGCATCCCCCCTCATAGAATAGCCCCCCCTGTGCCTCCCCCCAATATAGAATAGCCCCCCCTGTGCATCCCCCCCAATATAGAATAGCCTCCCCCTGTGCCTCCCCCCTAATATAGAATAGCCCCCCTGTGCATCCCCCCCAATATAGAATAGCCTCCCCCTGTGCCTCCCCCTGTGCCTCCCCCCTAATATAGAATACCCTTCCCCTGTGCATCCCCCCAATATAGAATAGCCTCCCCCTGTGCCTCCCCCCCAATATAGAATAGCCTCCCCCTGTGCCCCCCCCCCCCCCCCAATATAGAATACCCTTCCCCTGTGCCTCCCCCCCAATATAGAATACCCTTCCCCTGTGCCTCCCCCCAATATAGAATAGCCCCCCCTCTGTGCCTCTCCCCCCAATATAGAATAGCCCCCCCCCCCCCCCGTGCCTCCCCCCCACCATGGCTACATGTTAAGGGGTTAAAAAAAAAACACACATTCTCACCTGTCACCTCGCTCCCGGCAGCTTCATCCTTCCGGTCCCGGATCTTTAGTCTGCAGCCTCTTCTCCCTGCTGCAGCGCGGCGGCGGCGTCTCTTCTCACAGGTCCTCAGCGGCGCGTCAGGGAAGTGACGTCAGCCGCTGGGGTCCTGTCAGAGGTGCCTGCAGACGTGCCTGCAGACGTGCCTGCGCGCGGCACGTCTGCAGCCCCGGGCCGGCCCTGACACCTTCCAGCTAGGAAGACTGGCCGGCCACAGGAGTGACTGGCAGGGCCGGGGGCCAATGGCTCCCTGGCTCTGTCAGTCAGAGGCAGAGTGCGGCCGCTGCAAACTGTGAGCGTTCATCTTGAACGCTCACAGTTAAAGGGCCAGGGCGCCGGCTCTCTGCAGAGGCTGAATGAATAGCGCAGCGGCCGGCTGCGCTATTCTTGCAGCCACTGCTGGGGGCCGGCGCACATGGGGGCCAGGAACGGCGGCCCCCGGATTGGTAATACTGGCAGCCCAGCGGGCATTTGCCCGCTTTGCCAGATTACCAATCCGGGCCTGGCCACGTCTATGGAGACACGCTGCCCCGGCACCCCCAGCTCTCAGGTGCTGGCAGCCATTTAGGGGACGTGATGTATTAAATATCATGGTGACTGCAGCAGCGGAGGAGACCGGAATCTCTGGAATTTTCGAGTGAAAAGAATAGAAAATAAAGATAAAAAAGCGAGGACGTCTAAGCGATTAACATCCCCATCTGGCTGCAGTCCGCCCCTGCCTGTAGTCTACTGTAAGCTGCCGTACAGCCACGACACTCTGGACAAATACAGGGACAATGCCCTAAAGATGTACAGTGAGGCACTTCCCCTTTAAGGAGTTATGATATCACAGGAGTGATGATGTCACCTACTTATGACACTATAGCTTTCTACTGTAATATCACATTGGTAAAGGGATTGTTCACCATTTTTTTTCTCTTAAATCAACTGGTTTCAGAGAGTGCCACAAAGAGATTTGTAATTTACTTCTATTTAAAATTCCTGAGTCTTCCAGTACTTATGAGCTGCTGTATGTCCTGCAGGAAGTGATGTATTCTCTCCAGTCTGACACAGTGCTCTCTGCTGCCACCTCTGTCCATGTCAGGAACTGTCCAGAGCAGCAGCAAATCCCCATAGAAAACCTCTCCTGCTCTGGACAGTTCCTGACATGGACAGAGGTGGCAGCAGAGAGCGCTGTGTCAGACTGAAAAGAATACACCACTTCCTGCAGGACATACAGCAGCTCGCACAACAACGCACCATGCTGGGAGGATTTATTGTTATTTTTATTATTATTATTATTATTATTATTATTATTAGGCCCTCACTCCTCATGTATGGATAATTATATGTAACTCTGTAACGTATATTTTTTGTCTATGTATGTACCCCCGGAATTGTTAAGTGCTGCGGAATCTGTTGGCGCTATATAAATAAAAATTATTATTATTTGGATTGAGCCTTATAGGGTATTTTTCCCCTCTCCTCTGGATGAGCACATGGGGCATATACCACATAATGGGCCGGTGTCAGGTTCTGAACCTTATAAACTATGTGACTATAAGTAACCGTATGTAGCCAGAGTTCTTATAGAGGTTTCTGTGGCTTTAATCTGGACTCAGAGCTATTATCCTGATCCCTTCATTCACCCAATCGACCATTTTATTTTATTTTTTATAATTGGCCATTTCATACAGCTGATCAAACTCTCCACTGATTTAAGGGGCTCCTTCATTCATCAGATCGGCCCCTTCATTCATATAACGGTCCCCTCCATTCATATAACAATGGTCCTTTCCATTCATACAACGGTCCCCTCCATTCATATAACAATGGTCTTTTCCATTCATATAACGGTCCCCTCCATTCATATAACAATGGTCCTTTCCATTCATATAACGGTTCCCTCCATTCATATAACAATGGTCCCCTCCATTCGTATAACTGCCCCCTCCATTCATACAACGGTCCCCTCCATTCATATAACAATGGTCTTTTCCATTCATATAACGGTCCCCTCCATTCATATAACAATGGTCTTTTCCATTCATATAACCGTCCCCTACATTCATATAACAATGGTCCCCTCCATTCATATAACTATGGTCCCCTCCATTCATATAACAATGGTCCCTTCCATTCATATAACAATGGTCCCTTCCATTCATATAACCGTCCCCTACATTCATATAACAATGGTCCCCTCCATTCATATAACTATGGTCCCCTCCATTCATATAACTATGGTCCCCTCCATTCGTATAACTGCCCCCTCCATTCATATAATGGTCCCCTCCATTCATATAATGGTCCCCTCTATTCATATAACTGCCCCCTCCATTCGTATAACTGCCCCCTCCCTTCGTATAATGGTCCCCTCTTTTCATATAACTGCCCCCTCCATTCATATAACTGCCCCCTTCTATTCATATAACTGTCCCCTCTATTCATATAACTGTCCCCTCTATTCATATAATGGTCCCCTCCATTCATATAGCAATGGTCCCCTCCATTCGTATAACTGCCCCCTCTATTCGTATAACTGCCCCCTCCATTCATATAACCTTCTTTTGATTCACTCAACAAATGTCTATACGTCCTCTTATCTATGAGCACCATTGTGTATCCGAGCTGTCAGCTCCACAATCACAGGGCTGCTAAGCAACAGATGGGAGCAAAAATCAATGGACGAGGGAGAAGTAGTCACTATGCATCATAATGTCCAGCACATAGGAGACAGAGGATGGCTTCACACCTCTGAGGGTGTATCACACAGGCTTAGATACAGCCCAGCAGATAGCATCTCACATCGTACAGATACAGCATCACATAGTATAGGATTAGATACAGCAGCTCAGCAGACTGTATCATAGGGTTAGATACAGAATTATATAGTATAGGATTAGATACAGCAGCTCAGCAGACAGATTCATACATGACAGGCTGAGGTAAAGTGACCCAGTAGACAGCGTCATACAGTATAAGATTAGATACAGCATTATGTACTGTTGTACAGGATTAGATACAGCATTATACAATATAAGATTAGATACAGCATTATGTACTGTTGTATAGGATTAGATACAGCATTATACAATATAAGATTAGATACAGCATTATGTACTGTTGTATAGGATTAGATACAGCATTATACAATATAAGATTAGATACAGCATTATGTACTGTTGTATAGGATTAGATACATCATCACACAGTATAGGATTATACATGTCCTAAAGTATAGGATTAAACAGCATCATATGGTATAGGATTAGATACATCATCATACAGTATAGGATTAGACACAGGATCATATGGTATAGGATTAGATCATATAACACATAGTAACATGCCATAGGATTAGATACAGCAGCTCAGCAGACAGTATCACTCATGATAGGATTAGATACGGCAGCTCAGCAGACAGTATCATTCATGAAAGGATTAGATACAGCAGCTCAGCAGACAGTATCACTCATGATAGGATTAGATACAGCGGTTCAGCAGATAGTATCACTCATGATAGGATTAGATACAGCAGCTCAGCAGACAGTATCACTCATGATAGGATTAGATACGGCAGCTCAGCAGACAGTATCATTCATGAAAGGATTAGTTAGATACAGCAGCTCAGCAGACAGTATCACTCATGATAGGATTAGATACAGCGGTTCAGCAGATAGTATCACTCATGATAGGATTAGATACAGCGGCTCAGCAGATAGTATCACACATGATAGGATTAGATACAGCGGTTCAGCAGATAGTATCACTCATGATAGGATTAGATACAGCAGCTCAGCAGACAGTAATACGCTATAGGTGACGGGTCAGATATACAGGAGCAGTAGACCTAGATACAGCCTTTTAGCAGGTAGTAGCACATGATGGTCTTAGATACACTGGCTGGGTGATACACTCTCCCTATAATGCATGCGCTGTGACCGGGTCTCCATCGCTGACATTGCTTCCAGAACTTTCTATCAGGACTTGAGATGAATGGCAGAACACCTTGGCAGAATGTTAAGTGCGAATTATTCACCACGGGGCAGTAAAGAAACTCTATGAAGCCCCACGAAGCGCCGGCCGTAAAGGAAGGGAAGCGCCATGAATCACCGCTACATTAATGACTCTCCACTCCTCCGAGTTGATTGTAAATTGGTAATAAAATGCATTATTCATTTCCGAGGACGATGACTATGAATCCGCTTCACTTTAATTAACTAGAATTTAGAAGGACAGAAGATTCCAAACATCCGGCGGTCCGCATCCCCTCCACCCATCATGGCATATATAGTCCACCATACACGGCAGCACCGGCCAATGCACTGAACCCCAAGGGCTCAAAATACCATGGGAGCAAGCTGGGAGTTGTAGTTCTGCAACAGCTGGAGAACCTCAGATTGGGGGACATTGCATTAGACCAGAGGTGAGGAAGCTTCGGCCATCCATGCACGCTGGATGGCAATTGAAGAGCTGAACAGTTCCCCATACCTAAAATAGACCATGCCAATTGATGTCAGGGCATGCTGGGAGTTGTAGTCCTGCAACAGCTAGAGTCACAGATTGGGTCTCACTAGTCTAATGTGTATAGTGGCCTCTCTGGGGAAGGATGTTGCATTTTATCAGTCCGATCCTTTTGTTTTCATGGACATAAACCACAACCTAAGCTGATGTGTCTGTCTGGCAACAGTTTACTCCTCCATCTGCAATCAGAGAGCGTGCACGCCCGGGTGACCTGACCATTCATGTGAATGGAGGGATCTCTGCTAGCCGACTCCATCCATCCTCTCTATAGCGCTGCCTTTACACAGCAGTAATGTGTTACACTATCCTTTACTGCAGGACACTAATAAATTGTAACAAATCAGAAATGCCCCATTCCCTGTAATAATTCCAGTAATAATCCCAGTAATATCTCATTCCCAGTAACAATCCCAGCAATGCCCCATTCCCTGTAATAATCCCAGCAATGCCCCATTCCCTGTAATAATCCCAGTAATATCTCATTCCCAGTAATAATTCCAGCAATCAGGCCCGGATTGGTAATCTGGCAAAGCGGGCAAATGCCCGCTGGGCTGCCAGTATTACCAATCCGGGGGCCGCCGTTCCTGGCCCCCATGTGCGCCGGCCCCCAGCAGTGGCTGCAAGAATAGCGCAGCCGGCCGCTGCGCTATTCATTCAGCCTCTGCAGAGAGCCGGCGCCCTGGCCCTTTAACTGTGAGCGTTCAAGATGAACGCTCACAGTTTGCAGCGGCCGCACTCTGCCTCTGACTGACAGAGCCAGGGAGCCATTGGCCCCCGGCCCTGCCAGTCACTCCTGTGGCCGGCCAGTCTTCCTAGCTGGAAGGTGTCAGGGCCGGCCCGGGGCTGCAGACGTGCCGCGCGCAGGCACGTCTGCAGGCACCTCTGACAGGACCCCAGCGGCTGACGTCACTTCCCTGACGCGCCGCTGAGGACATGTGAGAAGAGACGCCGCCGCCGCGCTGCAGCAGGGAGAAGAGGCTGCAGACTAAAGATCCGGGACCGGAAGGATGAAGCTGCCGGGAGCGAGGTGACAGGTGAGAATGTGTGTTTTTTTTTTAACCCCTTAACATGTAGCCATGGTGGGGGGGAGGCACGGGGGGGGGGGCTATTCTATATTGGGGGGAGAGGCACAGAGGGGGGGCTATTCTATATTGGGGGGAGGCACAGGGGAAGGGTATTCTATATTGGGGGGGAGGCACAGGGGAAGGGTATTCTATATTGGGGGGGGGGGGGAGGCACAGGGGGAGGCTATTCTATATGGGGGGGGAGGCACAGGGGGAGGCTATTCTATATTGGGGGGATGCACAGGGGAAGGGTATTCTATATTAGGGGGGAGGCACAGGGGGAGGCACAGGGGGAGGCTATTCTATATTGGGGGGGATGCACAGGGGGGCTATTCTATATTAGGGGGGAGGCACAGGGGGAGGCTATTCTATATTGGGGGGGATGCACAGGGGGGGCTATTCTATATTGGGGGGAGGCACAGGGGGGGCTATTCTATGAGGGGGGATGCACAGGGGGGGCTATTCTATATTGGGGGGAGGCACAGGGGGGGCTATTCTATATTGGGGGGATGCACAGGGGAAGGGTATTCTATATTGGGGGGGGGGGAGGCACAGGGGGAGGCTATTCTATATTGGGGGGGAGGCACAGGGGGAGGCTATTCTATATTGGGGGGATGCACAGGGGGGCTATTCTATATTGGGGGGGAGGCACAGGGGAGGCTATTCTATATTGGGGGAGGCACAGGGGGAGGCTATTCTATATTGGGGGGGATGCACAGGGGGGCTATTCTATATTGGGGGGAGGCACAGGGGAAGGGTATTCTATATTGGGGGGAGGCACAGGGGAAGGGTATTCTATATTAGGGGGGAGGCACAGGGGGAGGCTATTCTATATTGGGGGGGATGCACAGGGGGGGCTATTCTATATTGGGGGGAGGCACAGGGGGGACTGTTCTATATTGGGGGGATGCACAGGGGGGCTATTCTATATTGGGGGGAGGCACAGGGGGGGCTATTCTATATTGGGGGGATGCACAGGAGGGCTATTCTATATTGGGGGGAGGCACAGGGGAGGCTATTCTATATTGGGGGAGGCACAGGGGGAGGCTATTCTATATTGGGAGGATGCACGGGGGGGCTATTCTATATTGGGGATGCACAGGGGAGGCTATTCTATATTGGGGGATGCACAGGGGAGGATATTCTATATTGGGGGATGCACAGGGGAGGATATTCTATATTGAGGGATGCACAGGGGAGGCTATTCTATATTGGGGGATGCACAGGGGGGCTACTCTATATTGGGGGGATGCACGGGGGTATTCTACTGCGAACAACCGAACGATGTCTTATTCAATGGGAACGGTTTGCAAACGGGCAATATTCTATATGGGGGATGCTCAGAGGGCTATTCTATATGGGGGGATGCTCAGAGGGCTATTCTATATGGGGGGATGTTCAGGGGGGCTATTCTATATGGGGGGATGCTTAGAGGGCTATTCTATATGGGGGGATGTTCAGGGGGGGCTAATCTATATTGGGGGATGCAGGGGGGCTATTCTATATTGGGGGGTGCACGGGGGGGCTATTCTATATTGGGGATGCAGAAGGGGCTATTCTATATTGGGGGATGCACGGGGGGCTATTCTATATGGGGGGGATGTACAGCAGGGGGGCTATTCTATATGGAGAGATGTGCAGCGGGGGAGGGGAGCCTATTATATATGGAGGGATGTATAGATGAGGATGTATAGAGGAAGATGTTGCTGGAGCAAGAAGCCTAAAATGTCTGTCTGACAGATCCCGTGGAGAGGAGTAATGGCCAGAGAAGCCTTCATGATGGCCGGAGCCAGATGGAGAAGAAAAGGAAAAGTGGACGTCTCTTCATGCAGAGAAGACGCCTACTGTGAGTTACAGGATGTAATTGCACTATAATCACTTATAAGGTCTGCAGAACCTTTACACAGCTGGGATCTACCTCGGTATCAGGGGTGTCACACTCAGGCCCTCCAGGTGTTGCAAAACTACAATTCCCGTCATGCTTTAGCTGTCCAGTCGTGATGGTATTTGTAGTTCTGTAACAGCTGGAGGGACGGAGTGTAACACCTGTGTTCTATTGTCACTGCTTTGGGAGAATATTGGTCTTTATATGGTGGCTGTTATTTGGTGCCAGTATAGTGGTATCCAGTCACCGTATGCTGAGGGTAGTGGGCATGGTGTGATGGTATTACTCGTATTATTGGTAATATTAGTGTTTTATATAGTGGATTGTGTTCAGTCACAGTGTAGCGGTATTAGTCATTATGTGGTGGTATTGGCTGTGCTCATGGTGTGGTGATATTATTTGTTACTTATATACTGGTAGTATTGGCAATATTAGTGGGTTTGCTTAGAAACAGTATGGCAGAAATGTGTACAGTATGGGAATAATATTTGCTTACTGGTGTTATTAACTATGACTATTATCATGCACAGAAAGTTCTAGATAGATAGATAGGAGATAGATAGATAGGAGACAGATAGATAGGAGATAGATAGATAGGAGATAGATAGATAGGAGATAGATAGATAGATAGATAGATAGATAGATAGGAGATAGATAGATAGGAGATAGGGAGATAGATAGATAGGAGATAGATAGATAGATAGATAGATATATAGATAGATAGATAGATAGATAGATAGATAGATAGATAGATAGATAGATAGGAGATAGATAGATAGGAGATAGGGAGATAGATAGATAGATAGATAGGAGATAGATAGATAGATAGATAGATAGATAGATAGATAGATAGATAGATAGATAGATAGGAGATAGATAGGAGATAGATAGATAGATAGATAGATAGGAGATAGATAGATAGGAGATAGATAGATAGATAGATAGATAGATAGATAGATAGATAGATAGGAGATAGATAGATAGATAGATAGATAGATAGATAGATAGATAGATAGATAGGAGATAGATAGGAGATAGATAGATAGATAGGAGATAGATAGATAGGAGATAGATAGATAGATAGATAGATAGATAGATAGATAGATAGATAGATAGATAGATAGGAGATAGATAGATAGGAGATAGGGAGATAGATAGATAGATAGATAGATAGATAGATAGATAGATAGATAGATAGATAGGAGATAGATAGATAGATAGATAGATAGGAGATAGATAGGAGATAGATAGATAGATAGATAGATAGATAGATAGATAGATAGATAGATAGATAGATAGGAGATAGATAGATAGGAGATAGATAGATAGGAGATAGATAGGAGATAGATAGATAGGAGATAGATAGGAGATAGATAGATAGGAGATAGATAGGAGATAGATAGATAGATAGATAGATAGATAGGAGACAGATAGATACATAGATAGATAGATAGATAGATAGATAGATAGATAGATAGATAGGAGATAGATAGATAGATAGATAGATAGATAGATAGATAGGAGATAGATAGATAGATAGATAGATAGGAGATAGATAGGAGATAGATAGATAGATAGATAGATAGATAGATAGATAGATAGATAGATAGGAGATAGATAGATAGATAGATAGATAGATAGGAGATAGATAGATAGGAGATAGATAGGAGATAGATAGGAGATAGATAGATAGATAGATAGGAGACAGATAGATAGATAGATAGATAGATAGATAGATAGATAGATAGATAGATAGATATCCAGTAGGAAATATCTATCTACCAGCTTATTATGTAGCTTTGATTACACATGAGATCACAACCAGACACATTTTAATAATTAAAACCTTACCACGCACGCCATTATATGGAGTGCAGACATAGTCAGGATAAAAGGGATTAAAAAAAATATAGTAACTTTTGTCCAAAAACAGGACCACCCCTGTCTTCAGGTTATGTGAGGTATTACAACTTGGCTCCATTCATTTCAATGGAACTGAGCTGCAATACCTCACACAAACTGAAGAAGAGTGTGGCGCTGTTTCTGGAAGAAGGTGGCCATGTTTTTCTCCTTTAAAGGGAATCTGTGAGGTCCATACCAGGTCTAGGGCTGTAGATCTCAGCAGACAGGTGTGAGGGAGATATCACTGACAGGACCTTTAGTCCAGTGTAAACTTTTATAATTGTCCTTTTCATTACCAACTAAATTTTCACAACAGCAGCAGCAGCAGCACCAACCTATACGTCCATCAGTCAGAGCAGGAAGGGACGGGGGCAGAAGTTGCTGCTGTGGCTCCACCTCTGTGACACTTCAGCTGGTAATAAAAAGAATGATTATAGAGGTTTGCACTGGACTAAAGGTCCAGTCCCTGACCTGTACGCTGGGATCTACAGCTCTGTACCTGGTATAGACCTCCCAGGTTCCCTTTAAGGGCACGTTCATACCTAATCCAATGCGGATTTGATGCTTCTGATTTAATCAGTTGAAATAAACACATAAATATGCCGCATCAAATCCACAGCAGATTATGTTATATCATTATTTTTAGGTGCTGATGGTGGAGTTCACATGTTTAAAGGGAACCAATCAGCCTGTTTGGGCTGATATGGTTCCCTTGAGCATTGTATAAAGCACCTGGAGGGGCCCTGGCATGTACCGGCCGCGGCCACAGCAGGTGCTTTATAACGGAGAAAATGACTTTTATTCCCCGGCTCGTGACTAGATACGAGCGGGGAAGTAGTCATGGTGGTCGGCTCCCCGCTCGTATCTAGTCACTGCGCTCTGCCTGTCAGCGCGCTCAGAGGGGATGATTGACAGGCAGAGAGGTCCGTTACTGGCCTCTCTGCCTGTCAATCATTCCGCCGAGCGCGCTGACAGGCAGAGCGCAGTGACTAGATACGAGCGGGGAGCCGACCACCATGACTACTTCCCCGCTCGTATCTAGTCACAAGCCGGGGAATAAAAGTCATTTTCTCCGTTATAAAGCACCTGCTGCAGACGGTACGTGCCAGGGCCGCTCCAGGTACTTTATACAATGCTCAAGGGAACCATATCAGCTCAAACGGGCTGATTGGTTCCCTTTAAGGGAGTAGTGGGGGACATGGCTAAATGAAGCAGAATTGATATACCATGATATGGTATGTGGGCTGCTGGGGTTTGATTGCCAGGGCTGATTTTAAGTCCCAGTCCGGCCCTGCCAGCAATGCCCCATTCCCTGTAATAATCCCAGTAATATCTCATTACCAGTAACAATCCCAGCAATGCCCCATTCCCTGTAATAATACCAGTAACAATCCCAGCAATGCCCCATTCCCTGTAATAATACCAGTAACAATCCCAGCAATGCCCCATTCCCTGTAATAATACCAGTAATAATCCCAGTAATATCTCATTCCCTGTAATAATCCCAGCAATACCCCATTCCCTGTAATAATACCAGTAACAATCCCAGCAATGCCCCATTCCCTGTAATAATCCCAGTAATATCTCATTCCCAGTAACAATCCCAGCAATGCCCCATTCCCTGTAATAATCCCAGTAACAATCCCAGCAATGCCCCATTCCCAGTAACAATCCCAGCAATGCCCCATTCCCTGTAATAATCCCAGTAATGATTCCAGTATTATCTCATTCCCAGTAACAATCCCAGTAATGTCGCATTCCCAGTAATTTCCCATTCCATATAACAATCCCAGTAATGTTCCCAGTAATAAAGCCAGTAAGGCCTTATACATAATGCCTGGGCAGTGACCTGACTCCACTTCTACATAAAGAAACATTCCTATTATCTCTCCTTATGGGTCGAGGGGTTCACTTATTTATATGACCCCTATAATGCATTAGATCAGTTGGTGGTACACTGGGGGCACGTCCATGACTTCCACCATAATCACTGAATCACCTGAACTCCGTTCTCTGCTAATAGAAACTTTGTGACAATGAAAGAATCCGGATAATAATTCCATCACCCCCCATTGGTTTCAGCGCAGCAACTGTGGGAGACATGTAGGAGACTCCCAGTGATGGACACAGCAAAGCCAACTCCCCCAAGACTCCTCATCCTCTCAATATGGACAATGGCTGGAGTCCAAGCCTGTGGCCCCGACTGATGGCACCTTCTGACCTATTACTGCAACAAGATACATTTAAAGGGTACTCCGGAGGGAAAAAAAATTTCAGATCATCTGCCATAAAAAAATTTATATAGATTTGGAAATTACTTATTTTTAAAAATCCCCAGTCTTCCAGTACTTGTCAGATGCTGTATGTCCCGCAGGAAGTTGTGCATTCCCCCCAGTCTGACACAGTGCTCTCTGCTGCCACCTCTGTCCATGTCAGGAACTGTCCAGAGCAGGAGAGATTTTCTAAAGGAATTTGCTGCTGCTCTGGACAGTTCCTGACATGGACAGAGGTGGCAGCAGAGAGCACTGTGTCAGACTGGAGAGAATACACCACTTCCTGCAGGACATACAGCAGCTGATAAGTACTGGAAGACTGGAGATTTTTATATAGAAGTAAATTACAAATAAATATATATATATATATATATATATATATATATAACTGACACCAATTGATCTACAAGCATTTTTTTCACCGGAGTACCCTTTTAGGTTGGATTGCCCTTTAAGGGGGTAATCGAGCCAGCACAGGTTACAAAGCTCCAATGTCTTATAGATAAGCTTTGTTACACCAGGCTATGGAAGAAGAAGCTTTGACTATCTGACCCTTTTATTGATCTTTTCCACAGTATTCCATATTTGGTCAAATAAGACTGGCTGAGATTTGTAGTTCCACCATAGCCAAGACCTGCTGGGCTCCCAAAGTCATTATGAGAAGAAACTGTGACAGCCCATAAACTTTACCCGGTCTATTATCTTTTTATAATGAACATTATTGAGAAGTTAGGGGAAGTCGGCGTGGAGAACATTCATAGAAGGCAATCTCAGAGGTAGAATACAGAAATAGAAGGAAAGGAGAAAAAAAATGAAGTCTTAAAGAAATTATTCAATAGTAGCTCATCCTTCAACCTCAACACTTCAACCCCCTTGTGGGGCATAAGTCATTCATAAAAAGAGCCCACAGGGTTTATGTAGGAGATCAAAGCCATAAGTGCAAAGGATATAGATCGGCCTGGCAAGACTCATTCCATAAAGGAGAGAAGAAGAAGAAAAAAAACTATGTCCTACTTTTCAACTTGAAAACTGACAGATGATTTATCATCGAGTTCTCATTCATTTCACCTGCGCCCAATGCAAGTGTAAAAAGGTTCTTACGCCAAATAACAAGAATCAAAAGGCGTAATTTACATGACGCTAGATGTGTCGGACGTGGAGGATTATCGGTAAACAACGGCCAGAACACTGGACGTTCATACAGTGTAAGAACTGAAAATAACTGCCACAATACTATACGCAGTGTAAGAATAACTGACAATAACTGCCACACTACTATACACAGTGTAAGAACAACTAATAACTGCCACAGTACTACATCCAGTGTAATAATAACTGATAATAACTGCCACTATACTATATACCGTGTAAGAATAACTAACAATAACTGCCACTATACTATATACCGTGTAAGAATAACTAACAATAACTGCCACTATACTATATACCGTGTAAGAATAACTGACAATAACTGCCACACTACTATACACAGTGTAAGAACAACTAATAACTGCCACAGTACTACATCCAGTGTAATAACTGCCACAATACTACATCCAGTGTAATAATAACTGATAATAACTGCCACTATACTATATACCGTGTAAGAATAACTGACAATAACTGCCACTATACTATATACAGTGTAAGAATAACTGATAATAACTGCCACAATACTATATACAGTGTAAGAATAACTGACAATAACTGTTACTATAGTATATACCGTGTAAGAATAACTGACAATAACTGCCACACTACTATACACAGTGTAAGAACAACTAATAACTGCCACAGTACTACATCCAGTGTAATAACTGCCACAGTACTACATCCAGTGTAATAACTGCCACAGTACTACATCCAGTGTAATAACTGCCACAGTACTACATCCAGTGTAATAACTGCCACAGTACTACATCCAGTGTAATAACTGCCACAATACTACATCCAGTGTAATAATAACTGATAATAACTGCTACTATACTATATACCGTGTAAGAATAACTGACAATAACTGCCACTATACTATATACAGTGTAAGAATAACTGATAATAACTGCCACAATACTATATACAGTGTAAGAATAACTGCCACAACACTACAGTGTAAGGATAACTGATGATAACTGACACAATACTATATACAGTGTAAGGATAACTGATGATAACTGCCACAATACTACAGTGTAAAAATAACTGACAATTACTGCAACAATACTATACACAGTGTAATAATAACTGTCATAGTACTACACAGTGTAAGAATAACTGACAATAACTGCCACAATACCACATCAGGGTAAGAATAACTGCCACAATACCACATCAGGGTAAGAATAACTGCCACAATACCACATCAGGGTAAGAATAACTGCCACAATACTACATAGTGTAAAAACAACTGGCAATAACTGCAACAATACTATATACATTGTAAGAATAACTGACAATAATGACTGCAATACTACACACAGTGTAATAATAACTGACAATAACTGCCACAATACTATACACAGTGTAATAATAACTGCCACAATACTACATCAGGGTAAGAATAACTGCCACAATACTACATAGTGTAAGAACAACTGGCAATAACTGCAACAATACTATATACATTGTAAGAATAACTGACAATAATGACTGCAATACTACACACAGTGTAATAATAACTGACAATAACTGACACAATACTATACACAGTGTAAAAACAACTAATAACTGCCACAGTACTACATCCAGTGTAATAATAACTGCCACAATACTACATCCAGTGTAATAATAACTGACAATAACTGCAACAATACTATATACAGTGTAAGAATAACTGACAATTACTGCAACAATACTATACACAGTGTAATAATAACTGTCATAGTACTACACAGTGTAAGAATAACTGACAATAACTGCCACAATACTACATCCAGTGTAAGAATAACTGACAATAACTGCAACAATACTATATACAGTGTAAGAATAACTGACAATTACTGCAACAATACTATACACAGTGTAATAATAACTGTCATAGAACTACACAGTGTAAGAATAACTGACAATAACTGCCACAATACCACATCAGGGTAAGAATAACTGACAAACTGCCACAATACTATATACAGTGTAGGAATAACTGACAATAACTGCCACAATACTATACACAGTGTAAGAATAACTGCCACAACACTACAGTGTAAGGATAACTGATGATAACTGCCACAATACTACAGTGTAAAAATAACTGACAATTACTGCAACAATACTATACACAGTGTAATAATAACTGCCACAATACTACATCCAGTGTAAGAATAACTGACAAACTGCCACAATACTATATACAGTGTAAGAATAACTGACAATAACTGCCACAATACCACATCAGGGTAAGAATAACTGCCACAATACTACATAGTGTAAGAACAACTGGCAATAACTGCAACAATACTATATACATTGTAAGGCCGGGTTTACATATGTCCGGCGGTGCAGCGGCGTTTCCCTCCGGCACAGGAGAAAAGCGCCGGAGGGAAACGCATCTTTGAACTGATCCCATTGTTTTCAATGGGATCGTTCAAAATGTGCGGCGGTGAACTAGTGGCCGCCGCATCGCCAGACCGTCGGTGCGTTAGGACGCATCTTGCAGCGTCCTAGCGGACCGCCGCTCCGGTGATGCAGCGCCGCACCAATTCAATCGAATAGAGCGCCGGATGCCTCGCCGGGCAGGATGCATGTCGTTCGGCTCTGGCATCCGGCGTTCAGGCAAATAGTAACACAAAATAAACATATATCTCCCCCTGTGTGCTCTCCCCCTCCCCTATAGTCCCCCCTTGGTCCCCCAGTAGTATATCACCCCCCCCCCCCTGTTTCTCCTCCAGTAGTATATAGCCCCCCTGTTGCCCCCCCAGTAATATTTAGCTTCCCTGTGTGCTCTCCCCCAATTAGTATACAGCATTGCTGTGCGCTCTCCCCCAATGGTATATAGCCCCCCATGTGCGCTCTCCCCCTCCCATATAGCCCCCCTGTGCGCTCTCCCCCTCCCATATAGCCCCCCTGTGCGCTCTCCCCCTCCCATATAGCCCCCCTGTGAGCTCCCCCAATTTAGTATATAGCCCCCGTGCGCTCCCCCGCAAATCCCATTGAAAATGACAGGAAAACATACTGGGGAAAAAAATGTCAACTGATGAGCGCAACTTGTGACAACTGATGACAACTGATGGCAACTGATGGTTTTTAATGAAAAGACGGATAGAAAAACTGATCACAACTGATGCATTTTTGGCATCAGTTGTGACATCAGTTGTGGTCAGTTTTTAGGCAAAAAACGCAACTGATGCCAACTTATATATGTAAACCCAGCCTAAGAATAACTGACAATAACTGCAACAATACTACAGTGTAATAATAACTGCCACAATTTTGCATACAGTGTAAGAATAACTGACAATAACTGCCACAATACTGCAGTGTAATAACTGCCACAATAACTGCCACAATAATATAAACAGTGTAAGAATAACTGACGATAACTGCCACACTACTACATCCAGTGTAATAACTGACAGTAACTGCCACACTACTACATCCAGTGTAATAACTGACAATACTGTCACAATACTACAGTGTAAGAATAACTGACACAACTCTACATACAGTGTAAGAATAACTGACAGTAACTCCTACAATACTTTATATAGTGTAAGACTAACTGACAACTTTATTAGTGTGTTAGTTCATGGATATTTTTGTTGTTGTTGAGGTCATTGTCTTGTAACTTAACACCGTTCTAAGGTCGGTACATGCAGGTGCATAACACGTAATTATGGGACCTCTTTTTAAACTGGTAATGGCACCAACACCAACCACGACTACCCGACCACCTTCAGCAGCAACTTCATATCATGAACGGAGAATCCTGGAAAAGAGCCAATGGCCTATGACTGTGTCCATGTTCTCTAGGCAGCCATAGGACTGAATACAACTTTTTCAGCCCCTGGTAATCCAATGCAGAGCATTCGTGTTTGGACAAACTCAAGGGTGCCGGATTCATGGAGGATCTGTACACTGATATGGCCTGGACTACATGCCATCTGGCACAGATGCCTCCCAACAAGGATGTGCCAGGTCAAAAATCATGCCAGAGTCAGTGCAATGCCTCATTCCAGTCTATAGGACACCAGGTGCAACATTCACAAAAAGGGGGAAGTTCACACACACACAAAAAAAAGTCTTTCAGATCAACTGGTGACAGAAAATGGGAGATCTGTAATTTCCTACTTTTAAAAAAAATCTCCAGTCTTCCAGTACTTATCAGATGCTGTATGTCCTGCAGGAAGTGGTGCAGGAAAGTTTTCTATGGTGATTTGCTGCTGCTCTGGGCAGTTCCTGACATGGACAGAGGTGTCTGATAAGTGTTTGGTTAAAGTAATGATACTTTGATGACCACAATGACTTGACCATTGGAAGGGATTGGCTATTAAATATCTATTTTTTAGATTATTTTTGGCTCTGTTTGGTTGGCGGCCGGCCGGCACCTCCCTACTAGAGGTTTTTTTTTACCTTATATGTTTGTAGACCAGGATTGTCTCGAAAAAGCCTCCATATTGTGTAGAACATTTTTAATGCACCGCAGATAACCCAAGATGGGTTTTTACATGGCCCTGAACTTTCCAGAGATTTTGAAATGTCAAATTTCCTATTCATTTGGGAAAAGACCTATATGAACAAGCTTTGTTCTGGTAAATAATATGGAACCAGCTGCGGGTAACCGGGGTACAGGAATCATCAGCGCGGCTTTGAAGTCTTTGCATGGAGAATACATTTCCAGCATAAAAACCATTGTCATGATGAAATTGTTTGTTTCTGTTTGCCGGCGAGAGCGCACAAGTTGACCTTTATTTTCCCTTCATAAAAAGCGAGATATTCAGTTTGGTACTTAAGAGTCAGAATGACAATATACATCAAAAGCTCCAAAAAGGAACATTAAACAACGCCGCCCGCTTGAAGCAGATGCAGGATGAAATTCGACTAGACGTTTTTCTGGAGGAAATTTAATTTGAAGACATCCCTACAAGTTTACACAACATGCGGCACTAAAACTTCTGTATTGATTTGGGTTTCAGCCATCATGGACGTACAGAAACTAATGGAGGTTGGTTTGACCATCGTACATCTGTCCATAGGACCTAATCCTTCATGTTAAGCTTCGGAACACCCCAAGGAAGCACTGGACTCCTGAGAAGACCCTCGTTCCCTCCTCACTGTTGTTATTTATGCATCTACTCATGAGAAATTAAATCTCGGGATTGGCACCAAAGTCATATCTGAAGGATTTTGCTGGACCTAGTTACAGTACAGGCTCAGTATTGTGTCAGTCCAGTATTTGTCAGGGTCTTCCCTACCCTGCTTATAGTGATGAGGTGAGGTTGTTTTACACCCACTCTTCTTTAGTTCTAATCTGAGAATGGAATCTAATATTACGGATATGCAGCCTCTATAGCATTTGCAATCTCTGACTTCTCTCAGAAAGAAGCATGCACAATGCAACGAATATGTAGAACCTACCATATAGTAATAATGCCCCCCTGTGCCACCATACAGTAATAATGCCTCCTGTGCCACCATACAGTAATGCCCCCTGTTCCACCATACAGTAATAATGCCCCCTGTGCCACCATACAGTAATAATGCCCCCTGTGCCACCATACAGTAATAATGCCCCCTGTGCCACCATATAGTAATAATACGTCCTGTTCCACCATACAGTAATAATGCCCCCCTGTGCCACCATACAGTAATAATGCCCCCCGTGCCACCATACAGTAATGCCCCCTGTGCCACCATACAGTAATAATGCCCCCTGTGCCACCATATAGTAATAATACGTCCTGTTCCACCATACAGTAATAATGCCCACTGTGCCACCATACAGTAATAATGCCTCCTGTGCCACCATACAGTAATAATGCCCCCTCTGCCACCATATAGTAATACGTCCTGTTCCACCATACAGTAATAATGCCCCCTGTGCCACCATATAGTAATAATACGTCCTGTTCCACCATACAGTAATAATGCCCCCCGTGCCACCATACAGTAATAATGCCCCCTGCGCCACCATATAGTAATACGTCCTTTGCCACCATACAGTAATAATTCCTCCTCTGCCACTATACAGTAATACCTCCTGTGCCACCATACAGTAATAATGCCCACTGTGCCACCATACAGTAATAATTCCTCCTCTGCCACTATACAGTAATACCTCCTATGCCACCATACAGTAATAATGCCCACTGTGCCACCATACAGTAATAATGCCTCCTGTGCCACCATACAGTAATAATGCCCCCTCTGCCACCATATAGTAATAATACGTCCTGTTCCACCATACAGTAATAATGCCCCCCGTGCCACCATACAGTAATAATGCCCCCTGTGCCACCATATAGTAATAATACGTCCTGTGCCACCATACAGTAATAATTCCTCCTCTGCCACTATACAGTAATAATACCTCCTGTGACACCATACAGTAATAATGCCCACTGTGCCACCATACAGTAATAATGCCTCCTATGCCACCATACAGTAATAATGCCCCCTCTGCCACCATATAGTAATAATTCCTCCTCTGCCACCATACAGTAATAATACCTCCTGTGCCACCACACAGTAATAATGCCTCCTATGCAACATACAGCCTGTTGTGCCATCATACAGCAATAATGCCTCCTGTGCCACCATACAGTAATAATACCTCCTGTGCCACCATACAGTAATAACGCCCCCTGTGGCAATACAGAGTAATAATGCATCCTCTGCCACCATACAGTAACGATGCCTCCTGTGCCACCATACAGTAATATCCCCTGTGCCCCCATGCAGTATTACCTCCTGTGCCACTACACAGTAATGATGCCCCCTGTACCACCATACAGTAATAATGCCTCCTGTGCCACCATACAGTTATAATGCCTCCTGTGCCACCACACAGTAATAATGCCCCCTGTGCCACCACACAGTAATAATGCCTGCTGTGCCACCATACAGTAATAATGCCTCCTGTGCCACCACACAGTAATAATGCCTCCTGTGCCACCATATAGTAATAAGGCCTCCTGCGCCACCATGCAGTAATGCCTCTTGTGCCACCATGCAGTAATAATGCCCCCTGTGCCACCATAGAGGAATACCCCTGTGCCACCATACAGTAATAATGCTTTCTGTGCCACCATACAGTAATAATGCCCCCTGTGCTATTATACAGTAATAATACCTCCTGTGCCACCATACAGTAATAATGCCACCGTATGGCAATAGTCCCCCTGCACCTCCATTCAGTAATAGTCCCTGCCATGTTCCCATACTGTAATCATGCCCATTTTGCTGCCATAATACCTCCTTTGTTCCTATACAGTAATAATTCCCCCCCCCCATACAGTAGTAATATCCCTTGTGCCCCCACACTGTATTAATGCCCCATACTGTATTAGTGCCCCATACTGTATTAGTGCCCCCATACTGTATTAGTGCCCCCATACTGTTCTAGTGCCCCCATACTGTATTAGTGCCCCCATACTGTATTAGTGCCCCCATACTGTATTAGTGCCCCCATACTGTATTAGTGCCCCCATACTGTATTAGTGCCCCCATACTGTTCTAGTGCCCCCATACTGTATTAGTGCCCCCATACTGTATTAGTGCCCCATACTGTATTAGTGCCCCCATACTGTATTAGTGCCCCCATACTGTATTAGTGCCCCATACTGTATTAGTGCCCCATACTGTTCTAGTGCCCCATACTGTACTGTCATTTAGCACATTTTCCTCCTTCTGATTTCCCTCTCATTGCTAACTGACTGTTGTCTTGATTACCAACCACCACTCTGGCACATATACACACACATATATATATATATATATATATATATATATATATATATATATATATATATATATACACACACACACACATATATAGTAGATGTATAGAGATATAGTATACATACTGTATAATATATACATTTAATATATAATACATAAGTGTATATCCTATAGTGGCAGCCGGAGCCCAGTAACCTAGACAACGAGCTGTCAATAATAAGGAAAGATCAGACATATCAGGAGAAGGAGACAAGTCTGCTAAATGAATGTCTTATTACAAGTCTAACTCTGTTAGTTAAGATGGGAACATCGCTGTAAGAGTCCACGAGGTCTTGTAAAAGTCAACGATCCACACGTGAATATACAGAAGGACTCGCTAAATTGTGTGCCTGATGGAAGACATTTCAGGGCATTGTAAGTGATGGAAATCGGCTAATAATTTACATCCCCAAGACTTCATCACGTTGTTCTGTGCGCTGAGCGAGCGTCAGTCCCTTATTGGAGGGTGCGGGGACGGATACACCCGCACCTCTTATAGACACATCATGTGGATGGGATTATGATGATGACAGGCCTGACAACAGGTTTGCAATAATCAGATTTCCCGATTATAACATGATGACTTAATAGTCAGGCGGTTGACTTGCATCATTGGGGTCCCGGATTTAGGTTTGGAATGAAATATCAAGAATATTCAGAAAAACAACATTATACAGATGATAAATAACACGTGCAGATTGCACCGGGGAAGGTTTACTGATGCAAGTACACCAGCGTGCATTACACTCCCATGACCTGGGTACGGCAGATTACGGGGTCCAACCTTGTACCTCCCACTGTGAACATTCCCTTCCCCCTTTAATAAAGGAAACCACGCTGAGCAACACTGCAAAATACAAATATTAAACATAGAAATATAGTCGGTAACCATCTGATCCATGCACAGGGGAGATGACAGATGGCCCCACCCAAGCGGTACAAATACTAACCATAATCCACACCGGCTCAGGGCTGACATATGTTGTGTACCAATGTCCCCTGGTTCTTATGGAACCTAAGCATAGCCGCTTAAAGTGTCACTGCCGTCATTTTAATTATTTTTGTTGCAGAAATCAATAGTCCAGGCGATTTTAAGAAACTTTATAATTGGGTTTATTAGCCGAAAAATGCATTTTTATCATGAGAAAGCAGTTTGAAGCTCTCCCCCCTGTCTTCATTGTTCTCTATGGAGAGGGGAGGGGTTGAGGAAGATGAGGCACCAACACAGGACAACAAAGAGTTAATTTACAGCTACATCAGCAGGCTATCTCCTCTGACCTCTGAATAGGGGCTTTCACACAGGTCCCGCTGTGCAATCCTTTGTTCTCTGCTCTCTGCTGGCGACTAATCTCTCTCCACCCTCCCCCCACCCTCCCCTCTCCATAGATTACACAGGGCTCAACTGATGTAAAACAGTCAAGATTTCCTGATAATGAGCAGTGAATGAGAGAGAGAGAGGGGGGGGGGGGGATCTGGGGAAAGTCTTTTTGAATGCAGGTAATGGCATATTTGCCTAATGAACCCAATTACAAAGTTTTTTTAAAGCAGTCTGTACTATTGATTTCCTTAAAAAAAAAAATTACGACAGTGACACTTTAACCCCTTAACGACATCGGGCGTAAGTATACGCCCCCGCAGGGTGGGCTTTAACGCAAACGGGCATATACTTACGCCCGATGTTTCCCCCGATCGCTGTGTGTTCACACACAGCGGTCGGGGAAGATGGCCTGCTATAATGTATAGCAGGCCATCTCTGCTTGTCAACACGGGAGTGTTATTAACCCCTCCCGTGCCGACGATCGCTGCTATATGCTGATCTATACAGATCAGCATATAGCAGCTGAAAACAGCTTTCCGGGTCATCGGTGACCCGGAAAGCAATGGCGATTGGTGTGTGTGGTGCAGATGTACCATACTCACCTGATCTGGGCGTCCGGAGCAAAGATCTGCGGTCCGCGCCGTCCTCGCGTCTTCTTCGGGTCACTTCCGGGTTCGGTCGTCCAGCGTCAGAAATCTTCGTAATCGCTCGGGTCCTCGTGTTCGGCGGGCCTCGGTAATCTCCGGCAGCGTCGCTCTACCGCCCCCTAGCAGCTGATCAGTGAATATCATTCACTGATCAGTTGCTTTGGGTTAAAAAGATGTTTTTTTTCCCCAATTTTTTTTTTTTTTGCGCCCTAACGCCGCTGAGTACTGATCAGCATCTCCCGTTAGTGCGCCGCTGATCAGCAACTCCTCCTTTTTGGCGTAGGGGCGTTTTTCCCCCCTATATCCTACCGCCACTGGCTGCTGATAAGTGCCGCACATAAGTGCGGCATTTAGCAGCAGCTCCTTTCTTGGCAAAGGGATATTTTTTCTTACTGTCAAAAAAACACGTAAAAAACACTACACTACACCACACTACATGGAATAAAGTTTTACACTACACCACTACACATTTACATACCCCATATACCATTCCCCGGATAAAGATGGCCCCTAAGGTGTTTTCGGTGTCGGACGCATACGTTATTATTGCCTCCGACACCGAAACAACCAGTGAGGATGAATGGGGGGATCCTTCTTTCCTCCATTCATTCTCATCATCCAGTGACGTGTCTGGGGGTAGCGTAGCGTACGCTGCCCCCCAGACACGTCTTTTCCGCCAGTACCGTCCCAATAAGAGATGACGGTATGGCGTGAAATTCTACACAGTCTGTGAGAGTACCTCAGGGTACACTTACAGATCCATGTTACGTGCACACTGCGGAATGGCGAAGGATAACCCTTTGTGCATTCGGCAGCTGGCACCGGCCGGCGGACTGATGCGGGCACGCGTCTCCACCCGTGTCATAGACTCCATTCTATGCACGGGCGGATTCCATCGTCCGTCCAAAGAATGAACACATTGGACGGAGAGCGGAATCCGCCCGTGCATATAATGGAGTCTATGACACGGGTGGAGACGCACGCCTGCATCAGTCCGCCGGTGGGTGCCAGCTGCGGAATGCACAAAGGGTTATCCTTCGCCATTCCGCAGTGTGCACGTACCCTTAGAGTGTATAAAGGAAGGGACACCCAAATCCAGCCCCCAGATGCCCCCCCCCCTCCCCCCATCCTCCGAGTTAGTGGGTAGATCGTTCGGGAACTGATCTTCCCACTGCTGGATAAAGGTTACCACCTGTACGGGGATAACTCTTATACCAGCACCCCCTCTTCCGCTCCCTCGCTGCCTGAGCTACTGTAGCTTGCGGCACGATCCGTAAATATCAGAAGTAGTAATAAAGCCCTAATATTTAGCAGCCATGGAGCGGACCCAGCGCTTCTGGATATAAAGAACCCCGTATCGCACCAGGACAACATTTTCCAGGTGACGTCCCCCACACTGGAGAAAGGGAGACCCCAGAAGAAGTGCAGAGTGTGGGGTAACAGGGGGATCAGGAAGGACACCATTTTCCTGTGTGACACCTGTCCTGATCCCCCCCGGCCTCTGCATACTGGATCGCTCCAAGGTGCACCACACGTCACTGGGGTTCTACATTATCTAAATTCTGTCCCTTATTCCTATTTCAGGGGTCACGTTGGTCCGGGGATTATTCTTATCGCCATTATGGAGTCGGGAAGGAATTTCTCCCCTGTGATGAGGCTACTGTCGTCTGCCTTACGAGGGTTTTTTTTTTGCCTTCCTCTGGATCAACACAGGTTGAGTTTGATGGACACCTGTCATTTTCAACCTTATAAACCAATAATTGGCCTAATACCCCCAAATAAATCAGAATGGTCCCTTTTCCCAGCTAAATAAGTATGGCCGCCATTCCCATTAGAGGATGCCATGATGCAATTACAAAGCCTCTGTGCGGCCAGGACAGTAGAAACACCCCACAAGTGACCCCATTCTGGAAACTACACCCGATAAGGAATCTAACGAGGGGGGCAGTGGGGATATGGCCCCCTGATGACGGCCACATTTGGGCCGTGAAAATGAAAAAAAATTATTTTTTATTTTCATGGCACATGTTACACTTATGTGCGCGTCACCAGTGGGGTCCATATGCTCACTGTACCCCTTGTTGAATTCCTTATGGGGTGTAGTTTCCAGAATGAGGTCACTTGTCGGGGGTTTCTACTGTCCTGGCAGCACAGGAGCTTTGTAATTGCGAGATGGCCTCCATCCTCCATTCCAGCCTCTAAATGGCGCTCTGTCCCTTTGGTGGCTTTCCCTCTGCCCATATGGCACATTATGTCCACATGTGGGGTATTTTCGTACTCAGGGGAAATTACCCTACACGTTTTGTGTTCACTTTTTTTTTTAACCCCTTGTGGAAAAGGAAAAAATCAAGGCTAGACCAACATTTAGTGTAAAAAATGTTTAATTTTTACACTAAATCATTGATCTTGTCTTGATTGCCATGTTGCATTTGAAAGGCCCCTGTGTTGCCAAGACAGTTGAAACTCCCCACAAGTGACCCCATTATGGAAACTACACCCCTTAGGGAATGTAACAAGGGGTGTAGTGAGGATATGGACCCCACTGGTGACGGGCACAAATGTGGAACAATATGGCGTGAAAATGAAATATTACATTTTTTACACTATAATGTTGGTTTAGCCTTAAATTTTTCATTTTCACAAGGGGTTAAAAGAGAAAAAAACACACAAAATGTGTACCGCGATTCCGTAAATACCCCACATGTGGACATAAAGTGCCATGTGGGCGCAGGGCAAGCCTCCGAAGGGAAGGAGCGCCATTTGGATTTTGAAGGCTGGATTTGGCCAGAATGGATGATGAATGCCATGTCGCATTTACAGAGCCCTCGTGCTGCCAAAACACTGGAAACCCCCCACAAGTGACCCCATTCTGGAAACTACACCCCTCAAGGAATCTACCAAGGGGTGCAGTGAGGATATGTACCCCTTGATGACGGCCACATTTGTGCCGTGAAAGTGAAAAAATGAAAATTTTCCCTTTCACGTCACATTGTTCCACATTTGTGCCCATCACCAGTGGGTCCATATGCTCACTGAACCCCTTGTTAGATTCCATGAGGGGTGTAGTTTCCAGAATGGGGTCACTTGTGGGGGGTTTCCAGTGTTTTGGCAGCACCAGGGCTCTGTGAATGCGACGTGGCCCTTGAAATCCTTTCAAGTAAAATCCAGCTTGCAAAGGCCAATTGGCACTCCTTCCCTTTGGAGGCTCGTCCTGCGCCCCCTTGGCACTTTATCGCCACATGTGGGGTATTTCCGTACTCGGGAGAAACTGCGCTACACGTTTGGTGTTTTTTTTTTCTTTTATCCCCTTGTAAAAATGTTCTGAAAATCATTGTTCTGAAAATCTGTGAAGCACCTGTGGGGTCCAGATGCTCACCGCACCCCTTGTTACATTCCTTGAGGGGTGCAGTTTTCTAAATGGTGTCCCTTTAGGGGTGTTTTTTAGGTTTTGGTACCCCAGAGCCTCTGCCAACCTGAAGTGGTACGGTCAAAAATGACCAAATATAACGGAGGCGTTGAAAATCACTAGGCGCTCCCTTATATCTGAGGCTTGTGGTTGCGTCAAATAGCGCAATAGGGCCACATATGGGGTATTTCTATAAACTGCAGAAACGGGGCAATAATTATTGGGGTGCATTTCTCTGGTAATAGGTTTATCATTATGAAAAATATTGGATTACAATAAAATCTCTGCACAGAAAATAAAAATTTTCAAATTTCTTACACACTTAGCTTTTATTTCTGTGACTCCCCTAAAGGGTTAAAAAACTTTCTGGATATGCTTTTGCAGAGTTTGGGGGGTGCAGTTTCTGAAATGGGGTGCTTTGTGGGGCTTTCTAACATACAGGCCCCTCAAATACACTTTAAACCTGAACAGGTCCCTAAAAATATCTGATTTTGAAATTTTACTGAAAATTTGGAAAATTGCTGCTAATGTTTTAAGCTTCCTATTGTCTAAAAAAAATGAAATATAGTTTAATAAATGCCGCCAACATAAAGTAGACATGTAGCTAATGCTATTTAATATATAATTTATGTGGCATAACCATTTTCTGTATAAGCAGAAAGGTTTCAAAGTTTGAAAAATGCATTCCCCTTCCCCTGATCTAAATCTCACCCCCTAACCCAGACTTAACCCCTCACTACCCACCCTGTCATGTACAGGCTGCACTCTTTTCCAGGATGGATTTACTAAGAGATGCATGCCTCTCAGTACAGCCACCGGGCTCTGCACCTGGTGCCGGCATCACGCTAAAGTCTACGCCTGCTGTGCAGCATGAGTACAAATTTTCCTGGTTTGGTGTTTGTTTCCAGTCGAAAACCTTGAAAATTAGGTATGGAAAAGGGCCACGCTCCCTCGACCCCCCCCCCCCCCCCCCACCACCACCTTGCTGCGCACCCTAGTCCTGCTATATCATTGAGTGCAACTGCTGCTTTTCTCCTTAGGCCTGAAGCCTGTGAGCCGCAGGGATTGGATCCCAGAGCACTGGATCACTGGATCTATGTCTAGAGGATGCAGCAAAGGGAGGTGGTCGCTCGGACATCCAGGTCACCAGGCTACAAATCTGGGGCTTGTGCCACCTCTGTTCAGAGCTATGTTGCCCTGCAAGTTGGAGATGACAGCCTTAGGGGCCATATGTACTGTACATTGCAGATCGCATGTGTGAGACCCCTGGTCTAGAAGTTTACGCTACCCTAGTATCAGTATAAGCTGGAGATATTGGTGCAACACAGGAACGGACGCTCATGTTTCATGGTTGTTGTACCACATATCCATAACAATATGCAGCTTGTATGTGTTACTACATGTTTTTCTGGCTGGATAAATGACCCCCAGGGCACAGCCATAGAGAGTCACAAGGTATATTAGCATAAACGTGTTACGTGACCCCCATTGACTGCCTTAAAATGGAAATCTCTTTCCTGCCCATGAAAAAGTCGTCTCCCCCCTCCCAGGGAGCAGAAAAATAAAGACTGAAAAAACTGCAGGCCGCTCTTCTTATTGATCATAGATCACCTGCAATCTTCAGAGTCAGCAGCAGCAGCAGCAAAAGGAGCAGGCAGAAGGGTAATCACAGAGAAGGCTGTAAATCCCTTTGAAGTGCTCGCTTTCTAACCTTGATGAAGCCGAGGGTGGAGTCTTTACAGTTATCGAGAAGCTGAAAGCCATAAGGAGTCTATCTTAGAACATCAAAATTCTCTTGTCAATTGCAAGGCCCATTCAGGCAGGATAAATGGTGTGTATATGTGAGGCAATGCACAGACCCCGCCGCCGCAGAGAATGAGAATCCAGCAGTCAGATGCTCCTGCTTATTCCTGACATAATGCTGCACTTGTTGAGCTCAGAGCTACAGACCAAACACCTACAGTATTACAGCTGACAGCACATTCACATAATGGACTCCGCAGTGCCGGAGACATCTCTGTGCATCAGGAGAGGGGTCTAATGGAGTTGGCACTCGACAACGCATAATAGAATGTGATGGGGAAAAAAAGTAGAGTAATCAAGTTATAATCAATCACTTCACGTCCAAATAAAAGTCATGGAAGACAAAAGAGGGATGTTTTATCATGTAATATCTAAATGTTGTGAATATCTACAATATCAATGATCAGCCTCCCATCAGTCACAGAAGATACAGAGAGAAGACCAATGGAATATAACTACAGGGGTCATGGTGGAAGAAATCAGTATTTGTCCCAACAACATTGTCCACCAGCTACAAAATAAAGTTGTGTTATAAAGAGGAAAGACCAATGACCCCTATGGGTATAGATACAAGTGTCATGGAGGAAGCAATGCCAACCAGTCTCAAGACTAAGGAGGCTCATCGACTATCAGCCATAGAAGAATGCAAGATTTTAAAGAGGGCAAAGAAGTAAGGGGTTTAGCTACAGGGGGCATGGAAGAAGCAATCCCAACAGAAGTCCCAATACCATAGAGACTCATCTTTCATCATCCATCAACCTTACGAGAAAGTAGGAGTAGAAGAAGGAAGACAAATAACTCCTAAGGGTGTAGCTATAAGTGTCATGGAGGCTCATCATCCATCTCATCGTCCATCAGGCATAGAAGAACTTAAGGTTATAAAGAGGGTAAAGAAGAAGGGGTGTAGCTACAGGGGGCAAAGAAGAAGCAACCCCAACAGATGCCCCAACACCATAGAGGCTTGTCATCCAACAACCTTACAAGAAAGTAGGATTGTAAGGAGGACCAAAGAACCCAACATGTATCATAGAGAAGCAAACCCAACTGGGCCCCAACAGGTTCATTGTTCAGAGGGAAGTAGGATTATATGAAAAACCAATGACTCTAGGGTAAGGAAACAAACACGACTGGCCTTAATACCTTAATAAAAGGTCAACATTAGAGATGAGCCAGCCGGGTTTGGGTTCGAGTCCATCCAAACCCGAATGATCGGCATTTGATTAGTGGCGGCTGCCTTGGATAAAGCTCTAAGGTTGTCTGGAAAACATGGATACAGCCAATGACTATATCCACATTTTCCACATAGCCTTAGGGCTTTATCCAACTTCAGCAGCCACCGCTAATCAAATGCCGAAAGTTCGGGTTCGGATGGACTCGAGCATGCTCGAGGTTCACTCATCTCTAGTCAACATCCATCTAACAACACAAGAAAGTAGGAAGTTATGGAAAAAGTCAGTAGTATCTACGGTAGAAGCTGCAACCGACACTATCTCTTTCACGGCTGGGACTCTGACAAGTGGGGTAAAGTATAAGTGGTACCAAACGTTGCTAATGGGTGCTCTTATCATGTGAGTGACAGTCTTGTCCTGGTATACACATCTGACAAAATAGAATAGAAGCGCAGGGCATGCACCATTCAGTGCTACTTTTTTTTTTAAATCCAACTAGACATGTAAAGACAAGCAAAGACAACATACACCTAGTAGTAGCTGCTTTACACGCTTCATCAGACACAACATTAAACATCTGATGAAGCGCCCATGTGCACGAAACAGCTGCTACGATCCCACTGAATTGTATAGCACCCTTGCTTGCCTTTGCATGTCTCGTTGGATTTTAATGTACCACCTGGAATAAAAGTGTTTGCAGCAAACGGTGAGTGGCTTCCGCTTCTCTACTATTTTGTCTGAGGTCATGGAGGAAGCCATGCCAACTGGCCACAACACCACCACAGTTCATTGTCCATCAATCACATCAGGACTGCATCAACCAAAGAAGGGAGAACGATGACTCCAAAGGGTGCCACAACAGAAGTTATGGAGGATCCCAGCACCAGGGAAGTACAACATCCATAAGTGACAAGAAGTAGGATCACACCCTCAAGACTCCCCACTCCCCAATGACCCCCAACGTTTGGGCTGTGTTTACACAATCCTCACCCTCAAATATGTGAATCCTTTTGCACAAGGATTCATATTTTTTCCAAACAAATGAAAAATTTTAAGGAACCAAGAGAAAAATGAACAAGCAGGGGCACAAGTTAAACGGAGGAACAATTTGCAAAACAGGCATCTAATAGTAATCATCAACCAAGCAATTTCACACACACAAAAAAGTAAGAATAATTGCGATCGTTCTTAGAGTAAAAACTTGACTGTAAAATCCTTTATCCAAACATCTTAAGATATTGACAATTCGGCTATTTTCATAATAATGTAAAAAAAAAAAAAAAAAAAGTTACAAAAACAACCCAACCAGAATGAGAGCAATGCAAGAATACCGCATCTTCCCAAGCACAGATCTAAGGAAATCTGCATCGAAATTAATTCTTCAAATCATAAATTCCTTTGAAAAGAGTCTAAAGCCGATGAAAGGGAGATAGAGGAGACAGATAGATGTCAGGAGGATGGAGATATAATCCCCCAAGAGTTACCAATAACCCTTGTGTCTACTAGTGCTCTGGTTCCCATGGTCACTGTTGATGGAAATCTCTGGTTCCATGAACCATTAATCAATAGTTGTGTTGGAAACATTCCCTGGCGCTATATCATAATAATTGGTATTAATGAATTATTTACAACTAACCTGTGTTACCATTATTACCAGGTGACTCTGTAATTAGACCATTATCTGGAAGCTTTAATGTCTCCGGCACCTCTGCGTAACCTGGTTGAGCTGGGAGTAAACAGGAGTTGATTATTTTTCCCTCTATTATTAGAATGTAACATGACATACTAACAACCAAGATATAGCTTGGTAGGGGCCCTATTTCATGGAGAGCATGGCTCCATGTCATAAAGACGATGATCAGTTGATGGCAACGATCGCGTACTTTGGTCATGACCTCAAATCGACAGCCGTCGGGTATGCATCGCTACGTGTAATAACAATGCACGGCCACCGGCTGATGACCGTGTTATACATACCTCTCCGCGCTCCCTGATGACGGGCTGCTGGCTTTAGCCCGTTCCCCAAAGTGTCTAAAGGAACAGAACATCAGAGGCATGTACAACTTTAAAGGTTGCATGGACATCATTAGCAATGTCCGTGCAGCCCTTGCTGCACAATTATCGTAAGCGATCTAGAAGATCGACGCTCGTTTACATGGGTCGTGTAATATGGCCCTATGTCGTGGGATGTATACCATTGGTTGTGGAGCTAATGGTCAGTAAGAAAATACAAGACAATGAATATTTGTCTGTGTGTGTGTGTGTGTGTGTGTGTGTGTGTGTGTGTGTGTGTGTCTGTGTGTGTGTGTATGTGTGACTGTAGTGACAGAGCCGCTCCACAATGGCGCAGAGATTCAGACAGTTTCCACTTTACCTATACGATGCCATGTGGGGAAACACTCCATTACAGGGCTTCCCCATCCGCAGAGTCCGCAAAATACGGGACATGGGAACAAGCCCTTACTGAAGAATGGAATCTAGACTCCTAATAGAGATGAGTGAACCTGGAGCATACTCGAGTGCATCCGACCCCGAACTTTCGGCATTTGACTAGCAGGGCTGCTGAAGTTGGATAAAGCCCTAAGGCTATGTGGAAATCATGAATATAGTCATTGGCTGTATCCATGTTTTCCAGACAACCTTAGAGCTTTATCCAAGTTCAGCAGCCCCAGCTTATCAAATACTGAACGTTCGGGTTGGGATGGACTCGAACCCGAACCCGGTTCGCTCATCTCTAACTCCTAATAATAGTACTGAAAGCTGCATAATCTCTTTTGCCACATATGAAAACTATTCTTTTTTTGTTGTTGCTGGAATGTTCTCAATATTACGTCTTGTTGCTATTAAGGACTGTCAGGACTGGGTGGTAGAAACCCCTTAGAGGCGGAGACCCCTGGGCTATTTCCCCACTATATAATCTGACTTTTCCGCTTTATCAGTAGTTTTTCTATAAAAAAACAAACAGACATTGCATTCCAGAGAGCTTAACTACGTGAAGACGAGGCCAGGGCTACAGCTATTTATGCAGAAAACGTTATTAGCATACAGGCAATGCAACGGTGAAACCCATTTGGGCGATTAACAAACTGTAAAGCCTAATCCACTTGTCGACACACAGGCGAGATCTACTTTTGTTCTTGACTTTCTTTTCTTTCCCTTGAAATTTTATTTGCAGCTTTTTTTTTTTTTTTTTTTTTTATTTCCAGGGTCCAAAGTCAAGATGTATTTCTCAGTAATAATTCAGAAACTGTTAGAGCATAAACAAAACACGTTGCCAATTCCAGCAAAACCACAAGACATAATCTTAAAATGCAGCAATGTCTTAAAAAGCCTTCTCTATTCTTTTCCGGCTGATAAACAGACACTTCCAAGTCCACGGAGAATGCTCGATTTCTGCTTTGTTTGACCACTGTAACCCCTGATCATCGTCTGGTCAAGGAAGTCAATATTCCAGTAGATTTCCCTGAGCTACACAAGTTCCTTGATTAAATCTCTTCTTAAAAGCTTTCGAAATTTCTGGAATGTTATCTTTTTGCAATGGTTGCTTGTATTGTTCTCGTCTTACAATTGTTAATTTACAGAGCCGCAATGGGAAAACTATTGGAGACAAGAACTGGACCTAAAGAACAAACTCACCTCAATCTTAAATGACAATGCAGCAAAGTTGAATAAAATCGACCAAGAGCGCTCAATACTAAACAAGAGCAAACTTACGCTGCGTTCCAGTTCGCACAATCCCGAACTGTCAGCATTTGACTCCCGGTGGTGGTGGAAGAAGCTGAACCTACTATAAGTTTGCTCATCGCCATACAATAATCTAAACAATCTTGCATTGAAGTTACAGGGTTGACGCTACCAAACACACCAATAACACCATTTACAGGTGGACAAGTCAACTGGTCTATTCCCTGTCCTTCCCAATAGCAGATGCTTGGTAACTGGTAGCCCCAATGACTCAACAACTGTACAGTGTGTTAGGAAAATGATAACTTCCCCGGGCCCAGAAAGGTTCTACTTTCCCTTCAAAGCATTATTGAGAAGTGAAGGTCCATCTTGAGAAATGAAATCTAGGAAAACACTTTATGATGATCAGGAGGCGACCACTACAGGTCTAAATTCCGATTTTCCTGTTACAACTAGATATATATTTAATATTACATGCTTCAAATCAATCTGACCTCAATAACGAAATGCACAAGTTTTCAGGGTCCCAAGTTTTTGGTTATAATATGTAATTTATAGCTGTAGATTCTGCTGCAAATGCACAGGTATTACTCAACAAAGTACACAACACTACATAACCAGCAGACTAACTTGCCGATTTTCTCTTCCCACTGAAGACATTAAGAAGCAATATTATTTGTGGCCATTATGTAACTTGTATATTGCATATGTTCTTAGATTTCTGCTCCCCATCTTACTTTTCCGTTGTTTCTGAGCTAGTGGGTGTAGACTATCTACTACAATGTCTCCATAGAAAAGGAGTCCTGCTCTTCAATGTCTCTGTACACACCCAGCAGCAGCATGGAGGACACTAAAGGGCAGTAGTGAACAGTCTAAGCTGTAAATGAAGCCATGGGAGAGATCTATTACTTACAAAAGCTCCTGTGTAGACTTCCTTCCATATCCCTACTCACCCCTCCTCTCTCCATAGACCTGTATAGTCAGTATGCAAGATAATTTCTGAGAAGGTTGCAGATCCCTCTTGAAAAGGCAGGATGCAACAGAACCATTTTCTCTGATATATGTCAAAGTTTCTTATTTATACTTTTACTATTCACTTATAGATTTGTTGAAACAATGCTATCTATGGAAACCCATGCCCTATCCACAACAGAATTGACACATGAAAAAGGTATTCAACATATTAATGGAAAAAAAAAAAAAAAAAGATTTGCCTTGTATTATATTCTATTGTTGGGAACTTTTTCTGCTCAAAGTCACATCAATTCTATCCTGTCTGAATGTAAGGCCTCGAACACACATTTCATAGGCTGTCCGTTGCCACGGACCCCTAGCTAAGGAAAGCCTATGGCAGTGCATCCATAGGGTATCGGCAGTGTATCCATAGGGTATCGGCAGTGCATCCATAGGGTATCGGCAGTGCATCCATAGGGTATCGGCAGTGTATCCATAGGGTATCGGCAGTGCATCCATAGGGTATCGGCAGTGCATCCATAGGGTATCGGCAATGCACGGACCTGTTCAACAGAGAGCAGAAGTGATGAGCGAACTTGTTGAACGTTTGGGTTTAGCAGCGTTCTTTCGAACCAAACGTTCAACATTTGACTGCTGGTGGGAGAGGTTGGATGCAGCGCTAAGGAGTCCTGGAAAACAGGGCTGTCTCCAATTTCTTCACATTCCGGGAGTGAAATGCAGTGCCTTCGTGTTCAGACAAATGCTGCAGAGCCTGGACTTATTGGAACTTTGCATATCACTAGAGAACAGTAATCCATGCCACAGTTCAAGGTGTGTATTAGAACCTGCCTGTTTGTTTTTTTGTGCCATGGATTACGGCCCCTGAAGACACACAGAACATGTGGGCCATTTAAATGAATGGGTCCAAAGTGTTCCCCGTAATTACATGTTAATGCAGCCTAATACATAATTTTAGGTCCAGAATAGAATATATCACTGCTGTGACTGACTACACAGTACTCCTTTGTAGTCTGTAACCATGGGGACTCTAGATCTGCATAGGACACAAACATTTTCTATCAAGACTGTTTGCACATTTGCTTCATTTTCTACTTTGCTTGGAAATCGCGCAAAAAACAAAACACGGCCGTACATCTAGACACGTACTGGTCTACAAAATAAGTTAATAGCTTAGACATGCAAAAATTACCATCTGGGCTCTACACTTGTCTAGACTGGTGAATTGGTATTGGAGACGAGCCATAATAGTTTTCGTATTTGCTAAAAGGGGCCCAGTAATTGGATTAGGTCTGTCAGAATGGTTGGTAATGACTGTTGCATGCTGGGAAGAAGAATGTTCCACCAGCAATTAACCCATCTGACAGATTAACAAATGAAGTATTACATTGTATCACTCGCATCAGCCATTTGTCTTCGGTCTGCGTGCCCGCTGATTTAATATTTAAAATGCCTCGCACATACCCCCGGCATGATTAGCATGCCTATTGATTGGCACCAGAAGATCTGTTTTCTTGACGGATGCCACTATGATCTTCACTCTCGGGCTCTTATTGATCCTGGAAACAAATATCATCCGTTCGCGGTTTCATTAGGCGGCTCTCTTGTTAATTACTTATTGCTCAAACCTTTTGGTGTTTCATTAAGGTGAACAAATTGAAGGAATTAAACAAACAATTCAGCCGCTCGGCAGATATGACGCCCCCCTTGTCCAATGTCTTTGTTCTCTTTGATAGAAGAGCGGATTCCGGAGCTCTATAAGGCTCTTATTATGGTGACTTGGCTGTAAATACGATGTGCCGGCCGATAAGGGACACTGGAGATGAAGTTGTCCTTCTGAAGGGAGATTATTTCTGCCTTTACGCTCGTAATTTGATTAATTTGTAAAAGAACAAATAAAACCATTAACTTGCCATTTACCAAGCGGCTAAAGGAAAGAAGAAGCATGTTTGTCATTACCGGCTCATGGAGTCTTATATGTGAGTCTTAAAAGGTCCCCGGGACAAAATAAGTAACTCTACTCAATGAACCTAAGCTACCCACCAAGCTAGTGGTAATTCCCACCATTGGAGGCACCCCTTACCCTTTAGTAGAGGGATTATTGAGACCCCTAGGTGTTGGCTCTTAGGTTCTGGCACAGTTTTCTGGGGGCATGACTATAGAAATGGTGCCATTCCTCTTTCGAAATTATGAAGATTAATTAATCTGTTTATGGATCACTACCAGGTCACAATTTTCTTCCATGTGAGATGATTAGGTCAAGTTCCTGAGCTACCAGGCAAGCCAATGGTAATCACCACTATTGGGGGCTCACAGTTTGAGTTGAATGTGAAGCAGAAAATAAACTTTTAGGTGATGGGTAGAGATGAGCACACCTCGGAGAATAGTAAAAAAAAAAATCTGGTTCAGGTACACAGCGGTTTTCTCATTCTTATCTGCTCTGGATGTCTAAAATCCTCTACTCTGGGTCCACTCTGACCACGCTTAGCTCTCTCTCCCCCTCTCCCTTTGTAGACACAGGACACGTGAGCTCCTCTCTGGGGGCCGGATAAGCTGTCTATTGATTTTGTAACCCTACCCCCAGGAGACATCATCTGCATCATCTCCATGCACCTTTGCTGCTTCTGTAGACTTACATGTGTCCATGAGCCTAGATCTCAGAATAATCTCTGCTTGCTGTCAGTGAATGCAGGCATATGTATCTGTCTTTGTTTCTCAACTCTGTATATTGTAAGTGTTATAGATGTTTAGATGGAACTAGAAATACTCAGGGGGACTTGGTGAGTAAGAGCAGCTAGCATTTAATTTTTTCGCTCTTAGGTGGATAACCCCTTTAAAATAAATAGATAAACAAGTAAATAAATAGGTTTAAAAAATAGATAAGTAAATAAACAGATACGTAAGTAAATAAATAAAAAGGTAAATAAGTAAATAACTAAGTAAATAAATAGATATTTGAAGTAAATAAAATGTTAAGTAAATAAATAAAGATACATAAATAAGTAAATAAACAGATAAATTAATAAGTGAAGATGTTTCTGATCAGCCCCTGATGTCCACCATCTGCTATTTTCTGATAACTCATTTATTTGAAAAACTAAAAATAAAGTAATATTTGAAAATTTCTTTGAAAACCGCCTTCTCTCCAATTATTTCTGAGTATTAATCTACAGCGGGCGGCGAATGCTGCTCATGTGCTCGATAAACTGGTAAACAAGACCCCCTAATCCGTCCTCCTCTCCTCCGATATGTTTGATCTCTGACTGCCTCAGAATTTTGCAATCAATTATAAATATATATATATATAAATATAATTTTATTTTTAAATAAAATGTAGCCAGATTTTAATTCCACAGATCCTTCAGTCTTATTGATCCTCCCTTTTAAGTTGTACCTTTAGCTCTGCGATGTGATTTACTTTGCTCATGATATGGTTACAAATGCGGCGGACTGGTTAGTAATACCAATCGCCGCCAACTAGGACTTAAAAAAAATAAAAAAAAATCTGAAAATCTGTGAGCAGCAGCAGGATGGGATTTGTCAGGGGCTGGAACAATGTTCTTGGTTTACGGGAATTACCGATACTGTACATTCAACTGCAAATCAATGTGTTAAAGTAAATACAATTTATGTGACTTCATTACACCGCGCCGTGAATGCAACCTCACCTTTTTCGGATTTAAGACGTCAGGGGCCCAAAACGGACGACACAAAATCAATATCTCGCTGTAGCTGAAACCGTGCAACAAAACTAGCAGGGAAAAATAGAATTCCTGGGCCGTCGAGATAATTCAGACAAAAGCGTCTGATCGACTCGGCGGCGAGAGGGAAAAGCTTGATTAAAAATATATATATATGTCATAGCGGTGTAATGAATATCGCAAGGGTCAGAGGGGCAAAAAGGAAAAAAAATAGATGCATAGATAATCCCCAATGTCATACAGCAATTAAAGGGATTTTCTGCCCCCTTAATGTGCCAGTCTGCTGTGCAAAAGCCGCCATATTTAAGTATAATAGGTTAAAATATATAAATAAATAAGCAGCCTATTATACGGAGACATCTGTAATTTATAGTGTGTGATCCCATAGTGCTTCAGGGCCAGGAGCTGCACTCGTCCCATAATGGAAGGGGGTCCGCTATGATATATCACTTCCTGTTCTGTAGAGACGACTCCTCCATATTCATCCTATTATCATCCTAGGCAGGTTTACAATGACCGGGATGTAATTATCAGGAGAACATAGGATCCACCGTTCACAATAGGTCATGGTTACAGCCTTCACTGCACAATCACCTTAACCTCGGTAACAGCATGCCCACAAAACTCTCCTATAAAAGTCAGCAGATGATTATAAAGCTCATCTTCTCCACATAGGAGGGCATCAGGCTTATAAAAGGTGCATGGTGGGCAAGGGTCCTGATAGAGACTTATCACTGAGACCATAGAGCTTCATATGAGGGTCATTGGTGTTACTGATACCACTGCACCAGGGCTGGACTGGCTGTCTGGCAGTTTGGGCAATTGCCAGAGGGGCAGCTGTGCTGAATGGGTCGGTCTCCTCTTCCCCTACACAACCTCCCTGCACTTCACAGCCTAGTAAGTACCTGACTATAGAAGGCTGTGCAGTGCAGAAAGGATGGTGCAGGGGAAGCCATACATTATCCAGCCACTGATATTCTCCTCTATACTTCCCTTCTGTGCCCCCCGAACTGCCCTACTTTGCCACCCCTGCTGTGCCCTAGACTTCCCTCCTGTGCCCCGAACTTTCCTACTGTACCACCCCTGCTGTGCCCCCACATTCCCCTCCTGTGCCCCCCACACTTCCCTCTTGTGCCACCCCTGCTGTGCCCCACACACTTCCCTCCTGTGCCACCCCTGCTGTGCCCCCCACACTTCCCTCCTGTGCCACCCCTGCTGTGCCCCCACACTCCCCTCTTATGCCACCCCTGCTGTGCCCCCCACACTTCCCTCCTGTGCCACCCCTGCTGTGCCCCCACACTCCCCTCCTGTGCCACCCCTGCTGTGCCCCCCACACTTCCCTCCTGTGCCCCCCACACTTCCCTCCTGTGCCACCCCTGCTGTGCACCCACACTCCCCTCTTATGCCACCCCTCCTGTGCCCCCACACACCCCTCCTGTGCCACCCCTGCTGTGCCCCCACACTCCCCTCCTGTGCCACCCCTGCTGTGCCCCCCACACTTCCCTCCTGTGCCCCCCACACTTCCCTCCTGTGCCACCCCTGCTGTGCCCCCACACTCCCCTCCTGTGCCACCCCTGCTGTGCCCCCCACACTTCCCTCCTGTGCCCTCCACACTTCCCTCCTGTGCCACCCCTGCTGTGCCCCCCACACTTCCCTCCTGTGCCACCCCTCCTGTGCCCCCACTTCCCTCCTGTGCCACCCCTGCTGTGCCCCCACACTTCCCTCCTGTGCCACCCCTGCTGTGCCCCCACACTCCCCTCCTGTGCCACCCCTGCTGTGCCCCCCACACTTCCCTCCTGTGCCCTCCACACTTCCCTCCTGTGCCACCCCTGCTGTGCCCCCCACACTTCCCTCCTGTGCCACCCCTCCTGTGCCCCCACTTCCCTCCTGTGCCACCCCTCCTGTGCCCCCACTTCCCTCCTGTGCCACCCCTGCTGTTCCCCCACACTCCCCTCTTATGCCACCCCTCCTGTGCCCCCACTTCCCTCTTGTGCCACCCCCTCTGTGCCCCCACACTGCCCTACTGTGCTACCCCTGCTGTGCCCCAATACCCCTACCACGCACTTCGCTTCCTCCCTCCTATTTGGCGCATTTTGCCTTCTTCTTTATATAGATCTTCAGTCTTTATATATATAAGAAAATAAGTAACAAAGTCGTCACCTGTCACATCGCAGCCAGTATGATGGCGGCAGCGCTGGCGGCTCCGGGCTGTAGGGTCACACGGATGTGACAGCAGTTTGTTCGCCGTTTGGCCGCCATCCATAATACAGAGGAATATTCTGTTTTACTATTTTATTTCTTATGTTCTCAGTAATAAAATAATAGTAATAATAAAAAAAAAATCACACGTCACATTGTCCGATACTATCTGCTCATCTGCAGTATCTAATACCATCTTGTGTGATACTGCCTGTTGTGCTGCTGTATCTAAGCCTGTGATGTGATACCATGTGGTGCAGTATTTAGAGCGCCATCTGTTGCTGTTATTGGGTAATGCGGCCCCCGGATTGTCCCTCTTACATGGTGGTGGAGCAGCAGGACACGTAACGTCTATTAATGTGCATATTGTAGTAATTAATAAATGGCTGCTCCCTCCTCCCCGCAGCAGCCGCGCTGCCAAGCCTGAGCTCTGTGACCGACGCCGGGGATGCAAATATTATAGAAATATAAAAACATTGTCTGCCAACACCAATTGTATAATGTGCCAGCGGCTTATACTGGGGCTGTGCACAAGGACAAGCGTAACTCCCAAATCCCACCATATAACACCTGGGGACGCCCCCCAGTCATCACATCTATTCCTGACAACCTGACAATATGGCCACAATACAGCAATAGTCAAGGACTCTGACCGAGCTGTGATATCTATGGGGTCTGCAGTGGTCTGAGTGCCCCCTGTCCCCTCCTGCTATACTCACTGCTATGTCCCCCACAGCTATGATCAGAGAACCCAGCTTATGGAGGGGGGTACAGGGAGTTCTGATTTCCTTTAAAGGAGAAGTCTGGCGGAAATTTTTATTAAAGTATTGTATTGCCCCCCAAAAGTTATACAAATCCCTAATATACACTTATTACAGGAAACTTACCCTGCACTTACTACTGCATCAAGGCTTCACTTCCTGGATAACATGGTGATGTCACTTCCTGGATAACATGGTGATGTCACTTCCTGGATAACATGGTGATGTCCCGACTCCCAGAGCTGTGCGGGCTGTGGCTGCTGGAGAGGATGATGGCAGGGGGGGGGGGGCACTGAGGGACACTGAGCATCCCCCTGCCATCATCCTCTCCGGCAGCCACAGCCCGCACAGCTCTGGGAGTCTGGACATCACCATGTTATCCAAAAAGTGACATCACCATGTTATCCAAAAAGTGACATCACCATGTTATCCAAAAAGTGACATCACCATGTTATCCAAAAAGTGACATCACCATGTTATCCAAAAAGTGACATCACCATGTTATCCAAAAAGTGACATCACCATGTTATCCAGGAAGTGAAATCATCATGTTATCCAAAAAGTGACATCACCATGTTATCCAGGAAGTGACATCACTATGTTATTCAGGAAGTGACATCACCTTGTTATTCATAAAGTGACATCACCTTGTTATCCAGGAAGTGACATCACCATGTTATCCAGGAAGTGACATCACCATGTTATCCAGGAAGTGGCATCACCATGTTATCCAGGAAGTGACATCACCATGTTATCCAGAAAGTGACATCACCATGTTATCCAGAAAGTGACATCACCATGTTATCCAGAAAGTGACATCACCATGTTATCCAGAAAGTGACATCACCATGTTATACAGGAAAATGACATCACCAAGTTATCCAGGAAGTGACATCACATGATATCCAGGAAATGAAGCCTTGATGCAGTAGTAAGTGCAGGGAAAAAAAACACTTTATAAGCATTTCCCGTAATAAATGTATATTGGTGATTTGTATAACTTTTGAGGGGCTTCTTTAAATGTAAAATACTACTATTCTGTGTTATGAAGAATTAATATTACATTCAGAAATGTCAGAACTATTATAATGTTTACAGTTTAGAAAATGTTAAAGTTATACAGGATTACAGCACAGCTACTTTTTTTTTTACAATCACAGCACCACCCCTGTCCTCAGGTTGTATGTAGTATTACAATTCAGCTAGATTCATGTAAATAGAACGGAGCTGTAATCTGAGGACAGGAGTGGCGCTGTTTCTGGAAGAAAGCGGCCATGTTTTCCTGAGTCTGGATAATCCCTTTAAGGCTGCTATCCTTTCCCTATGCTTTACACTGCAGCTGGTCTTGTTTTCACTGGGTGTTGTTTATATGTATATGTTTTATATAAGCACATTCTCTTTAAAGGTATTATCCAGCATTACAAAAGCATGGCCACTTTCTTCCAGTGACAGCACCGCTCTTGTCTCCAGGTCAGGTACCGTTTGCTATTTAGCTCTATTCACTTAAATGGAAATGAGTTACAAAACCAGCACCCAAGTGGGCGTATTTTTGTCAGCTGGATAACCACTTCCATTACTTTCAGCTGCTGTATGTCCTGCAGGAAGTGGTGTATTCTCTCCAGTCTGACACAGTGCTCTCTGCTGCCACCTCTGTCCATGTCAGGAACTGTCCAGAGCAAGAGAGGTTCTCTATGGGGATTTGCTTCTGCTTTGGGCAGTTCCTGACATGGACAGAGGTGGCAGCAGAGAGCACTGTGTCAGACTGGAAAGATTACACCACTTCCTGCAGGACATTCAGCAGCTGATAAGTACTGGAAGACTGGAGATTTTTTAATAGAAGTAAATTACAAATCTCTGGCACTTTTTGGGACCAGATGATCTGAAAGAAATTTTTTTTGATGAACAACCCCTTTAACACATTGTGGAGTAGCCCAGAACACAGTAAACTGCTGAGACTCCTACAGGGGGCGCTGTAAATCCTTAAACACTGCACATATACCATCTCCGCACCCGGTTTCCACCTCCCCTTCAGAAATCCTCGGATTTAGAGGTGAACGTGTGACTAAATTGGGAGTTGCGCAGCTTGCAGCACATTGGCCTCCCATCGGAGTTCGCCTTTTCCAGCGTCGGATGACGGAATCTCCCGGGGTCGACATTCTACATAATTTGCGTCTTTTCAAAGCGCACCTAAATCTTTGTGAGACGGAATGAAAAGCGGCTGCGGGTGTCACCGAGTCCCCGCACGAGCGACTTTCATTCCGTTCACTACCGAGACTTAACACGAAGATTTACTGAGTTTCCAAGGAAGGAACGTTCAGCCTTTTATCTCACATCAAGACAAAAACACGGAGAGGGATTTGATCACGGTTCTTACCTATACACAACGCTTTCAGTTTTACCTTTTAGAAATGACAATGAGAGTTTTGTCCACGGTGAGAGTTACGGCGGCGCCCGGACGCGTCACTGAAGAACGTTCTCCTCACCCTGAAACCTTCCCTCCGAGTCCTTGAGCTGTTTCTTCTGTCAAGTTGTCAAAAAGTTTATGAAGCTGTTCTGCAGTTTTCCCTGTTTCCTATATGGCTGATGATATATATATATATATATATATATATATATATATATATATATATATATCATCACCTAAGAAAATATTTGCCAGTTCTATTAGTCACATGTAATGCCCTGATTGATCGTCCTCATGACACCGTCACCTCTGTCCATGTCAGGAACTATCCAGAGCAGCAGCAAATGCCCATAGAAAACCTTTCCTGCTCTGGACAGTTCCTGACATGGACAGAGGTGGCAGCAGAGAGCACTGTGTCAGACTGGAGAGAATACACCACTGCCTGCAGGACATACAGCAGCTGATAAGTAAATGAGGACTTGATATTTTTAAAGAGTTAATTACAAGCCTATAACTTTCTGACACCAATTGATCTGAAAGAATCGTTTCAGATTCAAAGCAATGTGCGTGGGTACAGGACGTCCAAAATCTTACGGTGCTTGGAAAGCCCCTTTAAATGGTGCCTGTCATTTCAAACAGCTTCTCTCCATAGGATCTATAACATATATGCAAATCATTTCCTTTACCAAGAATGCCATCCTACACAGAACAAAACTCTCTTGGCCACTAGGTGTCTCACTTCACTAGAATCTGCAGTTCATAGAACACAGGGAATGGGGCGGGGCTTAGCTACTGCTTTGTGCAGTTGAGAGGACGAGACTCTGAGCTGGGTACATGCAATCTGTCAGCCCGGTTTTCACCCTGTGCCTGAATGGTAAATCAACGCCTCCATCTTATCTTTGACAACCTAAAAGGTTCCTTCTACCAGATGCAAACAGTGCTGCCCCCTGAATGCAGTTACTTTAGTGTAGTCCCTTCCTTACTGTGCTGCTGCTCACAAAGCACCTTGCAACCCCGATGCATCAATAACTCCTTCTCCCTCCTCCTCATAGCATACAAAATGGTGGACTGGAAATCCTCCCCCAACACAATGTGAAATTGTTCAGTTCATGAAACTTTTACGAGTAGTAGGACACAGCAGTGAGGACCCCCCCCCCCCCCTTGAAAAGGAAAGGATGAGACATTTTTGTGCCCATTATATTCCTTTATGTGGCCATTTTCACCCCTCTGCAGACGCCATCTCTCATTTTCAGTTGTCCCTGATCTAGTGGGTATAAACTGGCGGCTATGATGTCTTTATACATTGCAAACACAGCAGAGGGGATCCTGCTCCACTATACGGTATCTCTCTAGCACACACACAGAAGAGAGCATCCTGTACCCCTATTTCTCTGTAACACAGCCTGTAGAATGAGCAGAAGCACGGAGGACATTATAAAGCAATAGTGAGTAGTGTAAACTGTGAATAGAGCACTGAGGGTGACATCAAACATAGTAACTTTTAGCAGCAGCACAGAGGACATTATAGAGCAATACTGAGTAGTTAAACCTGTCAATACAGCAATGGCGGACACATAACACCTACTAAAGCTTCAAACAGAAAAGAGGACATTACACAGCAATATTAAGTAGTGTAAGCTGTGAATACAGCCCTGGGAAAGACATCACACCTACTAAAGCTTTTAGCAGCAGCACAGATGACATTTTAGAGCAATACTGAATAGTGTAAGCTGTAAATACAGCAATGGGGGACACATAACACCTACTAAAGCTTTAAGCCGCAAAGAGGACATTATATAGCAATAGTGAGTAGTGTAAGCTGTGAATACAGCACGGGGGGGGGAACATAACACTTTTTAAAACTTTAAGCAGCAGATAGGACATTATAGAGCAGTACTGGACAGTGTACACAGCAATGAGGGATATAACACTTACTGAGTTCAACTTCTTTGTGTCTCCAACTTATTCTACCGCCCCTCACCACAGACCTCTATGGTCAGCTGTAACCTGATTTCTTAAGAGAGCTGGCAGAGGCGTTTCCCTTTTATAAGATAACTATACAAGATATATTGTAATATATCTATACATTATATATATATATATATATATATATATATATATATATATATATATATATATATAGATATAGAACACTGATAAATCAGGTACTTAAATCAGTATTCGTATTCCCTTTTATAACATATATTCACTGAATTGATAGGAATAAAATATAGCTTTTATTTGTCTTTTTTAAAAAAATCAAAAAACACAGGGAAAAGAAAAAACAAAAAAATCAATAGACAGTAATTTATCTTCACGACCATCATCAATTAGTCCTTAATCATAGTTAGTTTTTGTGTGTAACACATATTGCATACTCCTTATTGCACAGTTCCTATTGCACATATGGTATTGCACACTTTGTATTGCATAGATGTTATTGCACTCTTTTATATTGCATTTCTGATTGCACCCAGTCTCTATTGCACACGTGTAAACTTTATTTTTCATCCATATTGCACATCAAACTGGTATTGCAACAGTCTTTTCTTGTGTCTAAGGTGCTTTCATATCATTATCCCCTTCAATATTTTTTAGTATTTTTCCAAACACGCGTCTATAAATAATATTTCATTGTTTGTATATGTTTTTTTACTTCCCTTTAGAAGTCCGTTCATACACGATATTGAAGCCCTACGCGTTTCTTGTGCGATTAGTCCTCAGGGGCTTGTTGCGCTTGTAGTGTTGGAGCTTCATTGCAGGGTATCCATGTGGTCAGCTCTGATGATGGCCGTACACTGATTCCTCTTCCCTGGCTTCCTTAAATGTAGTCCCTGATCCCACCTCCCTTTTGATTGACAGTCCTAGTGACCACTCACAGCTGTGACCTCAAACACTGCCTGATGATTGCTTAATTTGCCGTCCGGGATCCCGATCATGTGACTCAATCACGTGGTAGGTATACCCTGGAACGCAACATGCGTTCCACGCCTCGCTTAAGACTCCTCTCCATCTTTAAGTAGATATTCACCTAGATGGTACAAAGAGACTGATTGCCGCAGACATCTCTCTCTTGATGTTAGGTACGTGGGATGTTTTACTTAAAGCACATGTAAGAAATGAAGTCATTTAACCCTTCCGGTTTTATCGTATTAAGCCGGAACGTCCATTGGGCAAAATTTTGCCCATGCCCTATGGGATATGTGGGGAAAACGTTCAGAACCTTACGTAAGAGACTTAGTGAGCATGTTGGGGACATAAAAAACAAAAGAGAAACACCGGTAGCTATACACTTCAATGAGGAGCACTCCGGGAGAAGTGATGAACTGAAGTGCCAAGTACTGGAAGTGGTTGAGCGGAGTAAGCGACCAGGAGATTATAACAGAACCTTACTACAAAAGGAAGCCCAATGGACGTTCCGGCTTAATACGATAAAACCGGAAGGGTTAAACTTCCCACGTACCGAACATCAAGAGAGAGATGTCTGCGGCAATCAGTCTCTTTGTACCATCTAAGTGAATATCTACTTAAAGATGGAGAGGAGTCTTAAGCGAGGCGTGGAACGCATATTGCGTTCCAGGGTATACCTACCACGTGATTGAGTCACATGATCGGGATCCCGGACGGCAAATTAAGCGATCATCAGGCAGTGTTTGAGGTCACAGCTGTGAGTGGTCACTAGGAACGTCAATCAAAAGGGAGGTGGGATCATGGACTACATTTAAGGAAGCCAGGGAAGAGGAATCAGTGTACGGCCACCATCAGAGCTGACCACATGGATACCCTGCAATGAAGCTCCAACACTACAAGCGCAACAAGCCCCTGAGGACTAATCGCACAAGAAACGCGTAGGGCTTCAATATCGTGTATGAACGGACTTCTAAAGGGAAGTAAAAAAACATATACAAACAATGAAATATTATTTATAGACGCGTGTTTGGAAAAATACTAAAAAATATTGAAGGGGATAATGATATGAAAGCACCTTAGACACAAGAAAAGACTGTTGCAATACCAGTTTGATGTGCAATATGGATGAAAAATAAAGTTTACACGTGTGCAATAGAGACTGGGTGCAATCAGAAATGCAATATAAAAGAGTGCAATAACATCTATGCAATACTAAGTGTGCAATACCATATGTGCAATAGGAACTGTGCAATAAGGAGTATGCAATATGTGTTACACACAAAAACTAACTATGATTAAGGACTAATTGATGATGGTCGTGAAGATAAATTACTGTCTATTGATTTTTTTGTTTTTTCTTTTCCCTGTGTTTTTTGATTTTTTTAAAAAGACAAATAAAAGCTATATTTTATTCCTATCAATCCAGTGAATATATATATATATATATATATATATATATATATATATATATATATATATATGTTTGTACAATAGATTTATGAAAAGGCCGGGCTTTGTGAGATCACTGTGTGTGTACTAAGAGCAGCGGTGGCCTTGGGAGTGCCGCAGTGTATTAGCAAGTGAATAAGAAAATATTCCGGAACTTTCTTACAATGCTAGTAGTGGAGAATTAACTGATTTGAATAAGATTTCCGTAGACATTTGCTGTTTTTAGAACGACTCCTTACACTCCAAGCGATAGAGTAGATGATAACTCCCCCCAGCGAGAACTGTGACGCTGTAACAATAAAAGGGAAGGAGCAGTAATGTTCTCGCCATTATCCCTCACTCTATCACCTTCTCGGGAACATTACAGACTCGTAATATCGGTCTCGATGGGAGCGCCCGGGAGGTGATTATTTGGGTTCCAAAATTGTTCAGGAAATTGGATAAAATAAAATGAATCTACTTGTAGATTTAATTTTTAATTCCGACGTAGTAAAGCAAGAAAAGCTCCAGAAATGTTCATATGTTCTAAATATGGAAGGTGGCACTCCGACTGCTGGGCTTTATGGGCTTTATAGGCAAAATTAATTCAATTCTTAACTTCTATGGTTGTTTGTGCAGCATACGGCGGGTATGAAATGTCTCGTAAGAAGGATCGGACCTTCAAAAACTTAAAGGGTCACTTCCAGTACTTTTTAGATGCTGTATGTCCTGCAGGAAGTGGTGTATTCTCCCCTGTCTACCACAGTGCTCTCTGCTGCCACCTCTGTCCATGTCAGGAACTGTCCAGAGCAGAAGAGGTTTTCTATGGGGATTTGCTGCTGCTCTGGACAGTTCCTGACATGGACAGAGGTGGCAGCAGAGAGCACTGGGACAGACTAGAAAGTATACACTACTTCCTGCAGGATATACAGCAACTGATAAGTACTGGAAGACTGGAGATTTTTTTATAAAGTAGTGATTTACAAATCTGTATAACTTTCTGACACCTTTAATATTCTAAAATAGAATAGAATATCTTCTCTATCCACCTCTAGGTGACTGTATTGAATATATAAGTCATGTAAGGGGCTTTATCATGGCAGTATTCAGATTTAAAGGGGAAATGAAAATTCAACGTTTGGCCAATTCCATGGGGTTACACATCTCCCTAAGGTTTTGCTTATTTTCATTTTCCCACAGATTACCCACAATCCCTCACACTTTTAAGGGCACATCTGTATGTGTCACCTTCTGTGGGATTCAGTTCAGGGCGTAATCCCGGGAAAAACAGAGGAGTGTCTGAATGGACAGCGTCCTCTCAAGGTTGTATCTGAAGCCGGTGCCGGCCAGGACAAAGTGACAGCCCAGAAGCACTGGCAGCAGCCGCTTGGCAGGCAGCAGAGGAAATACTACAACTGCCAACTGTAGTGAATGTCAATGGGAGAGTTTCCTCTGCCGCCTGCCAGCTCCATTGTCAGGATGTCATTGCCAGCAAAGGCTTAAAGAAGAGAGTGGTGGATGAGAGCGGACAAGAACAACTGCGGGGCCCCTGTGGGGAAATAACAGCTGGGGGCCCCTTCACCAGAGCCCCCCTCCCTGCAGCTGACACCCCCCAGAATTATTATAATAACTGATACCTGATGATAATTGTTACCTAATGTTATTATCTCTTATTCAGGGTCTCTACTTCACCTGCAGCCATGAGTAGCAGGTAATGAAGGGGATGGTAGTATCGACTTATGAGAGTTACAAAGTTAATAGTATCATTCCTGGTGGGCTAGAGAAGTGAAGAGGTTAAAGATAAGATCCCTGGTGGGTAAAAGTTATGCAGGAGCCAAGGGTAGTAACTCCGATGGTAGTGAAGGGGTTAATAGTGCAAAGGAGGTGAAAAGGTTAATAATAACATCCCTGGTGGGCTGAGAGTTAAAGGCGATAATTGTACCATCCCTGGTGGGCTAGAGAAGTGAACATGTTAATGGTAACATCCCTGGTGGGTTAGAAGAATGAAAGGGTTAATAGTGCTAAGGAAAGGTTAATGGTAACATCCCTGGTGGGCTAGAGAAGTGAAGATGTTAATGGTAACATCCCTGGTGGGCTAGAAGAATGAAAGGGTTAATAGTGCTAAGGAAAGGTTGATGGTAACATCCCTGGTGGGCTACGGCAGTGAAGGAGTCAATGACAGTATATCCGATAGCCTAGGTAAGTGACAGGGATAACAACAGGATCTCTGGGTAGTCAGTGAAGTGAAGATGCTAAAGAAATGTATCCCTTTACTAACCTTGACCACCAGGGATGTTAGTATCCCTGGTGGTCTCTAGTCTGCTTATACACTTATATGACGAACTACGAGTTACAGTGCAGGTCAGACAATGATCACGTCAATGAGAAGGATGTCCTAATATCAGGAAGTGAGTAAAGAGCCGGATCAGGAGCTGAGGCTGCTATATTACCAGCCAATGCAGAGTGTGATCTGTGTCCCTGTCCGCCTGCAGCTGGTATCCCCCCTCCCCCCATACTGGAGCATTAAGGAAATTATTACTGTAGGTGCAAGCACTGTACCAGTTCCAGTCACCACCGGTTCTTTAAAAACAGCCAATCCCCATAGAAAACCTCTCCTGCTCTAGGCAGTTCCTGTCATGGACAGAGGTGGAAGCAGAGAGCATTGAAAAAAAATACACCACTTCCTGTAGGGCATACAGCAGCTGATAAGTACTGGAAGCACAGAAATCAATAGTCCAGGCGAGTTTAAGAAACTTTGTAATTGGGTTTATTGGGCAAATATGCCATTACCTGCATTCAAAAAGCCTTCCCCCAAGTCCCCCCCCCCCCTCTCTGATTCACTGCTCATTATCAGGAAAACTCAACTCTTTTACATCAGTCGAGCCCTGTGTAAACCTATGGAGAGAGGAGGGGGGAGGAGGGAGATTAGTCAGAATCAAAGATCAGAAAACAAAGGATTACACAGCAGGAACTGTGTGAAAGCCGGTACTCAGAGGTAAGAGAGGTCAGTGCTGACTGTCAGAGGAGATAGCCCGGTGATGTAGCTGTAAATTAACGCTTTGTTGTCCTGTTTTGGTGCCTCATCTCCCTCCACCCCTCCCCTCTCCATAGAGAACAATGAAGACGGAGGGGAGAGCTTCAAACTGCTTTTTCATGAAAAAAAAAAAAAAACATTTTTCGGCTAATAAACCCAATTACAAAGTTTCTTAAAATCGCTTGGACTATTGATTTTTGCTAAAAAAAAAAAAAAAAATTAAACGACAGGAACACTTTAGGAACTTTCCTTTCCTCCGGAGTACCCCTTAAAGGAACCATGTCCTAACCTGTCAGCAAAACTTATCCAAAGTTTCCAAAAATCCAGAAACAAACAATATTCCTACGGACAGAAGCCGCACAGACAGACTTAGCGCATCCTCATCTTTCAGGGACGGCCTTGCCTATAGTCGGTGACAGCGAGACAAACCAAACGCCCGCTCCCGTCCCATCAGCATAAATATCCGGGACCGGTCTCACAGGGACAATTAATTCTAAATAGCCCATGATGTGTGTACAGAGGCCAATTTGTCTCCATAGAAAAGCAATTTCTACCGCAAGTCTCTGCCGTCAGAGCCGCATCGGCGAGGACTTCACTGCAAATATGGAAGAGACTCGGTTGCAGGAGAAACATTTATTATGACATTCCGGGGAAAATCCATTTGTCGCAGCCAGAGAGGTGCTAACCCCATTGTGTTAGAAAATAATTTGATTCCTGCCACTTGATACGGAATCATCTTGGAGAGAAGATCTCTGTTTAGTTACCACATGCAAAGCAATGGAAGGAAACAAATGCGGCTTTGCTGCTTCCCCGGCCGTCTTGTTAGTCAATAAGATGGAAATCACCTTGATGGAAGACACTGGCGCCGAGGTGTTAGATTGACTCTCAGCCTCCAAAAATTCAAGGAAATCTATTTCCGCCAAGGAGGCCACATATGCACCGCTCACCGCTGAGGGAAGGCAGAGGGTTTTTTGCTACTTCAGCAAGATAATGAATGTGACTCGTGGAGTGAGCGTAGTCCCGCTGAGCGGCCGCGGGGGGCTGCCTTATACTTTAATAGTTCCTGTAAAAGAAGCCGCAGTGACTGTCAGTGGAACGTCGGGATTCAGAGAGCGGAGTCACCATCACAGCTTTTATTAATTACTGACGGAGCCGGAAGAGGGAAGTGCAACCAGGGGCCCCGGATGTGGAGACACGGGACATGCAATGAGTGTAGATGGATCAGGGGCCCCGGATGTGGAGACACGGGACATGCAATGATTGTAGATGGATAAGGGGCCCCGGATGTGGAGACACGGGACATGCAATGAGTGTAGATGGATCAGGGGCCCCGGATGTGGAGACACGGGACATGCAATGAGTGTAGATGGAGCAGGGGCCCCGGATGTGGAGACACTGGACATGCAATAACTGTAAATGGAGCAGGGGCCCCGGATGTGGAGACAGGACCTGCAATAATTGTAGATGGATAAGGGGCCCTGGATGTGGAGACAGGACCTGCAATGATTGTAGATGGATCAGGGGCCCCGGATGTGGAGACACGGGACATGCAATGACTGCAGATGGATCAGGGGCCCCGGATGTGGAGACACGGGACATGCAATAACTGTAAATGGAGCAAGGGCCCTGGATGTGGAGACAGGACCTGCAATGATTGTAGATGGATCAGGGGCCCCGGATGTGGAGACACGGGACATGCAATGACTGTAGATGGATAAGGGGCCCCGAATGTGGAGACACAGGACATGCAATGAGTGTAGATGGATCAGGGGCCCCTGATGTGGAGACACGGGACATGCAATAACTGTAAATGGAGCAAGGGCCCCGGATGTGGAGACACGGGACATGCAATGAGTGTAGATGGATAAGGGGCCCCGGATGTGGAGACACGGGACATGCAATGAGTGTAGATGGATCAGGGGCCCCGGATGTGGAGACACGGGACATGCAATGAGTGTAGATGGAGCAGGGGCCCCGGATGTGGAGACACTGGACATGCAATAACTGTAAATGGAGCAGGGGCCCCGGATGTGGAGACAGGACCTGCAATAATTGTAGATGGATAAGGGGCCCTGGATGTGGAGACAGGACCTGCAATGATTGTAGATGGATCAGGGGCCCCGGATGTGGAGACACGGGACATGCAATGACTGCAGATGGATCAGGGGCCCCGGATGTGGAGACACGGGACATGCAATAACTGTAAATGGAGCAAGGGCCCTGGATGTGGAGACAGGACCTGCAATGATTGTAGATGGATCAGGGGCCCCGGATGTGGAGACACGGGACATGCAATGACTGTAGATGGATAAGGGGCCCCGAATGTGGAGACACAGGACATGCAATGAGTGTAGATGGATCAGGGGCCCCTGATGTGGAGACACGGGACATGCAATAACTGTAAATGGAGCAAGGGCCCCGGATGTGGAGACACGGGACATGCAATGAGTGTAGATGGATCAGGGGCCCCGGATGTGGAGACACGGGACATGCAATGAGTGTAGATGGATCAGGGGCCCCTGATGTGGAGACACGGGACATGCAATAACTGTAAATGGAGCAGGGGCCCCGGATGTGGAGACACGGGACATGCAATGAGTGTAGATTGAGCGGGGCCCCGGATGTGGAGACAGGACCTGCAATGATTGTAGATGGATCAGGGTCCCCGGATGTGGAGACACGGGACATGCAATGACTGTAGATGGATCACGGGCCCCGGATGTGGAGACACGGGACATGCAATGACTGTAGATGGATCAGGGGCCCCGGATGTGGAGACAGGACCTGCAATGATTGTAGATGGATCAGGGGCCCCGGATGTGGAGACAGGACCTGCAATGATTGTAGATGGATCAGGGGCCCCGGATGTGGAGACAGGACCTGCAATAATTGTAGATGGATAAGGGGCCCTGGATGTGGAGACAGGACCTGCAATGATTGTAGATGGATCAGGGGCCCCGGGTGTGGAGACACGGGACATGCAATGACTGTAGATGGATAAGGGGCCCGAATGTGGAGACAGGACTTTCAACGATTGTAGATTTATCAGAGGCGCCGGATGTGGAGACATGGGACATGCAATGACTGTAGATGGAGCAGGGGCCCCCGGATGTGGAGACATGGGACATGCAATGACTGTAGATGGAGCAGGGGCCCCCGGATGTGGAGACATGGGACATGCAATGACTGTAGATGGAGCAGGGGCCCCGGATGTGGAGACATGGGACATGCAATGAGTGTAGATGGATCAGGGGCCCCGGATGTGGAGACAGGACTTTCAACGATTGTAGATTTATCAGAGGCGCCCGATGTGGAGAGAGAACCTGCAACGAATGGAAATGGATAAGGACCTTCAGGTATAGAGATGGGACCTGCCAGGACTGAAGATCAGGGGCCCCAGATGTGGAGACGGAACCTGCAATGCAGATGGATCAGGACCAATGAGGCTTCCTGGAAGACCAATGCGGATTCGGGGCATAAACGCCTCAACAAGTAAAGTCACTTTTTCTTTTTAAATCTCCATATGACCATTTACGATAACTGGAGACGGTTTTTGCACAGAATTCATGCAAAACACAAAATATTCAGAAAAAAACGAATAACATTTTTACTGTTCTGCATTATTATTAATATTATTATTATTATTATTATTATATACATTATTTGTTGAGTTCTTTTACCTCTTGCCCAGCACACCCCTGGATGATGGCTGCAAATAACAAACTGCATAAAAGTAATCTACTACCTGCTATGTACTAGAGAAAGATACATCCTGTAGTGTTAGACAATATATAGCACTAGGTAACGTTCTTTATAGAGCACGTATCTCCTTATATACAGCTCCTCCTCTGCTTTTATGGGACAGTTTATGAATAGATATACGGGAGTTTTTATTTGACCTTGATAAGAAATATTTTGTATACTGTAAGTTACCTTGTGCAATAGATTGTAACCTAACAAAGCTTTTTTATTGTCGTTATTTTCTCTGAGATGCATGTGGTAGTGGATTACTTCTGGAGGTTTCTATGCTTGTTATTTATTGTGATCATGTAATGGTTTATTGGAGAATAGATGGTGATAATCCTGCTGTTTTATCTCCTTTGTTTTATTGTTATACACACTTTACAGCAAGCGCTCCCAGCAACCTGACTTTCTTAGGTTCAGGTAGGTAACAGACATTTGCATCAATTTTTTCCATCCTGTTGGGCATAAAGGAAGTGTCTTTCAGTACTAATAAGCTGCTATATGTCCTGCAGGAAGTGGTGTATTCTCTCCAGTCTGACACAGTGCTCTCTGCTGCCACCTCTGTCCATGTCAGGAACTGTCCAGAGCAGCAGCAAATTTGATTCTCCTTTCTGATATTAGATGGTAGCAACCCAACCCCCCTTATGTGGACACCCAGCACCTTCCCCAGTTTCCTGAAATCTGTGGCGCACGTAGCACCTTCCCCAGTTACTTGGTTTCTGTGGCGCACGTAGCACCTTCCCCAGTTTCCTGAATTCTGTGGCGCACGTAGCACCTTCCCCAGTTTCCTGAATTCTGTGGCGCACTTAGCACCTTCCCCAGTTTCCTGAATTCTGTGGCGCACGTAACACCTTCCCCAGTTTCCTGAATTCTGTGGCGCACTTAGCACCTTCCCCAGTTTCCTGAATTCTGTGGCACACGCAGCACCTTCCCCAGTTTCCTGAATTCTGTGGCGCACGTAGCACCTTCCCCAGTTTCCTGAATTCTGTGGCACACGTAGCACCTTCCCCAGTTTCCTGAATTCTGTGGCACACGCAGCACCTTCCCCAGTTACTTGGCTTCTGTGGCACATGTAGCACCTTCCCCAGTTTCCCGAATTCTTTGGCACACGCAGCACCTTCCCCAGTTTCCTGAATTCTTTGGCGCACGTTACTCCTCGGATGTTTGAACCATGCGGGCGTCACTCATCCCCTGCTGTAATTATTGGCACCACGAAGCCGCCACATGTTTAATAAGACGACAGAATTAATTGAAGACGGGGAAGAGGAATATAAATATTTGCTTTCATAACACCTACAGGATTCTATTTTACGGAAACCAAAATAATGCAAACAATATGTAGAGGAGCAGATGTCTCCTCGCTGGCACTGATGCAATCATAGATTCAGAGCTGTAGAGAAGCAATGTCACATCGGATTTACATCACGTCACCAAGGGGCAAGAACCTAAGCCAAGTATATATCTGGTCAGGCCCATGGTCAACTCTGGGATTCTGATGATGTCAAAGAAGGAGGAGGGGGGGATATTAGGGTCTGCTTGGCCAAAAATCAATGTAAGGTCCCACTTCAGGATCCCATAGAGATTGGAGCGGGAAGGAAACCTATGTGTTCTTTTAAAACCACAACTCCTACCCCCTTAGATCCATCCACCTTTGTAATCTGAAATGCTTGTGCAATTATATCCAAGAACTATGTGTACAAGGCCATTAGCATAAACCAGTGACAGAGAAGCTGAACACTAACTCTCCCCATTATGTGTGTGCTCAGTTATCCTTGATTTTGATGAACTTCTTTCCATTATGTACATGTGCTTAGTAGTCCTCAATATTCATGACCACCAGCTGCTGATTGGCAGTTGTCTATACTGTGTATATATAATGTGTGTAGACAGATGTCAAATCAGCAGCCGGAGGGAGGGGTGGGGCATAAAGCCAATTCTCCTGCATATTAGGAGAACGGCTAACCAGAATAATGTAACTAATACACTGCTCTGTTCAGCATTTCTGTCATCATTTTATTCTGCAACAGAAACCTAGCGACAGATTCCCTTTAAGCCTCTGTTGTGACATCACTCGCATACATGTAGTGCTGTTTCATTGTTCCAGGTGTTTGCTGCATTCAAAATAACTACAGCTACTTTATCCCCCTTCATCCCACAGTGATGCAGCCCCCTCACCCTCCAGAGGAGACCTCTCTTACCGCTCTATGTCCATATTTTCACACTATTTTCATAGACATATTGGTGGTGAAGAAGTGGAGTTATGCATCATTAGAATCTCACTCCAGGCGGCCATAACACTGCAAAACTCTCAGCCTGCAAACATGACTGTATGCAATGTGCGGCATCTACTGTATTACACTGCAACCTATAAAATATCCCAGCAATATATAGCATGCATGTCCATATAATACATGTGACCATGGATACAATCACTTTAGTGTCTGGAAAGTCCGATAATCCACTATGTGTTCCTACCTGCAACAATTGTGGGATTTAGAAGACTAGAAACTTCTCAGCAATGAACCGATAAGAGATTCTTCTTCTCTACACTAACACATGTCCTCCTGTAGTGATACAGACTCACATTGCCAGGATTAAATACACAAAGTAGCACAATTTAGTTAATAAAGTAGCAGAAAAAAAAAAAACTTCAAAAACAACAATCAATATGGAGACAATGATCACTTTTCATGGTGCTTTTTCTGCAGTTAAGGACACTATAACCTTATTCTTAAGGTGGCGCTGTTTATGCAAGAAAGTAGCTGTGTTTGATCTAATCCTGGATGACCCCTTTAAGATCTACAGAGCCACAGGTAGGTTATTTGCAGGATGATAGTAAATAATAAATGATGATAGTAAACTTATTACGGGAAATGCTTATAAAGTGCTTTTTTCCCTGCACTTACTACTGCATCAAGGCTTCACTTCCTGGATAACATGGGGATGTCACTTCCTGGATAGCATGGTGATGTCACTTCCTAGATAACATGGTGATGTCACTTCCTGGATAACATGGTGATGTCACTTCCTGGATAACATGGTTATGTCACTTCCTGGATAACATGGGGATGTCACTTCCTGGATAGCATGGTGATGTCACTTCCTGGATAACATGGTGATGTCACTTCCTTGATAGCATGGTGATGTCACTTCCTGGATAACATGGTTATGTCACTTCCTGGATAACATGGTTATGTCACTTCCTGGATAACATGGTGATGTCACTTCCTGGATAACATGGTGATGTCACTTCCTGGATAACATGGTGATGTCACTTCCTGGATAACATGGTGACAGCGGCGGATTATAATATGGGCCTTTTGGGGGTCGCTCGGGGCCCAAGGCTCCGGAGGGGCCCATGCCACGCCGCCCACATTATAATCCGCCAGGTCGCAAGAGTCCAGCTGTCCCCGGCTGATGCGCGGCTGGCTAAGGTGTCCCGTCCTATCTCTGGCAGCGCGTGCATCAGAGAGCTCCCCGTGCGCCTGGGGCTGTGACTTCCGGTGCTCTGATGCGCGCGCTGTCGGGGATAGGACGGGACACCCCCGGCAGCCGCGCATCAGCCGGGGACAGACCAGGAGGCGAGAAGCTCCACGGGGGAACGGATGGCAGGTGAGTTGGGTTGTTTTTTTTTTTTTTTTTTTTGTGTTATCTGCTATCTGCTGTGCACAGGGGGGGGAGGGAAGAGGGGGGCCATCTATAAGGGTGGGGGGCGCAGAGGGAAGAGGGGGGTCCATCTATAAGGGGGGAACAGGGAAGATGGGGACCATCTATAAGGGGGGAATAGGGAAGAGGGGGACCATAGACAATAATATAATATAAAATAATAAATATAAGTAATATAAATAATAAATAAAATAAAAATAGAAAAATAACTAACTTGGATCATATACTAACAACCGATCAACTACTTCAGTAAAATTATTTAAGGGTGCGTTCACACGTACAGGATCCGCAGCAGATTTCATGGTCCAGATTGGATTTGCCTTGAATCTGCAACTTTAAATCTGCGCCATCAAATCTGCTGCAGATCCTGTAGGTGTGAACCCACCCTTAATCTGGCATCTGATAGTCCATAAACTCCAGTGCAGTGAGCTCATTGTTCTCTCAATACGGCAGAGAGTCTCAGAATCCGGCACATTCAGGGTCCATTGGTGCCGGATAACAGGAATGTTACTAATTATAGTCAGGGAGTCATTTAGGGGGTCATTTCCCCACTCGTGAGATTTCCTATTAGAGACGCACCAGCGTTAGTATCTATGTTACAGAATTACGTGATCAGCTGATCCATCGCTACACTGAAAAAATTCAAAGCCAGATAAAGCTCCAATGACAGAAGTGGAGCAGTAGCTGTGGGAGATGTGACAGTAACCTGGCCGGGTCAGTAATGCGGAGAGACATGGAGCGCACACTCCGCGCACGCCGCCCGCCCGCAGCCCCTCTCCACTTCGCCTTTGTCTGGGGCGCCGGCTGCTGCGTTTTGTTCAGCTTATTGTTTACTAAGCCAATGCTGTACCTGTCAGCAGATATTAAAATATAGGAATAATAGGAGAACTACATCATTCCGAGCGCTCGCTCTCCCCGGGTCAAGTCGACTATTCGGCAAACACGGAAATAAGTGGCGAATCAACAGTTCTGTTTATGTCTGCTGCAAAAACATCTGGGGAAAACATAAAAAAAGTATGTTCTACTATCACAGGCCTGACAGGAACAAAGAGGAACAAAACACTTAAAGGGAACTGACATACGGGATACCGAGAATTTATCTGCATACAAAACTACAGTCACTGCGTACATGGATTCCAGGATTATACTCCAGAGCTGCACTCACTATTCTGCTGGTGGGGTCACTGTGTACATACATTACATTACTGGTCCTAAGTTACATCCTGCATTATACTCCAGAGCTGCACTCTCTATTCTGCTGGTGGGGTCACTGTGTACATACATTACATTACTGATCCTGTACTGATCCTGAGTTACATCCTGTATTATACTCCAGAGCTGCACTCACTATTCTGCTGGTGGGGTCACTGTGTACATACATTACATTACTGATCCTGTTCTGATCCTGAGTTACATCCTGTATTATACCCCAGAGCTGCACTCACTATTCTGCTGGTGGGGTCACTGTGTACATATATTACTGATCCTGAGTTACATCCTGTATTATACTCCAGAGCTGCACTCACTATTCTGCTGGTGGGGTCACTGTGTACATACATTACATTACTGATCCTGAGTTACATCCAGTATTATACTCCAGAGCTGCACTCACTATTCTGCTGGTGGGGTCACTGTGTACATACATTACAATACTGATCCTGAGTTACATCCTGTATTATACTCCAGAGCTGCACTCACTATTCTGCTGGTGGGGTCACTGTGTACATACATTACATTACTGATCCTGTACTGATCCGGAGTTACATCCTGTATTATACTCCAGAGCTGCACTCACTATTTTGCTGGTGAGATCAATCTGTGCCTGGTTTAAATCACTCAAGCTTACATTAGTGTACACAATGTACACAGTGACCTCACCAGCAGAATAGTGAGTGCATCTCTGGAGTCTAATACAGATGTAATTCTAACCCCTGTCACCCCAGACAGAGTGTGCTGCTATACTGTGTCCACATCTGCCCTGCTCATTCCTTCATGCTCCCTGCAGTCTTTGTCAGCCCTTGTGTTTCCCATTCTCTCCATTCCTGCAATAAAGTGCCTGCACTTACACTCCGCTATACACACTGCTGCTACAATGTGCCTGCACTTACACTCCGCTATACACACTGCTGCTATAATGTGCCTGCACTTACACTCCGCTATACACACTGCTGCTATAATGTGCCTGCACTTACACTCCGCTATACACACTGCAGCTATAATGTGCCTGCACTTACACTCCGCTATACACACTGCTGCTATAATGTGCCTGCACTTACACTCCGCTATACACACTGCTGCTATAATGTGCCTGCACTTACACTCAGCTATACACACTGCTGAATAGAAAAGTTTCTGTCACTGTCCTCCAGCACATCTCTGTGATTCTCACTTCCTCATTGGTCCGTGATGAACACACCCCTTCCCCATTGCTGTCATGTGACCACACAGACCTCTGACAGCAGCCCTGCTTCTCTATTCTAGCCTGTTGTACTACGCTACTGCATTATGGGGATCTGCAGCTCATCCATCCTGTATCATCCTGTATTTGTGTCTCATTGTTTCATCTGTTCTACATGTAATGCTGCGTTTACATGGAACGATTATCGTGCAAATTTTCACGATAACGATCGAATTTGAACGATAATCGTACGTGTAAATGCTGCGAACGATCAAACGACGAACAAGAAATCGTTCATTTTGATCTTACAACATGTTCTAAAATCGTCGGTCGCAAAAAATTCGCAGATCGTTCCGTGTAAACAGTCGCCGATTTAACCAATGTGTGAGATAGGCTTAAAGGATCGCAAAACGAATTTCCGTACGATATATCGTACCGTTTAAACGCTGACCGTTGTGAAAAAAAAAATGGTTCTCCGACATCGTTAATCGTACGATCGGCCAATTATGGTTTCGTGTAAACGCAGCATTATTCAGAATAATAAACCATTATTTTTTGGGTGGAACCAATTGTCTGCAGATATTTGGTATAAGAGAGGATTTGGATTACAAGCGCCGTCCCCGAGGGAATTATGCTCATAATCCAAGGCACCACTGTATCTGTGTGTGTATATATATATATATATATATATATATATATATATATATACACACATACACACGTTCCCAGTATCTGCTCCCATAGATGAGGCTCGTGTAGTCGGTGACAGCTCGGATACATTACATACATCCACAGCTTCTCATATCACACAATATCAATCCACTAAACTTACCATAAGAATCTCATAAACTCCACACTACTAACCCCATTATGTGTAATGAGGACCCCCATTATAGCCATCTGGTGGTCACATGACCTGCGAGACCCTCGATAGAACACATTAGTGATGACTATGGGGTCCTATTAACTCCCTGCTGCACATACATAGAATCCGAGCTGCGGCTGCACATAAATGGGATTATTATGTTGTGGCCTTTATGAGATTCTGTTTATTGAGTGTTTATGGAGTGTATGGGGTCTGTATATATGGGAGGGGGGGCCGGCTGGTATTACATCGCTGTGTGCATGATGGATAGCTTACTATACTGTACTGTATGCTAATAGTAGCCAATGCTGGACCCTCCGTGTCCTCACATCACAGCCCTGTCCTTTCCTGAAATCCTCTGTGCTGCTTGGAGGGATTGAAATGCATACGGATTATCTCCTGAAATACTCTGTGCTGCTGGTTACCCTGTTCCCTCCATTATGTAACAGTGTCCGTTACTTCCCACGAGATGTTCACATTCCTCTCCTGACATCCTCTGTGCTGTTGGTGATCCTGTTCTATCTACTATGTAACCCTCAGTCTGTGATCTACCCTATAAGATCAGCATACTCCTCTACTAAAATACTCTGTGCTGCTGGGGAACCTGTTACTTCCACTATGTAGCTCTCAGTTTTCAACTTCCATGAAATCAGCACACTCCTCTCCTGAAATACTCTGCACAGCTGGTAACATTGCCGCAGCATGTGTTGACTAATGCTGCATTTACACCAAGCGATAATTCGCCCAATCGATCGTTTAACGATTTTGAAGCAACAATTTTGTTTTTAGAACGATCAGAAGAATAAATCGTTAGAAAAATCGTAAGAAGATTCGTAAGAAAAAATCGTTATTGCGATCGCTTTTAAGATCGCATAGGATGAATCTTTGAAAGACTGTTTACACGAAGCGATTTGTGAATTTTTAGCGAACGATGAACGACGATTTGAGAACATGTTGAAAGATCAAAATTAACGATTTTTCGATCGTCGCTTGATAGTTTGCTGTGTTTACATGGAACGATTATCGCTTAAAATTTGATTGTTATTGCGAAAATTCGAACGATAATCGTTCCGTGTAAATGCAGCAAGTCATAACCATTCTCTAATACTCAGGTGGATCATTCCCTTACTACTGTGTAGCAGTCTGTTACCTCCCGCAATATTAGCTCACTCCTCTCCTGAAATACTCTGTGCTGCAGGCTACACTGCCATCTGCAACCTCCTACAAGATCAGCCACCTCCTCTCCTGATATACTCTGTGCTGCTGGTGACACTGCCCTGTCCACCATGTAACTATCAGTCTGCAACCTCCTACAAGATCAGCCACCTCCTCTCCTGACATACTCTGTGCTGCTGGTGACACTGCCCTGTCCACCATGTAAATATCAGTCTGCAACCTCCTACAAGATCAGCCACCTCCTCTCCTGATATACTCTGTGCTGCTGGTGACACTGCCCTGTCCACCATGTAACTATCAGTCTGCAACCTCCTACAAGATCAGCCACCTCCTCTCCTGAAATACTCTGTGCTGCTGGTGACACTGCCCTGTCCACCATGTAAATATCAGTCTGCAACCTCCTACAAGATCAGCCACCTCCTCTCCTGACATACTCTGTGCTGCTGGTGACACTGCCCTGTCCACCATGTAACTATCAGTCTGCAACCTCCTACAAGATCAGCCACCTCCTCTCCTGACATACTCTGTGCTGCTGTGAAGGCAACATATATGTAAGCCAGACTAGATGCAGGTATTGTGCACTTTTCAGCCGTTACCTCTCATTGTATCAACCACAAAGTCACCGGTCACAGATTGTCACATCCTACAAAACTGTTAGGGCCTTATCACATGGAACGATTATCGTGCGAAAAATCGTTAAATCGTTCGAATTTAAACAATAATTGTTATGAGTAATGCTGCGTTTACACTGAACGATTATCGCACAAATTTGCACAATAACGATCGAATTCGAACGATAATCGTACGTGTAAATGCTGCGAACGATCAAGTGACGAACGAGAAATCGTTCATTTTGATCTTACAACATGTTCTAAAATCGTCGCTTGTCGTTCGCAGAAAAAATCGCAGATCGTTCGCCGATTTAACCAATATGTGAGATAGGCTTAAGCAATCGCAAAACGAATTTCCGTACAATATATCGCACCGTCTTAACGCTGATCGTTATAAAAAAAATTGTTACTCCGACATCGTTAATCGCACGATCGGGCCAATTATCGTTTTGTGTAAACGCAGCATAATTGCAGACAACGATCGAAAAATCTGTCGTATGTCGTTGATTTAGATCTGAACCTAAAATTATCGTTAATTGTTCGCTGTAATTCCTCGTTCGTTCGCTCAAGTTCCGCGTTTTTTCCCTAATCGTTCCCTGTAATTGCACATTGTCCATTGTTTTTCTGGGATCAGAAGGAATAAACAATCATAGTAACAATCGTAACTAACGACCATCGTCCTGTGTAATATGGAGAACGATTTCAGGTTAACGATAAACATTCTCGTTTGGGATTGTTTATCGTCAGTCGTTAATCGTTAAAAATCGCTCAGTGTAATAGAACCCTCACATTGTAACCTTACCTCTCCAGCTGCAGAGCATCGCTCCCAGCTGCAAAGCACCTCCCCAGCACCTCTGCAGATCATCTCCCTCCCGAGCTTCTGAACATCGCCATCCCCAGCTGCAGAGCATCGCCCCCCATCGGCAGAGCATCCCCCCCAGTTGCAGAGCATCGCCCCCCATCGGCAGAGCATCCCCCCCAGTTGCAGAGCATCGCCCTCCCCAGCTGCAGAGCATCGTCCTCCATGATTCTCTCTCCGTACAACATTAGCCTCCCTTATACAAGCAGATTCCCGATCTCACGTACAAGTGGCCATGTTTGATACAATAGGAGAACAAAGGCTCTGATGTTAATTTGTCGCATTAATTTCGAGGGTCTACAAAGTGTCAGCGCTCCAACATCTGCTGTGGTGTCAATTATGCCGACACGCCGTCACTTGACTTCTCCTCTCACTATTAGCAGTCTGTGGAGCGCTCTGCGCCATTCTCAGCTCCGCACAGGATTTCGAGGGGCAATAACACCCGGGTTGCAGATCATTATCACATATAACTTACTGTAAATCATCTCTTGTCAATTAATCCTAAGTGCCTGTCATATCTGGGGGATGAATCGTCTCACTGCAACCATCAGGCGCTATTACACTGATATCTATGGGGAAAGGTTTGTATACTAGTGGCGGAAAGTGGTATTACAAGTACAGGAAAGGACAATTGGAAGCGACTGTAGACTGGTAGTAAAGGAGGTGTAAGAAGTAACAGAAGGGTTCAGGAAACAATACAGACTAGTGGTGAAAAGTGGTATTACAAGTACAGGAAAGGACAATTTGGAAGCTATTTGTAGACTTGTGGGGGTCACTGCTTTTGCATTACACCACTGGTACCATGTGATTCCTGTTTACAGAGCCGTGATTAAGGGCAAGTATGCCCGAAACACGTCAGCCTTTTAAAAGAATATATAAATAAATCAATTATTGATGTTATGAGATGAGTTATGAGAACCGGAGAGATCCGTTCTTCATTATACACGCGTATTGTCCTATGGTCCGGGGGTTCTTCTGCTTTCCATGGTCCACTATTGCCAATTGGTACAAAGGAGTGCTGACCCATCACTCACACAAGTCCTGACCGGTTATATCATCTCCCATTCTTACAGATAACACAGCTTATTATAGATGAGATGGACACATATTATTCTATGATTGGGTACAAGGTATCATTGCACTGTCACCCCTGACCCCTCTGTACGGCCGTCTGCAGTTTTCAGGGGTTTCTTTATAGGGAATCTGTCAGCTCTAAATCATCAGGCCGAGGAGGCAACTACAGCTCTGGAGCATGATATAGAGGCTTAAAGGGGAACTCCACTGTTTTTTTCTCTCTTTTAAATCAACTGGTGTCAAAGAGTTATACAGATTTGTAATTTACTTCTATTTAAAATCTCCAGTCTTTCAGTACTTATCAGCTGTTGTATGTCCTGCAAGAAGTGGTGTATTCTCTCCAGTCTGACACAGTGCTCTCTGCTGCCACCTCTGTCCATGTCAGGAACTGTCCAGAGCAGGAGAGGTTTTCTATGGGGATTTGCTGCTGCTCTGGACAGTTCCTTACATGGACAGAGGTGGCAGCAAAGAGCGCTGTGTTAGACGGCAAAGAATAAACCACTTCCTGCTGAACATACAGCAGCTGATGAATATTGGGTGAACAGAGATTTTTAAATAGCGTTTAACCACAAATTTATATAACTTTATAAATCTATATAATCTATATAACTCTGAAATCAGTTAATCTGAACTATATATATATATATATATATATAGAGAGAGAGAGAGAGAGAGAGAGAGAGAGAGAGAGAGAGAGAGAGAGAGAGAGAGAGAGAGAGAGAGAGATACTGTAATATATATATATATATATATATATATATATATCTATCCCTGGAGTACCCCTTTAATCATACTTATATAGGTAAAAAAAAATTCTATAAAAATAGCAAAGTGGAATTAGAAAAAAATCTAAAAATCGTTTTTTTGGTGAAGCAATAAAAGATACATTGTATAAGATTCTATCTTTTTCCCCCACAGTAGAATCAGCTGAAGTTGTTTGTTTCTCCCGACATTTAGTTGTCACGACGAGGGAGGACAAACTCTTGGCAACAAATATGGGAAAAGTTTTTTTTTTCTCCTTTTTTTCAGCGACTGATCTTGTGTTTGTGATTCCTGGTGTTTGGCTTTGGCCTCCTAATACTACATCAGCCTCCTCAATCTCATGTACACGCGGCACAGAGAGTATCGGGGCTGCCAGGAAATGTTACAGTATCCAAGGACTGAGTTTCTGCCAGAACAAGAAAAAAAAAAGATAAAAAAAAAAGAAGAATGTTGAAAAACTTAGTCACACATGTGTGACAATTGATAGACTGCTCCTGCCGAAAACTCAATTAACAAACAAAATACAATATGCAAACAGACTTTGTATGACAATATGCTGCGGCTCAGCCAGAGTGAGTCAGGCACAATGCGAGATGTGTTGTGTGTTGTTTTTGTAGCTTATTGTTTTATTGTCATTCTGATAATCATCGGATGTCACAATAACAGCTGCCGCTCCACCGTGGGCCGAACCGCTCAACACTTGGACTCAATTCCCAAAGACGCAGCAAAACCGATGCCTGGAATGTAGCAGGAAGGGTGGTCCTACCATAAATCTGCACCCCCCATCTACCCCACACGTCTTACGCCTCCACATTATCAACCTTGGAGAGAGGAAGAACCATCTGCACTGAAAACAAGAGATCATTTCATAACACGGATACACAATAGTCCAAAAGTTTTGTTCTTGGAAAAGTGATGATTTGCAGATGTTGTTTGTTGTAAGATACAGAAAGGAGGTGGTCGGGGTGTTTTCTTACAGAATACGGAATGTAACCTCCAGCTCCCATCTTACAATTTCCTCTTTTGAGGCTCATGACTGGTGTTGAGCAAACTTGCAAAAAAATTTGAATACAGCAAAAAATTTGGGTTCTCCAAATGCCCGACACTTGACTAACAGGATTTGGAGAAGCTGAATGAAGCCCTAGGGTTGTCAGGAAACCATGAGCACAGTCTATGGATAAATTTAAGTTTTCCAGGACTCCCTAGGGTGGCATCCAACTTCTTCAGCCACTGGGAGTGAAATGGTGAGTGCTCAGGTACGGAGAACATTGCCAAACCCAAACTTCCGGCAAGTCCACTCAACACTACTCGTGACCCATCTTCTCCCATGGACATGTACAATATGTAGTAAGGCCACACTGTTACTGAAGTGCGAGAAGAAACTCAAGTAACATCTATACAGATTGAGTCCACTTGGAATCCAATCCAAAACAACAATGGGCACCATCAAGCTACAGTATAACAAAATAACCGTACAGTGGAACTATGCTCATTGGGTTCACTGTGGCTGACAACATATGGATACGAGCAAAGATGCAACCACTCATACAGAAGGGCTTGATACTGAGGTTTACAATGTTATTCTATGGTGGAAACCTGTTTTATTGTCAATGTGTGCCCAAACATGAAGAGCTGGACTGTCTCGCCATGGTATATGGTAGGTCCCCCCATCTTTGGTGACCCTCATTGTGCATGTCCAACTCACAAACATCTCAGGTGGCCACTTATCTTCCTTCAAAACAAAAGGATCAAGCAAGTGGAAATCCAATCCTTTGATTCTTCCCTCCCCCGTCATCTGTCATTGAAGAGTCAGACCCCCAGACATATGATAAGCAGAGTTGAGTAAGTACTAAAGTGCTCAAGTGCTCGACTCCAGTAACGTTCCCCAATGAAAGACTCAGCAGCCTTTCAACAAGCTTGATCGAGCACCCCGATACTTGATGGAGCCCCATTCTTGAGCGAACAGGCTTGCTCAACACTATTTATAAGGTCCCATGTAAATCAGCTATCAGTCTTTGTGCACAATGATAGCAAAGTTTACAATAAAGTAGATGAGTACATGTTGAATATCATGGAGGTGGAGGAGCTCCCAGAATCCAATGACCCTGGTCCGATACTGAAGGATTCTCTATATATATATAAAAGCACAGCTTCCCTGGCTCCACTGCCTCTTCATTCTACAAGTAGATAACCTAATACAAAGTGGTTTGTTCTTGAGATTTTCCCATAAAAAGACATTAGGAATGGTCCGAACCCTCCGAGGTATGAACCCAAACGCTCGGCATCAGATTCCCGCTGTCTACCCGCTCCGTGAAGCGGGTGGATACAGCGGGAGGACTGTCTGGAAAACTGGAATACAGCCATAGCCATAGGCACGGAGCGGGCAGACAGCGGGAATCATTACCGAGAGTTCGGGTTCTTACGAACCCGAACCGAACTCAGTCCGGCCATCCCTAACAGACATGTATGACGGATGAGCTGACTTTGTTTCTGCATCTCCTATTCACTATTACGACCTCTCTTTTAGGAGTGCCCTCATTCTCAGGATCGGTGGTGGTTCCAGCCATAAACTGGCCATACTTTTTTGGATGGTGATTGTTTATTGACTGACAGCTATTCCTTCCGTGGGAATAACTAGCTGATTGTTGGGGGTCTGACTGCTGGGTCCCTGGAGCATAACGGTCCCTTGTTCCACTAAGTAAATGAAGCACATGAAGCACAAGTGAACATGCCATGTCATTCATATAAACTTTTACATGTCAAAAGCTTAGATTGCACTGGACCCGGATCTACCATCAAGAGATATACCTGGTGCGGTGAACAGACGGGTGAACAGATGGGAGTCAGACTCTATAGACTATAATGAAGCCCGACCCCTGTAGAAGTTAGATGCCGCCCTAGGGAGCCCTGGAAAACATGGACACAGCCAAAGGCTGTATCCATGTTTTCCTGGCAGCCCTAGGACTGCATCCAACTTCTCCAGACACGGGGAGTAAAATGCTGAGTGTTCAGGTTCGGAAAACCTTACCAAAGCTTAACAGTTTGGTAACTCCTCTCAATACTACAGGTGAATAGACTGCGTTGCCGCTCACTTACCCTGGTTATAACTAGTGTTGAGTGTAGAGATGAGTGAACCAATCCGCCCAAACCCAGATTAGTTTTGAACTTTGCAAAAATCAGTTCCCTACTAAACCAAACTTTTAGCAAAGTTCGGGCAGGTTTGAAAATTACGGCTGGCTGCACATCTCAAAAAGCAAAAAAAAAAGGTAATTTTCACCTGTTCTCCAGTGTCTTCTTGTGGCTCTCCGTTCCCATCCAGTCGACGGCTCGTTCAGCCAATCACAGGTCACGGTGCTGTCCTGTCCCAGTCATCCTGTTATTGACTGAGCTAGACTTCACTGGAGAAGATGATGGGACGGGATCAGACCAGCTAAGAGGAACCCCGGGGAAGTGCAGATATGTAAGCTCATTAAACTTCGGTTCGGCACAAAAAATTCTCGACTCGAGTAACAAGCACTCGCGCATTTTCGTGCTCGCTCAACGCTATTTTAACTCATAATTGCAGAGGATTTTGGACTCCTGTAATAGGTCCTATCCATGACATTCATTCTGGAACCAAAGTAACAAAAACATTAAACAAATAAAAGTTTTACAGTAAATAAAGTTTCCTTCCTGAAACACCCGATAGATGAAAAATCAGTCATCACCGACTCGCAAACAATTTATATTCCGCGTTTAGTGAAATGTCACAAAAAAGGCTAAAAAACACCCTAAATATTTGCCTCATCGCCACGTTTGTTTATTTAATTTCAACTTTAAGTGCAAAACGTGCGAATGTTTCCAGGCGGAGACGCTTTTCAGCAGTTTTCACCTTGTCACAGAGTTGGAAGGAGCCTGAGAACGTTGCTGAAAAAATGTCTAAATAATTATTTATGACTCTTGTGAATTTTTGGCGAAATTCTAGATCGCAAATTGCTTTTTTTTTTTTTAAAGAAGGAAAAACATTGGTGGAGCGGAGTTTATTGGCGAAATGTCCTCCCTGCTTATTCAAAAGAGACAGAGATTAAATAACGCGGCGGGAAGGAGCGCTCCAAATGCCAAGAGCAGCAGAGATCACAGCCACGTGCAACCTACTCAAACTTCCCCCAAGTTCAGCGTCGGCTCGGTTCTCTTTCATCCGGGGAAAGTTTCTAGAAAGTGAGTTTTCTTCCTGACTTTGCAGGTAAATTATCAGGTCAGGACGCTTTATCTCAAGGAGAATAAATGAAAACAAGTCCGTCTCCCAGGATTTCAGCTCAGAATTAAGAAAGGCACAGCAAATTTCCTCCATGAATCCCCGTGCAGCCTGCCATTATGGGCTCTTTTTTTTTTTTTTAATTCTTGTTTGTTCTACTTTCAAATAACTTCAAAATTAAACTCAGGAATGTGGCGGCTCCAAGGGACCGGAGCGGGGGAAAAAAAAAAAAACTAGAAAAGTGAAAATTAAAAACAAAAATAAATAAAAAACAAAAAGACCTCATTTCCCGCACACCTCAAGTGGTTACAGTAAGTCGACTGCAGCGGCTGTAACCACAACAGAGACCATTGTTTATGAGTCATCTCAATGTTAACTATTTTTCTCTTATGTTTTTTCTTTTTTTTCTTCTTCTTCTCGATTTGCTCGCAGCTGCTGTGCGCGGTTTGACATTGAGCTCTGTTCACTACCAGTTATCTGTGATTTTCCATAAGACTGTAGGCTAGGAAAAACGTATAGCTATACCACAACCTCAGCTCTGCTTCATCTGCATACAGGATATATGGGGTATTCCGCAGCTGGTACAAGTAGTGCAATTCCCATTATCCATAGATAGTGCATGATGGGAGTTGTCATTTAGTAACAGGGAACACTGCAGGGCCAGTGGGGGGGTGGTAAACAACTCAGCACTGCTACATCTGACAAAATCAGCTTGAGGCTGGGTTCACACTACGTATATTTCAGTCAGTATTGTGGTCCTCATATTGCAACCAAAACCAGGAGTGGATTAAAAACACAGAAAGGATCTGTTCACACAATGGTGAAATTGAGTGGATGGCCGCCATATAACAGTAAATAACTTCCATTATTTCAATATAACAGCCGTTGATCTAAAATAACAGCAAATATTTGCCATTAAATGGCGGCCATCCACTCAATTTCACCATAGTGTGAACAGAGCCTTTCTGTGTTTTCAATCCACTCCTGGTTTTGGTTGCAATATGAGGACCACAATACTGACTGAAATATACTGACTGAAATATACGTAGTGTGAACGCAGCCTAAGGGTACAAACCCACACATCGTATACGCAGCAGATACACAACAAATACGCAGCAGATCAGTTCAGTTATTTAGATCTAATCTGCTGCGTATTTGCTGCGTATCGCAACAGTAAATACGCTGCGTATACGGTGTGTGGGTTTATACCATTAGGGTAGCTTCATACACCGCATCGCAGTGAATTTTCTGCTGCAGATACGCAGCAGATACGCAGCAGATTTGATGTAAATAACTGAACACAGCATCAAATCTGCTGCAGATCTGCTGCACATCGGTCGTGTGTGTTAGCACCCTTAACCCTTTGAGGACCAGGCCCAAAATGTTTTCGTTTTTCCCTCCTCCCCCTCTAAGAGCTCCAGCACTCTCAGTTTTCTATCTACAGGGCCATGTAAGTGCTTGTTTGTTACAGGAATAGTTGTACTGTGTAATGGCGTCTGTCATTTTACCATAACATGTATGATGGAATCCCAAATATATTATTTATGAAGATATAAATAGGTGAAATCGTAAAAAAGAAAGCAATATGGTAACGTTTGGGGGGTTCCTGTGTCTAGGTAATGCACTATATGGTAACAGCGACATGACACTATTATTCTATAGGTCAGTCCGAACACAACCATATGCAGGCTACACAGATTCTCTAATGTTATATATGTATTTTTTTATGAAATTCTTTTTTTTGGCAATTAAATATTAATAAAATGGGCCTATTGTGACGCTTATAACGGTTTTATTTTTTCACCTACGGGGCTGTATGGGGTGTCATTTTTTCCGCCATGATCTCTAGTTTTTATTAATACCATATTTGTCAAGATCGGACGTTTTGATCACTTTTTATACATTTTTTTTAATATATACTGTAACATAAAATTGGTAATCCGCGCACTTTTTTCCCTCTTTTCGTGTACGCAGTTTACCATTCGCAATGACGCTTGTTATATTTTAATAGATTGGACAATTACGCACGCTACGGTATATTATATGTTTATTTGTTTATTTTTTTTTTATATGTTTTATTTATATAATAGGATAGGGGGGTGATTTCAACTTTTATTGGGGGAGGGGTTTTGGGGTAGTGTGTTAGTGTTTTTAACTTTTTATTTTTTTTACACATTTGAAGTCCCTTTGGGGGACTTTTACATACATTAGTTTGATTTCTACACTGATGAATGCTATGCCATAGGCCTAGCATTGATCAGTGTTATCGGCGATCTGCTCGTTGAGCCTGCCTGTGCAGGCTCAGTGACCAGATCGCCGATCGGGCCGCACGGAGGCAGGTGAGAGACCTCCGGCAGTCCGTTTTACCGATTGGGACCCCCGCAGTCACACTGTGGGGGTCCCGATCGGAAAGTGACAGGGGACTCCCCCTGTCACTTACACTTAAACACCGCGTTTGCGGCGTTTAAGGAGTTAATGACACGCGGCAGCGCGATCGCTGCAGCGTGTCATTACCGGTGAGGTCCCGGCTGCTGATTGCAGCCCGCCCCCACCTGCTATGAAGCGCCCTCCGCTCCGGAGCACGCTTCATAGCGGGAGAAACACCCAGGGCGTACAGTTACGCCCTAGGTCGTCTGGGGACAGACTTCCATGGCGTAACTATATGCCCTGGGTCGTCTAAGGGTTAATATAGGCTTTTTTTTAAAAAATTTTAAAACATTTTAACAATTTCACCCATTATAAAGCTTGAGGTTCACTTAGGTAGTGAGCCCGGCTGGGGGACGGCCCGGACTGTCTAAACCACAGATGAGGAACCTTTGGCCCTCCAGCTGTTGCAAAACTTCAGTTCCCACCATGCCTGGACAGCCAAAGCTTTAGCATGATGGAAATTGTAGTTTTGCAACATTTGGAGGAACAAAGTTCCCCATCCCTGGTCTAAACAATGTTCCATTCAACTTGTAACTATCAAGACTACAACTCCCAGCATGCCTTGCTAGCTTCCCCCAACCTCTACAGCTGTTGCAAAACTACAACTCCCAGCATGCCTAGACAGCCTTCTCCAACCTCATAGGCTGTTGCAGAACTACAACTCCAAGCATGTCCTGACAGCTGTAGGCTGGGAGTTGTACTTTTGCATATTCTGCAGACACACAGGTTGGAGGAGTAACACAACTGGGTCATGGAGAACGATTTCCTTATACCGGAGGCAGAATGAGGGTCATGAGATACAAGGACAAGTCGGCGTTTTCCAGTGCTCCCAGTTAAAAGGCACAGAGCTGGTCTTGAAGCCCAGAGTGAATAGTGCGGTGGCCGACCATTTCTGTAGGCCAGTGTACAGGCGGTCTACTGCCTGGCAATCTGGCCGGCCCACCGGGCATTTTTCCAGTCCACCATAATGCCAGTCCGGGCCTGGGACAAGAAAGCAAAGACAGATAACGCACAGGAAAAGGAGGACCCTTGGCGGCCCATCTACTCTACCCTTAATCTAGAAGCCATAGAACATGTCATGGCCCAGCACTTGGTGTGACCACAGCCCTGTCCAGGACTAGTGAAGCAGTGGTGTTGACCAACAGGACTATAATCATTATACAGGGCACAGGAGCTGGGGTAGACCATGCCCTGTGTGTCGGGGCACCAACAAGACCCTCCACTCAGATCAGGGCATTAAGGGAAAGGGTTGAGGTAGAAAACAAAACTTTTGCTCTTGGAGAAGAAAGTTGCCGCTGCCAGGACACCATGCATGGCAAGGCTAGGGTGGCATCCAATTTTTCCAGATGCCAAGTGTTTGGGTTCAGACAATTGTTGCCGAACCCGACCTTTTAGTAAGTTTGCTGAGCACTACTGATCACTGTATGACTGTATATAACGGCAGTGCTCTATGTATGAGCTATCTACTGGGGAACACTCCTGATGTGCAGAATATCCTGGTGTGAACAGTCTCTTATACATAGCCAGCGTATTTCAGAAGAATTTTAGACACTTCATTTTAAGAGTTATTCTGGATTAACAGTATTCTGGTCCATCAGATTTCTCATTACTGTAACCTAACAGGATCCACCTGTTTATTACTAATTCTTTAATAGTAACAAAGATCCTCTTAATTTGTGTGACTTTAAAGGGGTACTGGTTTCAGAAAGCTATATAGATTTGTAATTTACCTCTATTTAAAAATCTCCAGCCTTCCAGTACTTATCAGCTGCTGTATGTACTGCAGGAAGTGGTGTATTCTCTCCAGTCTTACACAGTGCTCTCTGCTGCCACCTCTGTCCATGTCAGGAACTGTCCAGAGCAGCAGCAAATCCATATAGAAAACCTCTCCTGAGAGAGAGAGAGAGAAAATTACAAATCTCTGGCACCTTCGGGCACCAGTTGATCTTATAGAATTTTTTTTTGTGATCTACATCTTTAAAAATGTGTCAGAATAATGATGGTGTAATGGCCCAGATGGGAGCGCTGCCCCTCCCCATATACGTCCCCATTATTTAGTGCTTAGTCCATATAGAAGTTACTTAAGTTTGGGCAGCAGCAGAATAACGTACGTGGATATTAAGTGTATTAAAGCGTCTGGGGATAAATCTTCCTGGGACGCTGTCATCTCTCCGACACAGTTCGCCATAGAGGGGACACTGAACTGAGAACGGACATTAAGTATAATTTAAGGCGACGTGTCCTGAGGGCATTGAGTCATTAGCATGTGATAAAGCCGAGACCGTCACTTAATTAATTTCTGTTTTTACCAGGAAATCCTTCCCTCTTCCCATTATTTCATGCTAAAGCTCCAGACGACTTTTTTTTTTCCTGCCAAAAAGCTTGAAAATTTATCTTGTGCCTCATTAGTCCTCATTGTGCATCACAGACAAGGTGGAGTTTAAGCTTCCTATCTCGGGACCTTCCAGTTTAATCTACACTTAGAAGTGACATACATCATACTGAAGTCACGCAGGATGCAGAGTCAGCACTTTGCTACAACGCCAAATACTCACGTACGGCCTGGAGGCGGGCGAGGCGGGCGGCTTGTGCGGGCTGCAGCCATATTGATAAGAAAGTTTGGCCACAATGAGGTCTGAAGCAGGAAGTGTCTGAGTGTCCTCAGTTTGGCATCTGAATAAGTTATGGCTGGGTTCACACTGCAGTCCGTTTTATTTTCATTTTTTCATCCGGATGAAAAACAGAAAAAAAAAAAAAGAATCATAGCAACGGACGCTGTTAAACTGTCGGCATTCAGGATGTGTTCCTACCACCGATACCTCTGTATTGGCTGCAGGAACGTTCTGCTTGTACAATTGATTTGCGGGCACTGCAGCGATGCAGGTATCACCAAGTGTGCAGGTACTGTCAGTGTGCAGTTACCGCCGGGTGAGCATGTACTTTCTGGGGTGCAGGTACCGTTGCCTGTGCAGGTATCACCGGGTGTGCAGGTACTTTCTGGTGTGCAGGTACCGCCGGTGAGCAGGTACCGTGGGGTTTGCAGGAACTGTCGGATGAGCAGGTACCGTGCGATACCATTGGGTGTGCCTGCAAATCAATAAGCCATTTACTTCAATGCATAGCACGGACGCCACTGCACGTTACTTCGTTGCAACAGCTGTTATTTCCGGACGTTGTTCATTGGACAGCAGCCTGAAATTATAGGCAGGTACATTATTTTAACGCCCGTTCTAAAGAACGGGCATTACCATAACGCTGTGTGAATAGAGCGGGCGGTATTGCATTGATTTCAATGCAATGCTGCCCTTGGAGTAAAGAACGGACACTGATTCCATTGCAGTCAGTGTCCGTTTTTTTTTTTTTTTTTTTTTTTTTTTTTTTATTGAAGAACAACATTGTGTGAGCATAGCAATTCAGTGATTCCATTTTTTGTTTTCATTATATCATATAATAATAATAATAATAATAATAATAATAATAATAATAATCTTTGTTTGTCCTGTTCTGACCCTTATAACTTTCTTTCTTATACATTTCCGTCTTCAGAGCAGTAGTTTTTATTGATAACATTGAAAACATGGAATAAAAAGTGATCAAAAAGTTACCAAATGGTATTTATTTATTTTTTTATTTATATGTATTATTTATTTATTTTTTATTATTGTTTGTATAAACAACATATCTCAATAATTGCATATGATCTAGGGGTAAAAGTTTATTTATTTTTACCATTTCTTTATGTTATTTAGATGTGCACAGCTCCACCTTTTCCTTTAATAAATTGGGGAAATGAATTTCCCCTCCACCTCAATATCCTGTCATGTTATCAGAGTTGAAGGGCCTCATTGATGTAACAATCTGTGCGTCTCCTCTCATAGACTTACACAGTGATTACACTAAGGTGAGAGAAGGTCATGACCTCGAGTTCCTATGAAAAGCCGGTGATCTTATGAGATGTATAATTAAATATATTCAGTATAAATAAGATGAGAGTGGACACATCTGTGCGGATAACGTTCGTCCCCCAGGAGGTTGGAAAGCGAGTCTGGTGCTAGAAAACGAAAGCAACTAATTAATGCAAACCAATAAATCAAGCTGCAAATGTTGTCGCATCATAACAGAATCACTACCATGACCAATGCGGGGAACGCTGTAAAATTTATATGTTTCATATGACCCCAAAAAATTATGCAATTAAAGGGATTGTCCAGGCCTACAAACACATGGCTGCTTTCTTACAAAAACAGCACCAAATTTCCTCAGTTTGGACGCAGGTTTTCCAGCTCAGTTCCATTGAAGTAAATGGAGCTGAACTGTAACAAGGGTGGCTCCGTTTTTGCAAGAAAGTAGCTGTGCTTTTTTCTATCCTGAATGATAAAGTTCATCTGCACAAATACAAAACCTCGTATAACTGTATCAAGGGGAAATTAGTAAGTCATAGCTTTAAAAGGAACTCCAATCCCCTCCCTCTCCCCAAATAAGAAAGTTATAGAGATTTATAATTTACTTCTATTTAAAAATTTCCAGTCTTCCAGTACTTATCAGCTGCTGTATGCCCTGCATGAAGCGGTGTGTTCTCTCTAGTCTTTCACAGTACTCTCTGCTGCCACCTCTGTCCATGTCAGGAACTGTCCAGAGCAGGAGAGGTTTTCTATGGGGATTTGCTGCTGCTCTGGACAGTTCCTGACATGGGCAGAGGTGGCAGCAGAGAGCACTGTGTCAGACTGGAGACAATACACCACTTCCTGCAGGACATACAGCAGCTGATAAGTACTGGAAGAGTGGAGATTTTTAAATAGAAGTCAAATACAAATCTGTATAACTTTCTGAAACTAGTTGATTTAAAAGGGAAAAATGCTGAAGTACCCCTTTAAGAATACAGTAATTAAAAAAACACATTACAATAGCAGGAGGGAGTAGGAGGCAGATGGTAAATCATGTATCATCCCTTGTTGTAAATGGAGATGTTTAGTTTCAGGTCAGGGTGACATCCCAAGCACTGAAAACAATTCAAAGTGAAGATTTAAAACCTATTTAACAAAAAAAAAAAGTTCATTTTTTTGGGGGGATTTTTTTAGGCGGCCGGCTCCTCCGTCACAGCTGCAGGTCTGCAAATTGAATGTAAAGGGAATTTCAGTTCTGTTAAAAAAAAAACGTAGGAACCAATCAGAGGCTGGCGTGAATGATATGAAAATAGCGAGTGCGACGCTGACAGTTGTTTTGAAGAAGAAGAAGCCAAAGGCGCCTAATGACTTTTCGGTTCTCGGCTAACTCCTGTCTGTGCTACCTGCACGCCGCCGCTCATACAATCCACTTTGTAAATTGACCCCAGGCAAGAGCCGAGGAATCAGAAATGTGCTCCTCGGAGAATGCTGCGCAGTTCACTTCCTGCCATCTTTAGTTTAGCACGTTGGTGAACATCCTCCGTTACAAGGCCGGCCATTTGCTCATAGCCGGAGGGGAACTTCCTTTCAGGCTTTACTACAAAAACAAGAGCGCGCTCTTCTGTGCATTCGGCTGCCTCCTGGGGAGACGCTGCGCCAACTCTAACTAAGACAAGGGGAACCTTTAAAGATTTGGGAGAAACCAAACTCCTCCAAGGGCTTTTTTTTCTTTCTTTTTTACTCTGCAGTTTAACTTTTTGAAAAATCGAGGTTATTACACGGATTTTGTTACATTGAAAACTTTGATTATTGTTGCCTGTGATTTACCGGAGACATCGCAATAAGCATAAAGAACAACAACGCGGATGCAGCGCTTCCCATAAAGGGCTCCTATAACTGCTGCAAAACTACAACTCCCAGCATTCCCAGCAGAGGTGTGGCTAGGATTCATAGGGCCCCATAGCAAAAAGCTGCATGGGGCCCCTGAGTCCTGTATGACCAGGATATCACTCATGCTTTGGGGACCCTAAAAAACCCTGGGGGACTATGCCAGTTTTTCGAGTATGTGAATGGGGCAGGTGCAGGCCATTGGCTGTCCGGTGAGGTGGAAGGGGTTGGTGGGGGAAGCATGGTGAGGATGGGTATGGATGCTGGTGTGGGCTGTACCATGGAGGCAGACCACTGCACGGACCCCATGGCAGTTGCGTGGTCTGCTTCCAGGGTACATCACTAATCCCCAGATAGCATTTCAAAACTTGTAGATCTCCAGCTACTATAAAACTACAACTCCCAGCATGCCTTAATAAACTTCCACAACATGTAGCTCTACAGCTGTTGCTGAACTACAACTTCAAGTGTGCTTAGATATATTTCCCCAACCTGTAGCCACTAATAGGCTAGAGAACTACAACTCCCAGGATAAACCGATAGCCTTTCCCAATCTGTAGCTGTTCAGTTACTGTAAAACTACACCTCCCAGCATTCCCTGATATACTTCCTCAACCTGTAACCACCAATATGTTGTAAAAAGTACAACTCCCAGCATGTCCTAATGGCCTTTCCCAACATGATGACCTCCATATGTTGCAAAACTACAACTCCCAGCATGCCCTGGTATTCTTCTTTAACCTTTCCAGCCACTGCAAAACCACAATTCCCAGTATGTACTAAAAACCCTGGCTAAAATCCCAGTAAAGTAAATGATCATACAGTGACAGGTTTTTATTTCCAACAGAAAAAACAACACATAGAAGTGTTGTATCTGTGGGGTGTGCAGAGGCAGCGGCCCCCCATAAGGATTACATATGGCACATGGCAGGTGGGGGCTCTGTCACACAGAAGGTTCACGTGACACCTCTACACACACGTTATTCTCAGAATCTCTATATATCCTCTATGGTGACAACGACGAGAATAGATTGTGGTGGCACGGGCGGGTAGAGCAGCATGGCAGAGGTGGCACGGCAGGGTATTATGGCAGGGGTGGCACGGCTGGGTAGGGTACTATGGCTGGGGTGGCAAGGCCGGGTAGAGCAGCCTGGCAGGGGTGGCACGGCCAGGTAGTATGGCAGGGGTGGCACGGCCGGGTAGGGTAGTATGGCATGGCTGGGGTCATGTGGAAATTATGGGTTTGTTAATAAAACCTCTTTAGAAAAACCTCTTTAGAAAACTTAATGTCATCACCAAACCAACTTACAGCCTATAGTTAAAGGGGTTGTTTATTAAACAAATAAATAAATATATATCCCCCCCCCCCCCAGATCAACAGGTGCCATAAAGTGCCAGATATTTGTAATTTACTTCTAATGCAAAATGTCCAGTCTTCCAGTACTTATCTGCTGTATGTCCTGCAGGAAGTGGTGTGTTCTTTCCAGTCTGACACAGTGCTCTCTGCTGCCACCTCTGTCCATGTCAGGAACTGTCCACAGCAGCAGCAAATCCCCATAGAAAACCTCTCTTGCTCTGGACAGTTCCTGACATGGACAGAGGTGGCAGCAGAGAGCACTGTGTCAGACTGGAAAGAATACATCACTTCCTGCAGGACATGAAACTTGCAATCCATGAAACTTTTAGATATCCAATATCTATTACACCCCAATTGGTGATGTTATTTTTGGGAATACAACATTTAGCACCTAGAACATTACTCTGCCTACTTATAACGATAGCAAAACTACTAATAACTAGACGCTGGAAAACAGCCAGTATACCATCTAAAACAGAATTGGTTCAGGAGATAAACAGAACCTACAAATATGAGGAGGCTATAGCCTATAGCAACAATATTATCGTAAAATACAGAGAGATGTGGTCACCATGGACATCTAGTCCACTCCTCTCACCTTAATTCTTTTCTAATTGTTTTATTATTCGGTTATTATATGTTTATGAACATACTATTAATACATGTATGAATGTAATACATGCAGAATTATTTCACTTTTGTGAATAACTCTTAAGATATATCGCTAGATCATATGTCACCGTATGTTTATTGTTTACTTTTCCTTGTTATCCTCTATAATTTATCTGTACAATATGCTATATATTTTGTCTGTCTTGTTTGCAAAATTTGCTATGTTTACAAAATTCTATTGAAAAATTACAATAAAATATATTGAAACAGAAAACCTCTCCTTCTCTCCAGACTGGAAAATCCCACCACCAGAGAAAAAAAATTAAGAACTACCCCTTTATCGTAAATTGTAGCAGATACCTTTGACGGCTGTACACAAGAGATAACAAGAATGAGCCTCTGCTGTAGAGCTTGAAGAGACCACCTCTGCTCAGTTTGGCTCCACCCATGTTCCTCATGGGTGGCGTCAAGCTCTATAGACCTTCCTCATCCCCTACTACTGAAGGCTTTTCAACTTCAAACCAGCTTTCTTATATTTCATAGTTATATTGCATCAGATCTCTTTAATCTATGGACACATGTAGTAACAAGAATAAGCTACTGCTATAATGCGTGTAAGGACAGCCCCTGCCAAGGTTGGCTCCACCCACGAGGTACATAGGTGGTCTATTATTCTTATTTGTAAAGGAATAGAAGGGGTAGGGAATGGTAAGGCAATGCCCCACTATTAAAGGTCATTTGGGTGTAATAATGGGGGCCTATATATATATATATATATATATATATATATATATATATCCCAGCAGATCAGCAGATGCTTCAATGATTAGAGCTTAGAATACGCCAACCCAAACCTGTAGATAGAAAATTTGGTTTAACCCCTATAATTTGAGAAGAGCCCTTCCCCCGCAGTAGTAAGGGGTCACCCCACGGACCTCCAGCGTCTGCTCCATCCCCCCACCTGAGATTAGTGGCCCTTTGGCTATATGTACCTTTGCGTTGAATGGCGTATCATCAATCTGTCAGAGGAATTGCTGTAAGACACAAAGAAAACAGCGCTCTGCCCGGATCATTCCACTTAGGGAGATGAGTGAATCTGCTGTGAATAACACCATACACTGCCATTGTCTCTCCCGTACTCTCACAGCCGAGCAGCCATTGATACACAGAACCGGTGTGTTATACAGGGATGGCAATGCTAAGATGTACACGTATAATAATCTATGGAAGTGACTGTATAGGTCCTTATGACTGCAGATTGTGGTTTACAATGGCAGCAATATCACATGGTCTCCATCTGATACATTGTAATGGATATGTTATATGGCACCATCGCTGCTTGTGCTGTATAGATAAATTGTCTGGGATTAAAGGGGTTGCTTACCATTTTTTTTTTTTTTTTTCATTCAAATCAGCTGGTTCCAGAAAGTTTCAGAGATTTGTAATTTACTTCTACTAAAAAATCTCCAGTCTTCTAGTGCATATCAGCTACTGTATGTCCTGCAGGAAGTGGTGTATTCTCTCCAGTCTGACACAGTGCTCTCTGCTGCCACCTCTGTCCATGTCAGGAACTGTCCAGAGCAGGAGAGGTTTTCTATGGGGATTTGCTGCTGCTCTGGACAGTTCCTGACATGGACAGAGGTGGCAGCAGAGAGCGCTGTGTCAGACTGGAGAGAATACAATACTGTTATGGGGCACGGTGTCTGGCACTGCTTTGGGGCATGGTCTGTTATGGGCAGCCCCTCTTGCAGCTCCCCCCACACACACACTTATCGTTGTTGGCGCTAGCTTACCCCCCAGCCACCCTGATCCTCCTGACGATTGCTGATCCAGCGCCATCCTCCTGCACTGCCATACTCCCATCCAATATTCCTGGACCGGCAGTCGGACACAGTGACGTCCCATCCGGAGCTCTGTATGAACATCTGCTGCACCTTCCACCCGGCAGATCCCAGATGACATTTCCCGGCAGAAGAATAAACCTCTGCACCGCAAACCATCGTGTTATCCCCAGCGCCGCCTGACAAATCGCGGCCGATTGCTGCAAAGCGAAGCTCATTTTGCTGTTTTCCAGCACTTTGTAACAACATTCGCTGCATCCGCTTATCAGATCCCCGGCTTCTGTGTCACCGCTAAACCATGAGTCAACGCAAAAAAGTAGTTGCGTTTTATTGCTTAAATTCATCATAATATAACGGCGTTACGGCGCCATCCGCACAATGATGTTGTCGCAATGTGGCATTTTTTTTCACAGCAGGAAGAAAGTCAAAAGCGGAAAAAAAGGGAAAAAATATAAATGTCTCTTCGATCTACGGCAAACAGAGAAGGAATACTAAGTGATATCATAGGGGGAGGAAGAGACGGCACATTGCTCCCCCCCCCCCCCCCCCCGGCCGCTGAGATATAGGTGAGCGGGAACCAATGTAACCTACACCCAGGAGGCTATTATATGGGGCTATTATTGTGTTATATTACACCAGCATTGGAGTTTATTCCAATCTAGTATAATCTATTACTTTGTATTTCATAATGAGTTATTGTGTGTTGTAATATACTACTTTATATGGTATTATTTATTGTTACATTGTATTCTATATAGTATATATGATTGTTACATTGTATTTTACTATGTTACAGTATATGTTATATGTTATGACAGTAACATTGTATTTTACTATGTTACAGTATATTTCTTGTTCTATTGTAGTATAATATCTTATTAGACTCTTAATGTGATATATAACGGTGTTTCAAGTTATACTTGTATGTGTTGTGTATGTTCCTGCTGCGTAGTAATATCGGGGAAGACGACTGTCTTGTTAAATAGACGGCCGCTAGTAATGATCATGATGCTTATTAGCAGCCATCTATGTTACAAGATGAAGAGAAGTGGGAACATAGCCTATAGGTCTACTCTAATGTATTATATGTTAAGTTATACTATGTCGTATTATACTTTACATTTTATTATGAAATGACTTATGTAAGGTATAGTATGATACAACATAGTATAACGTATGTATTTTATTATGATATATGGCTTCATACACGTTGCAGCATGTTGTATCAATATTACTTTATAGCTGTATTATTATTTTCTGCATGTAAATGGGTGTGCTGCATCATACTTTATACTTATATATGTTACGTATGTTACTTATATATATACGTTATATGTATTTGTACTTATATTAGGATATATGACTTGTGCGGTATTACTGATATAGCTTGAAGAGAGTGTGGCAGCAGGCCAATCCACTCACTGTAGCGTCTAATTCCGACAATGTAAGGGTATGTTCACACTGAGCAATAGATAAGGAATTGAAGAGGAAAGCATATCTGTGGCGGATCATAAATTCTGCACAGGGGTGTAACTAGAATTCCTAGGACCCCATAGGAAAATGTGATGGGACTCCCACCAATTACAGCTCTATAAGCTGTGATCTATATTATTGCCTTAAAGATGTGTCCAGCCTCACCTTTCCCTTAGATAAGATATGGAAAGGCGTTTTCCACAACAGTTTCCTAACCAAATATGTTATTAGAAAAGTCAAATGGCCTCATCTACATCTCTCCTCCCATACACAAAGAGGGCTGTGATCCCAAATCTGATGATGTCATCACACGAATAACAATATATTCACTTAAGAGATAAGATGAGAGTGGACACATCTTGATGTTCTATTATTATACGATATATTCCAGGGTTGTGATGTGCCATCAGTGGATATATTCCCTATTCTTCAGCTACTGTATAAGTGACCTCCAGATTATACATCTTTGGGTTCTGCCCTCAAACCCTTATCCATCACTAACATAAAGGTGGGACCTGCCTCTGCCCCTTAGAGAGTTTCTATCCATTCAATCCATCTACTAACATTTCCTGGCCACCACTCATAGGCAATATGCCATCTGAGATCATCATAGCCTACAGATAATTATATGAGTGAGATATAAGTCATTGAAAAGTGTATTGGCCCTTTAAAGGTAAATAGCCAAAACAAACTATGATGTCATAGGGGGCGAATACATCATACCTGGTAATTCATATCTCCATTTATTACCAATTATTACCGTTTAAGGAAAAGTGCATAATTTATCACCACTCTGACGTGACCACGCCACCTATGACATCATAAGGGGTGAGTGACATATTTCCAAGATGGCAGCCACACAGTCTATGGGGAGGTGCATTATTATACAGTACACCGGCCCTTTTAGAGACGGCCCCGGCGTGCGTTCCACAAATAATCAGACACTAATTCTTTTATTAGATTAATGGTTTTCTTTCCAGGCCATGCGTGTCAATATGATTTAGCATGATATTTGATCTAATCCCGCGGGTTGATTAATTTCATGCAGAACACCCACAGCATTAAGTCGATTTGGTGGCGAGCATGACAGCCTCGCCATCTATACAAATGGCGCACAGCCATCCGGCTCGTGTTTTTTTTACCTTTATCACAGTATAAATGATGAGCTCTTACATACTAAGTAAACGGCTGCGCGGATGGCGGTGATTGAGGACGCCGCAGCTCCGGGTGCTCAGTATCACAAGTGGCGCTGTAATAGTCGCTATCGGATGGCGTCCGCACCGAAGGAATGCAAATACAACATACGTTCCTCTTGTTCTCCTGCACAAAGGTTTCTAGGTGGAAATTTATTATCCTGAGTCTCTCAGTTGGAAACATTTTCGGTATCAAAGAAAAAAGGCAGAAGAGCTTGCACTCTAATGGTCATATAATATGGAGTATTACGGGGTTATATGTAGTACAGGGCCAAAACCAAAACAGTTCAGGGTGATAATAAGCCCCCCTGCCCCTTACTCCCCAGAACTTTACAGGTTTATTAGTCACCATGGCCACAGGGGGCCCCATAATTTTAAGGATTAACCAAGATTGGGGAAACACAGTTGCTTTCTTCCAAAAACAGTGCTACCCCTGCCCTCAGGTGGTGTGTGGTATTACAACCTTACAACATTCACTTCTAAAGAACTGAGATGCAATGGCGAAACCAAACTGTGGAGAAGAGTGGCGCTGTTTCTAGGGAAAAAAAAAACACCTGTGTATTTCTAAACCTGACTGACCCCTTGTATTGTCCATCAGTGTTATCCATAGTTCACAACGCTCAGATTGGTTTTCTATAAGGGTGGGTTCACACTACGGAATTCTCGTGGATAAACTCCGCAGAATTCCGTCGGCTGTCCGCGTGCCTTTCCGCCGGCTCCATAGACACCATAGAATGGTGTCTATGGAGCCGGCGGAAAGGCGCGTGGACGCGCGCGCGGACAGCCGACGGAATTACGCGGAGTTTATCCATGAGAATTCCGTAGTGTCAACCCACCCTAACTTCTACTAGAGGTTACAAGGTATACACCCTCATCTGTGATAGTAACAGGTCGGCAGTGTTTCCATCCTCTGGAGTCATTCACTGACAACAGAGTTCTTGAAAGTGCAGTAAAGAGTAAGGGTGTCACTGATCATAGACATTCGCTATAATGGACGGCCATCACCATCTCACTTTACTGTACTTACAAGGGTTAACTTTCACTGTGTTGTTCTGATGTGCATGCTTGTACTGCGTTGTTCTCTTGTGCACGCTTGTACTGCATTATTCTCTTGTGCACGCTTGTACTGCATTGTTCTCTTGTGCACGCTTGTACTGCATTGTTCTCTTGTGCACGCTTGTACTGCATTGTTCTCTTGTGCACGCTTGTACTGCATTGTTCTCTTGTGCACGCTTGTACTGTATTGTTCTCTTGTGCACGCTTGTACTGCATTGTTCTCTTGTGCACGCTTGTACTGCGTTGTTCTCTTGTGCACGCTTGTACTGCATTGTTCTCTTGTGCACGCTTGTACTGCGTTGTTCTCTTGTGCACGCTTGTACTGCGTTGTTCTCTTGTGCACGCTTGTACTGCGTTGTTCTCTTGTGCACGCTTGTACTGCGTTGTTCTGTTGTGCATGCTTGTACTGCGTTGTTCTGTTGTGCATGCTTGTACTGCGTTGTTCTGTTTTGCACGCTTGTACTGCGTTGTTCTCTTGTGCATGCTTGTACTGCATTGTTCTGTTGTGCATGCTTATACTGCGTTGTTCTGTTGTGCATGCTTGTACTGCGTTGTTCTGTTTTGCACACCTGTACTCCATTGTTCTCTTGTGCACGCTTGTACTGCATTGTTCTCTTGTGCACGCTTGTACTGCATTGTTCTCTTGTGCACGCTTGTACTGCATTGTTCTCTTGTGCACGCTTGGGCTATGTTCACACTACGTATATTTCAGTCAGTATATGTATATTTCAGTCAGTATATTTCAGTCAGTATTGTGATCCTCATATTGCAACCAAAACCAGGAGTGGATTAAAAACACAGAAAGGATCTGTTCACACAATGTTGAAATTGAGTGGATGGCCGCCATTTAATGGCAAATATTTGCTGTTATTTTAGAACAACGGCCGTCATATTGAAATAATGGCCGTTATTTACGGTTATATGGCGGCCATCCACTCAATTTCACCATTGTGTGAACAGATCCTTTCTGTGTTTTTAATCCACTCCTGGTTTTGGTTGCAATACTGACTGAAATATACTGACTGAAATATACGTAGTGTGAACCCAGCCTCGTACTGCGTTGTTCTCTTGTGCACGCTTGTACTGCGTTTTTCTCTTGTGCACGCTTGTACTGCATTGTTCTCTTGTGCACGCTTGTACTGTATTGTTCTCTTGTGCACGCTTGTACTGTATTGTTCTCTTGTGCACGCTTGTACTGCATTGTTCTCTTGTGCACGCTTGTACTGCATTGTTCTCTTGTGCGCGCTTGTACTGCGTTGTTCTGTTGTGCACGCTTGTACTGCGTTGTTCTGTTGTGCACGCTTGTACTGCGTTGTTCTGTTGTGCACGCTTGTACTGCGTTGTTCTGTTGTGCATGCTTGTACTGCGTTGTTCTGTTGTGCATGCTTGTACTGCGTTGTTCTGTTGTGCATGCTTGTACTGCGTTGTTTGTTTTGCACACTTGTACTGCGTTGTTCTGTTTTGCACACCCGTACTCCATTGTTCTCTTGTGCACGCTTGTACTGCATTGTTCTCTTGTGCACGCTTGTACTGCAATGTTCTCTTGTGCACGCTTGGGCTATGTTCACACTACGTATATTTCAGTCAGTATATTACAGTCAGTATTGCAACCAAAACCAGGAGTGGATTGAAAACACAAAGGATCTGTTCACATAATGTTGTAATTGAGTGGATGGCCGCCATTTAATGGCAAATATTTGCTGTTATTTTAGAACAACGGCCGTTATATTAAAATAATGGCCGTTATTTACTGTTATATGGCGGCCATCCACTCAACTTCACCATTGTCTGAACAGATCCTTTCTGTGTTTTTAATCCACTCCTGGTTTTGGTTGCAATATGAGGACCACAATACTGACTGAAATATACGTAGTGTGAACGCAGCCTCGTACTGCGTTGTTCTCTTGTGCACATTTGTACTGCGTCTTCGTCATGCTCACTGTAATTGCACTGTACCCACACCATACTCTGAAGGGGTTAATATAAAGCCAAGCTATGACACAGGGAGCTTAGAAGCTGGGAGATTTCCACTGTTGGGGTGGGTTCAGACTACGGAATTATTGCGGATAAATTCCACGGAATTCCGTCGGCTATACGCACTCACGGCCGCGCACCTTTCCGTCGGCTCCATAGACACCATTCTATGGGCCGGCTGATTCCGCATAGAATGGTGCCTATGGAGCCGGCCCGACTCTGGGCTTATTTCCCATTGGGGTGCACCACGTCTTACCACCCCATCCAGAGAGCAGCAACACGTATAGACACCCCGACAGTGGTCAGAGGCCCAACACTGGCACCACTCAACTGCGGACGCTGAAAAAGCAGTGAATAAAATTAATATAAAAGATAAAATATGTGAAATCTCCATCACTGGCAGAGATGAAAGATCGGTCATTCTCCCCTGAGGAGGAAGATAATAAGTGTTTCACATTGGGGATAATCAATAATGCTTCGTTAGTCCCCCCCTTTGCTCCTAAGTGGAAGATCCCATTTTCTGACGATTTGCAGGTATTTAACCTGGTAGCCACAAGGTGGCAGCATCTGCAGAAAACTGAACTGTGTTGTAGACATTTACTTTTCTTGTTTTTCTCTTTTTTCCTGGTAAGATTAGTAATGAAAGTCACAGATTGACCTCCGACCCCGACATCTCCTGTCGCTTCCATCACCAAACACATCGCAAACTTTCCAAAAGTTGAACAACACAGACAAGGTTATTCTCAATAGATGGGATGTAAATAATACAGAGGCTGTAAACAGCAAGTGTTATCTGTGGTGTTACATGGGACTGCAGGTGACGTCTACTACATTATCTGTACTCAGAGATATCACTGTGTTATCTGTGGTGTTACATAGGACTGCAGGTGACATCTACTACATTGTCTGTACTCAGAGATATCACTGTGTTATCTGTGGTGTTACATGGGACTGCAGGTGACGTCTACTACATTATCTGTACTCAGAGATATCACTGTGTTATCTGTGGTGTTACATGGGACTGCAGGTGACTACTACATTATCTGTACTCAGAGATATCACTGTGTTATCTGTGCTGTTACATAGGACTGCAGGTGACTACTACATTATCTGTACTCAGAGATATCACTGTGTTATCTGTAGTGTTACATAGGACTGCAGGTGACTACTACATTATCTGTACTCAGAGATATCACTGTGTTATCTGTGGTGTTACATAGGACTGCAGGTGACATCTACTACATTATCTGTACTCAGAGATATCACTGTGTTATCTGTGGTGTTACATGGGACTGCAGGTGACGTCTACTACATTATCTGTACTCAGAGATATCACTGTGTTATCTGTGGTGTTACATGGGACTGCAGGTGACTACTACATTATCTGTACTAAGAGATATCACCGTGTTATCTGTGGTGTTACATAGGACTACAGGTGACTACTACATTATCTGTGCTCAGAGATATCACTGTGTTATCTGTGGTGTTACATAGGACTGCAGGTGACAGCTACTACATTATCTGTACTCAGAGATATCACTGTTATCTGTGCTGTTACATAGGACTGCAGGTGACGTCTACTACATTATCTGTACTCAGATATCACTGTGTTATCTGTGGTGTTACATAGGACTGCAGGTGACTACTACATTAGCTGTACTCAGAGATATCACTGTGTTATTTGTGCTGTTACATAGGACTGCAGGTGACTACTACATTATCTGTGCTCAGAGATATCACTGTGTTATCTGTGGTGTTACATAGGACTGCAGGTGACAGCTACTACATTATCTGTACTCAGAGATATCACTGTTATCTGTGCTGTTACATAGGACTGCAGGTGACGTCTACTACATTATCTGTACTCAGATATCACTGTGTTATCTGTGGTGTTACATAGGACTGCAGGTGACTACTACATTAGCTGTACTCAGAGATATCACTGTGTTATTTGTGCTGTTACATAGGACTGCAGGTGACTACTACATTATCTGTAATCAGAGATATCACTGTGTTATCTGTGGTGTTACATGGGACTGCAGGTGACATCTACTACATTATCTGTACTCAGAGATATCACTGTTATCTGTGGTGTTACACAGGACTGCAGGTGACGTCTACTACATTATCTGTAATCAGAGATATCACTGTGTTATCTGTGGTGTTACATAGGACTGCAGGTGACGTCTACTACATTATCTGTACTCAGAGATATCACTGTGTTATCTGTGGTGTTACATAGGACTGCAGGTGACGTCTACTACATTATCTGTACTCAGAGATATCACTATCACTGTGTTATCTGTGGTGTTACATGGGACTGCAGGTGACGTCTACTACATTATCTGTACTCAGAGATATCACTATCACTGTGTTATCTGTGGTGTTACATAGGACTGCAGGTGACAGCTACTACATTATCTGTACTCAGAGATATCACTGTGTTATCTGTGCTGTTACATAGGACTGAAGGTGACGTCTACTACATTATCTGTACTCAGAGATATCACTGTGTTATCTGTGCTGTTACATAGGACTGCAGGTGACATCTACTACATTATCTGTACTCAGAGATATCACTGTTATCTGTGCTGTTACATAGGACTGCAGGTGACATCTACTACATTATCTGTACTCAGAGATATCACTGTGTTATCTGTGGTGTTACATAGGACTGCAGGTGACTACTACTACATTTAGAGAACTTAGACCCCCAAACCCATGCAGATTCCAGGGTGTCAGGCAGCGGCTCAGGATCTCCTCCCTCCCATGATGCTTTGCTCAGGCTTCATATAAAGTTGAGATACATTGAAGCTTCTGCTGAGAAGATAGATGATTGGGCGCGCTGGATCTATGGGAGCTGTCTGCAAATCTATACAAATATATATCCAATGTATTCCATAAATCCCGCGCCCAGAAATCACAGAACACGACTCCAGGCAATGACAATGCACAGAAATAGAGCAGAGAATTGATTTATTAACGCCAAGATCCAACGCAGCGCTCCACGAGAGGCGCCCAGAATCCGCAACATATGGCTGCAGCTCCTCCACAACCCATGAGCCCAGGTCTATAGGCAGATTAACAATACCAACACTCATTAGCATGCTGGAGCCTGTAGTACACTGCACTCTGCTCATTTACATATGCAAATCAGGGGAGAAATGCCGGGACAACCTGCTATGGATTGGCGCAGATGTAGCAGAGCTGCGCACGTTGTGTCCTGGCATCTGTCTACAAAGCCCTGTGATCACTGCACTAGCTATGTACAATGTAAGCTTTAAGGGGTGTACTCTAGGGTAGCAGGTATGGCTGCCACTATGGTGCCAGTAGACGAGGGGATCCTCTATTACAGAGACAGGGGGGAAACAAGTGTGAGGTAGAGACCTATACAAGAGAAAAGAATTACATGCATATCAGTGCATATTTGGTGTCCCACCATGGGTGTTGCTAGTAGTTACACCCTTTGCAAAAGTCTGTACTTTTTGTATGTACAGATTAATATGAGTAGTAGCCAGGGTAACTTGACCACAGTAACACGTTTAACTTAACTTTCTAATTGACTTAACATAGCTCCCTGACACAATTGCTGCGTCAGGGATCAAGTTAACCCTGGTTACTACTCATGGCAGGACAAGTCAGAGACCATCTCAACCCACCCTGTGGACAAGGAGAGTCACAGTGCAGGACAGTATCCACAAAGCAAGGCTAGGAACTGATCCGGATAGAGCAAAGTTGCTAGAAGCCTATGAACTCTATCTCGCTTTAAACTAAAAGCAGGTGTGCCACCATGGCATAATGACATAACATCATTGGGCCTGGCTGTATCTCAGATAACCAGATTAGAAATAGCTTCAAGTGGCGGTAGTGATATCCAGATGGTCCCATTCTTCTATTTATTCTTCATTTATTTGTATTTTTTATTATTTGTTCTTTCATTATTTGTATTGATTCTTTGTATGTATCTATGTAGAATGTTTTCCTCTGTCTCCCATGATTATTCCTGACACCCCTGTATATTAGAGGACAAGGCTTGAAGCAATAGACTTTGGCTATTACAGATGAATTACGGCCATCTTCCATTCATCACTCACTGGGATCAGTGCTCAGATTTTATGAGTGATTTAATGGCAGACAGTGACTATCCCCCCTCCATATAGCAGCAATGTATCCCCATCCAGCACGGAGTACGAGGCGGTATTATATCTGCTCCGTGTAAGAATCAGCAATGTGTTCAGTGAACCTAGAGGAATCTGCCAGAGGTAATGACTGCTACATGTTCCAGATCCAAAGCCGCATCTCCTGACAAGCATCATATTACTGTCAGTGCTCGCATCTCACTGCGGCCGCATGTTACTGCAGCAGATCTGATAGACTGGGCCCAGAGCAACAATATAACGGAGGAATGGGAGAACCCCGATATTAACACTGATACATACTATACATCGATTCCTGACACTGAGCTTATAAGGATCCCAAACATCCAACAAACTGTATAACAGACACCAGAACATAGGGGGTAGTTATATAGCAGTCATACTCCTGTATATAGGGGGCAGTATTATAGTAGTTATATTCCTGTATATAGGGGCAGTATTATAGTAGTTATATTCCTGTATATAGGGGGCAGAATTATAGTAGTTATATTCTTGTATATAGGAGCAGTATTATAGTAGTTATATTCCTGTATATAGGAGCAGTATTATAGTAGTTATATTCCTGTATATAGGAGCAATATTATAGTAGTTATATTCTTGTATATAGGAGCAGTATTATAGTAGTTATATTCCTGTATATAGGAGGCAGTATTATAGTAGTTATATTCCTGTATATAGGAGCAGTATTATAGTAGTTATATCCCTGTATATAGGAGCAGTATTATAGTAGTTATATTCCTGTATATAGGGGCAGTATTATAGTAGTATATTCCTGTATATATAGGGGGCAGTATTATGGTAGTTATATCCCTGTATATAGGAGCAGTATTATAGTAGTTATATCCCTGAATATAGGAGCAGTATTATAATAGTTATATCCCTGTATATAGGAGCAGTATTATAATAGTTATATCCCTGTATATAGGGGGCAGTATTATAGTAGTTATATTCCTGTATATAGGGAGCAGTATTATAGTAGTTATATTCCTGTATATAGGAGCAGTATTATAGTAGTTATATTCCTATATATAGGGAGCAGTATTATAGTAGTTATATTCCTGTATATAGGAGCAGTATTATAGTAGTTATATTCCTGTATATAGGAGCAGTATTATAGTAGTTATATTCCTGTATATAGGAGCAGTATTATAGTAGTTATATTCCTGTATATAGGAGCAGTATTATAGTAGTTATATTCCTGTATATAGGAGCAGTATTATAGTAGTTATGGCACAAGCGAGTAGATACGAAAAATCCAAAGCACTCACCGGGTAGTAGCAGTCTCTGAACTTGACAAAGCGCTTCGGCGTGAAACGGTTGTTTGCAGAGACGCTCCCGCACCTACTCCATCTTTCCCCCTCCCTGTGATGATTTGTGTAATAAACTGCTGAAGACTGCTACGACCCGGTGAGTGCTTTGGATTTTTCGTATCTACTCGCTTGTGCCATTTTACACTGTATTTTCTGCCGCTGCACCCCGGACTCAGTCTGATACACTCATTGTGTATGTCTATCCATTTACGCCTTACCTGAATTCATTCAGCCCTATACACAGATAGTGCGGGTGCTTTACTTCCTCATTTTGAATATTATAGTAGTTATATCCCTGTATATAGGAGCAGTATTATAGTAGTTATATTCTTGTATATAGGGGCAGTATTATAGTAGTTATATCCCTGTATATAGGAGCAGTATTATAGTAGTTATATTCCTGTATATAGGAACAGTATTATAGTAGTTATATCCCTGTATATAGGGAGCAGTATTATAGTAGTTATATTCCTGTTTATAGGAGCAGTATTATAGTATATTCCTGTATATAGGAGCAGTATTATAGATATATTCCTGTATATAGGGAGCAGTATTATAGTAGTTATATTCCTGTATATAGGAGCAGTATTATAGTAGTTATATTCCTGTATATAGGAGCAGTATTATAGTAGTTATATCCCTGTATATAGGGGCAGTATTATATTAGTTATATTCCTGTATATAGGGAGCAGTATTATAGTAGTTATATCCCTGTATATAGGAGCAGTATTATAGTAGTAATATTCCTGTATATAGGAGCAGTATTATAGTAGTAATATTCCTGTATATAGGGAGCAGTATTATAGTAGTTCTAGTCTTGTATATAAGGGGCAGTATTATAGTAGTTAGGGTGGTTATATTGTACATAAGAAGCAGTATTAGTTGCATCATGTGCAGATGCCAATAGCTTTATGTACTATACCAGTGCTTCTCAATTCCAGTCCTCAGCCCTCACCAACAAGTCATGTTTTGAGGATTTCCCATACAAAGAGCAGCTGTGATAATACCTGATGCAGTGATTATAATTATATCACCTGTGAAATACTAAGAAAATCCTCCAAAAAATGACCTGTTGGTGAGGCCTGAGGGCTGGAATTGAGAAGCACTGGTCTATTGTATGCTGGCAGTTTTGTTTGTTTAGGCAATAACCCCCCCCCCCCCCTCCCCCCCTTTTCAGCATTGAGATGATATACACAGGTAGTTTCCCCCAGGTCTGGATGTGGAGCAGGTGAGGAGTTGTCTCCAGTCCTGTATCTCCTCGCAGTCATTCTTAGTTTATTAATAATGCAGAATACATCTAGTGACATGCATGATCTATGGCAGCTATGATGCACAGTGACTCCTCATTGTCCCCCCCAGCGGTCTCCTCTCTCTCTATCACAGTATATGTTGTTTAGCTCCTATACCATGGCTATTACATGCTTAATGAAGTAATAACCGGTTATCATCTAACGCCTGCGAATTGTCACCATTTCCAGGCCTGGCTGGTAAGAGATAGCCTCCGAGTTCACAAACCGCTCGGCTCCTCCAAAAAGCCTCCCCAGACCTCTGGAAATGAAGTTTTATGCGGTTCCATTTCATTTGAGAAATTCTCCACGGCTGGGGAGGTTATTTTAGAGCAAAGGTAAGCTTCTCCTGATTACTGCTGTAATAGAACTGTAAAAGTATATACTGACATATTATGAGGCCCGGCATCTACTGATGGATCATACTGATGGATGTTATACTGATTTCTTGACAGCAACAGCAGCCGAGCCGCCCGGGTGAAGATCACAGAATGGTGTGCATCGTTATCTATGGTTCCCAATGCTGCGGCAGTGCAGTGACCAATGCAGACCACTGGGGGTGGTATTGCACCCCTTAAATAGCACTGCTCCCCCTTAAATCCCTGCTCAATTATTGCAGAAAATACACAATAGGAACATAATCTGCCTAAAAATCCATTGCGGCAAATCTGCAAGATTTTTGTATAGATTTTCTGCATTGGCGCTTGGTGCATTTTACACTGCAGTAAATGTGCATGTATGCGCCTTGTGTGAACATGCCCCTAAGTGATGACAGTAAGGAATAGATGACAGATCCTTCTTTTTATGCACTCAGTATATGGCAGCACCGTACTTTTATTTATATAGATTTGTAATTTACTTTTATTTAAAAATCTCCAGTCTTTCAGTACTTATCAGCTGCTGAATGTCCTGCAGGAAGTGGTGTATTCTCTCCAGTCTGACACAGTGTTTTCTGCTGCCACCTCTGTCCATGTCAGGAACTGTCCAGATCAGCAGCAAATCCCCATAGAAAACCTCTCCTGCTCTGGACAGTTCCTGACATGGACAGAGGGGGCAGCAGAGAGCACTGTGCCACACTGGAGAGAACACACCACTTCATGCAGGACATACAGCAGTTGATAAGTACTGGAATACACCACTTCCTGCAGGATGAACTACCCCTTCAATATGCTCTTAGCTGGTGAAGACTTGTGAGACCTCTGATCTGGATTAAAAAAAAAAAAGAGACACAGTTCCGCTAACTAGTAAGTGTAAGATGTTTCTGTCCTTCAGCCGTGGTTGAGGTCATATATATATTTTTTTCTTTTAATGATCAATTTTTGTCTAATAATGTAACAAGTTTTGCAGAGCTGAAAACTTCACTTAAAACTGAACATGAAAAACACACCTAATCTATTTTTCATTAGAAATACTTTTAAGCTCTCATTAAATCATATTTTATAAATGTCTGGGATGAATATTTCATCTCCGTCTGATGGGCACCCTGCAAAACAATGTTCTACATCTCCCCGATCCCGGCTGACATATCACATCCATAAATCTCCTCCCACTGAGAGTAGCGCCGTCCGGGCCGTGACGCATCAGGCTTCCTGTTCTACACAGTACTCTGATTTTTACCCTAATATAACTGGTCTTTTTTTTTTTTTTAGTTTTTTTACTTTATTGTGAAAATCAGCATTTTGGCTTGGATATCAGACAGTGAGGCCTCCACCATGTCACGGCCGTCCTCGGCGATTATCACCGGGTTCCCTCGGGGGTTCCTGCGCTGTCGGTTCTGTAGAATGAACTGAAGGATGGAGGAGCGTGTGATTGGTCAAAGTGACCATCAGTCAAGTGTCAGATGGAAGCCGGCGCTATAGCAACAGCGGCCTAGAGACGGACGCATCACGGACAGATGAAACTATAACAGCACAGTATATAACTATAGCGGCACAGTATATAACTATAGCGGCACAGTATATAACTATAGCGGCACAGTATATAACTATAGCGGCACAGTATAAAACTATAGGGGCACAGTATATAACTTTAGCGGCTCAGTATATAACTATAGCGGCACAGTATATAACTATAGCGGCACAGTATATAACTATAGCGGCACAGTATATAACTATAGCGGCGCAGTATATAACTATAGCGGCGCAGTATATAACTATAGCGGCGCAGTCTATAACTATAGCAGCACAGTATATAACTATAGCGGCACAGTATATAACTATAGCGGCGCAGTATATAACTATAGCAGCACAGTATATAACTATAGCGGCACAGTATATAACTATAGCGGCGCAGTATGTAACTATAACGGCACAGTATATAACTATAGCGGCACAGTATGTTACTATAACAGCACAGTATATAACTATAGCAGCGCAGTATATAACTATAGCGGCACAGTATATATCTATAGCGGCACAATATATAACTATAGCGGCGCAGTATGTAACTATAACGGCACAGTATATAACTATAGCGGCACAGTATGTTACTATAACAGCACAGTATATAACTATAGCAGCACAGTATATAACTATAGCGGTGCAGTATGTAACTATAACGGCACAGTATATAACTATAGCGGCGCAGTATGTAACTAGCGGCGCAGTATGTAACTATAGCGGCACAGTATATATCTATAGTGACACAGTATATAACTATAACAGCACAGTATATAACTATAACGGCACAGTATATAACTATAGCGGCACAGTATGTAACTATAGCGGCGCAGTATATAACTATAGCGGCACAGTATATAACTATAGCGGCACAGTATATAACTATAGCGGCGCAGTATATAACTATAGCGGCACAGTATATAACTATAGCGGCACAGTATATAACTATAGCGGCACAGTATATAACTATAGCGGCACAGTATATAACTAGCGGCACAGTATATAACTATAGCGGCACAGTATATAACTATAGCGGCGCAGTATATAACTATAGCGGCACAGTATATAACTATAGCGGCACAGTATATAACTATAGCGGCGCAGTATATAACTATAGCGGCACAGTATATAACTATAGCGGCACAGTATGTAACTGTAGCGGCACAGTATGTAACTATAGCGGCGCAGTATGTAACTATAGCGGCGCAGTATGTAACTATAGCGGCGCAGTATGTAACTATAGCGGCACAGTATGTTACTATAACATGCTAGCATCAATATAACTATAGTAGTACCAGTCTAAGTATCTATACTGACTGCCTTCTTCCTAAAACAGTAAAGTCTGGTATTATTATTTTGTTTGAAGGATTCGCTGATCCCAGTGGTCACACACAGATTTACCATTAGAGTTTTTTCAACCAAAACCAGGAGTGGGCTGAAAACCGAGACACTGGGCCGATCCTTCCAGTATAATGTTGCCTTGTCAGTCCTACTCCTGGTTTTGGTTGAAAAAATGTCAGAAATACTATGTGTGACCACAGCCTGAATAATCCTGGGATACTGTATTTGCTGAGCGGAGGGAAGGTCTCGGTTACTCGTCTATACGCCTCCCGCTCAGTTTATCCCTTATTCTTGGACTTTTCACATTCAATGAAGTACCCAGAACCCTCTGAGCTTCTGGCAGAGAGATGTCTAGCCGCTGCGGCCCATGTTGGTGAGCGGTCATGGTGTGACCCCATAGTCCAGTACAGCTAGGACACAGGGCGGCCTTCCCGGGCTCTCTGCATCCACACAGTGCTCACTCTCCTGTACACACACATTGACGCCCTTTTTACAACTTTATTGTATTTTTGCTTCTTTATTAGAATTTACATTAAAGTCTATATAAACCAGTGTATGTATGAACCAGTGAGGCACGGTGCGTCTCCCGCTCCTACACACTGTAATCACTGTGTGACACCATGTCCTTAAAAACACACCGAGCTACTTCTGTTTCTCTTTAATTAGTGAAGAGTCTCACGGTGACATCGCAGACAGCTCCGGAGGATAAACGGAGAGCAAGGAGTCACTTAGTTCTCCCACCTGAGCTGTACGCTACACGCTGACAATACAGGGATGTATCCACCAGCGTGACTAGCGAGAGTTTAGTATAAAAGGAAAATAATTGAGATGGGGGGGATGCAGCTGCAGAATGACTGCCTGCTGTGAGAGGGGAAAGGGAGCAGCTGCATAATAATAATAATAATAATAATAATAATAATAATAATATTGAGTATAGTATAAAGGAAAATAATTGAGAAGGGGGGATGCATCTGCAGATTGACTGCCTGTTGTGAGAGGGGAAAGGCAACAGCTGACGATGATATTATTAAATAATAATAATAATAATAATAATAATAATAATAATAATAATAATAATAATAATAATAAGTAGTATAGTATAAAAGGAAAATAATAGAGATGGGGAGAAGGGGGGATGCAGCTGCAGAATGACTGTCTGCTGTAAGAGTGGAAAGGGAGCAGCTGAATAATAATAATAATAATAATAATAATAATAATAATAAATATTGAGTATAGTATAAAGGAAAATAATCGAGAAGGGGTGCTGTTGAATGACTGCCTGCTGTGAGAGGGGAAAGGGAGAATAATAATAATAATAATAATATTGGGTTTAGTATAATAATTGAGAAGGGAGAGAAGGGGGGGGTGAAGCTGCAGAATCACTGCCTGCTGTGAGAGGGAAAAGGGAGCAGCTGCATAATAATAATAATAATAATAATAATAATAATAATAATAATAATAATAATAATAATAATAATAATAATAATATTGAGTATACTATGAGTATAATGTGAGTTATTATTTCTTATATTGTTCCTATGATATACAGGAACCTTATATATCCTTGATTTCCTATGGAGAAAACTTTCTCTTGTTCCCCTTGGTTTGGGGTTACATGACCCCGGAGCTGGCAATAATCACCATATTATTTGTATTTGTAGAGAAGATTCCTCTAAATGTTTTACACTCTATTTTCCCGGATTTTTTGCACAGAGGAGGTAAATGATGGCGTGTGGGATGTGTGGCCCCCCGCGGCCGCGCTGCCCTGCTGGGCCCTAATGAATACATGTGATAACATGGATGTAGCTGCAGCTGAGGTGAAATCACCGTGTGGGGAGCTAATGCAATTACCAGACAAAAACGCAGTGTGAAGAGGAGACGCCGCATGGAAACCGTCATTTCGGAGCTTATATTTAAAATGAAATCATTTCCATAGCAACACGATGATTAATATTCAGTCTTTAACGAGGAATGGACAACATCTCTATACATTAAAGAATTTAGGATTTCTGATTAACTTTTACTATTTATCTATCTATCTATCTATCTATCTCCTATCTATCTATCTATCTATCTATCTATCTCCTATCTATCTGTCTATCTATCTATCTCTCTCTCTCTCTCTCTATATCTCTCTCCTATCTATCATATATCTATTTCCTATCTATCTATCTCCTATCTATCTATCTATCTATCTATCTATCTATCTATCTATCTATCTATCTATCTCCTATCTATCTATCTCCCTATCTATCTATCTCCTATCTATCTATCTCCTATCTATCTCCTATCTATCTATCTCCTATCTATCTCCTATCTCCCTATCTCCTATCATCTATCTATCTATCTCCTATCTATCTATCTATCTATCTATCTATCTATCTATCTATCTATCTATCTATCTATCTCCTATCTATCTCCTATCTATTATCTATCTATCTATCTCCTATCTATCTATCTATCTCCTATCTATCTATCTATCTATCTATCTATCTATCTATCTATCTATCTCCTATCTATCTATCTATCTATCTCCTATCTATCTATCTATCTCCTATCTATCTCCTATCTCCTATCTATCTCCTATCTATCTCCTATCTATCTCTCTATCTATCTCCTATTTATCATCTATCTATCTATTTATTTATCATCTATCTATCAATCACAGCCCGGGATGATATAAAGTCCTTCGGAGCGGTCGGGGTTCCTCCTGTAATTACGATTCTTTATGCCCCAAATGATGATTCCTGAGTCCAGGGCTGAATTCCCTGTCGATCTTTCTCTATATCTCTCATTCCATCTCTCCAGATATCATCTTTACCCAAATGTCAACTCATCAAATTTTCCGCTGTTGAATATTCATGCTCAAAATTATAGGTTCTATATCTCACACTGCGCAGATCTGACTAGTCGGCGGCGGCGTGGACTGAGCTGCTCCATTTAAATTGATGTGTGTGACAGGTCTGTGGAGAATGGACTCTAATGATGCCTCCACGCCAGTGTTTTTGGCTTTTCCCGGTACCTGCGCTTCGTTAATACGGCGACTATTGTTAGAAGACGCGTCAGTCAGCAAATCTAAAATAAAGATGAATAGATTTCCTGCTGGAATCCGGTGTCACCCATTAATCTCACCGCGCAATTAAGTGAGGAGCCCGAATTACTTCTTCATTAATGAACTGGTGATTGCAAAACCTTCTCTTAACTTTCCTCATTTGGGCTGAAATTTATCATTATTAGAAAAGGAAAAAACATTTATTTCCACTCAGGATGAGATGAATCGCTGGGAAATTAAGTCCAACTTTTCCACAAGAAAATAGTTAGAAATCTTCCACATGATATCTGTGCTTACTGTTTCTCTACTATGTACTGTATCTATATCATAGCTATCCATGTCTTTAGATAAGTGCCCCTCTTCCTGTATAAGTATTCCTGTACACTGAGCAGAGAGGCATACACTGAATTAGAGCAGGGACTCCTGTCTTTAGAAAGGTATTCCTGCTCCTGTACACTGAGCAGAGAGGCATACACTGAATTAGAGCAGGGACTCCTGTCTTTAGAAAGGTATTCCTGCTCCTGTACACTGAGCAGAGAGGCATACACTGAATTAGAGCAGGGACTCCTGTCTTTAGAAAGGTATTCCTGCTCCTGTACACTGAGCAGAGAGGCATACACTGAATTAGAGCAGGGACTCCTGTCTTTAGAAAGGTATTCCTGCTTCTATACACTGAGCAGAGAGGCATACACTGGATTAGAGCATGGACTCCAGTCTTTAGAAAAATATTCTTGCTTCTTTACACTGAGCAGATAGATATACAGTGGATTAGAGCAGGGCCTTCTTTATTTAGATAAGTATTCCTTCTCCTGTACACTGAGCAGAGAGGTATACACTGGATTTAAACTTGGACTCCTGTCTTTAGATAAGTATTCCTGCTGCTGTACACTGAGCAGAGAGGCATACACTGGGTTAGAGCTTGGACTCCTGTCTTTAGATAAGTATTCCTGCTACTGTACACTGAGCAGGGAAGGTATACAGTGGATTAGAGCAGGGACTTATGTCTCTAGATAAGTATTCCTGCTGCTGTACACTGAGCAGAGAGGCATACACTGGGTTAGAGCAGGGACTCCTCTCTTTATATAAGTGCATCTGCTTTTATACACTGAGCAGAGAGGCATACACTGGATTAGAGCTTGGACTCCTGTCTTTAGATAAGTATTCCTGCTGCTGTACACTGAGCAGAGAGGTATACAGTGGATTAGAGCTTGGACTCCTGTCTTTAGATAAGTATTCCTGCTACTGTACACTGAGCAGAGAGGTATACACTGGATTAGAGCTTGGACTCCTGTCTTTAGATAAGTATTCCTGCTGCTGTACACTGAGCAGAGAGGTATACAGTGGATTAGAGCAGGGACTTATGTCTCTAGATAAATATTCCTGTTATTGTGCACTGAGCAGAGAGGCATACACTGGATTAGAGCAGGGACTCCTCTCTTTAGATAAGTGCTCATAGTACAGGAGCAGGAATAGAGAGGCATACACTGGATTAGAGCAAACTGGATAACTCTGATGACCAATTTAATCCAGTCCTGTCAGTACAAATTATGGGAGGTTTGTTGATCTGTAATAGATAACAATGCAGTTAAGGAGCACTTCACAGGACAGACAGGACAGGAGTTTGCAGGCCGGTATGAAACGTTGGTCTAGGGTCAAAAAGGGAAGAAGAAAATGTGCTGTGGTTGTTACTACATGTGAAGGGGATAGAAGAGTTGTTGGTGGTTGTAGATAGGGAGAGACCTGTTGCTGCCTGATTTTTCATAGGGCCGGCACCAGCTTTGTGCTTTGTGCAATGTCGTACACCATATTCAGTGCCAACTACTAACTGTCTCTTTTCAATTTATCCTGACATCCCGGCTATAGACAGTAATGCACTGCGCAGAAAGACTTGGTAACACATATAAAACACATGAATTTCTGTATTCAAACAATACTTCCTGCATTTGTTTGAGTTACGGGGAAGCGGCTGTAGCATCCATCTCTGTTTAGCCATCAACTCGTGTAGGCAGAGCACTTAGGAGGTGCTTCATCTCTCTACTATGTCAAACGTAAGGAGAATCTGTCACTAAAACAAAGCTTTACAACTGTACATGCTCCAATAGAAAGAAACAGTGGGTTTATCATTGCATCCATTACATGGGCCCCTGTGGTTCCTATTCAGGGGCCACAATCACTTTAATCCCAGTAAAGCTGAAGAGTCTTAGGCTTGAGACCATATTGACCTATTGATCTAGCATCTACTCTTCACAAATATGACATATGTCATAGATCTCTTGAGATCTTCTGACCAATAAGAAGCAACAAAAAGGCTCAGGCCCTTCCCCCGAGGAGTCATTCACTGAGAATAGTGCTTAATAAAGAGCCTACAGACTGGATGAGCATCTGTATATGAGCAATGATGGGGGTTGTGGTTGTTCCCTATCAAGACCTTATATTTAGTCTATTATATGGGTGACTTCAGAGCAGCAATCCCAATGCATGCTCATTCTTTTATAGTCAGATATAGAGCAGTTCATTGTGTTTCCAGTCCCCGCGTATCCTATAGGATTACACGCTGGGAGGGTGGCGGAGGTTTCTGTACTCTATACTAGAATAAAAGACTAAATGTCAATAATGGAATCGTTCAGCGACTGAGATGATAAAACAAGTCAAGCGATGACTTCAGTAAGTGGATATTTTATTGCAAGTCAAAAAGCCTTCGCAATAAGATACAGAACTTTTAAGAGGTTCGTCCTTGTGTGAATAATAAGGGCCGGCAATGGAGAGTTCAGCGACTCTTGGATTTCACGATATCCATAAAAGCTAAAATTAATGGAAAAACCATAAAAGTGACGTTTACAGCCGAGGCATACAACAAGCCACGTAGATGCAAAGCGACTGATACATAAAGGTCTTTACCATAAATGAGGATGTAACGGAAAGCGGGGAACCCATCCGGGGAATGAGACAGAATAAGAGTCAGTGACAAGGAACCTGAGCAATGGAGGAGACTTGTAAAAAGTCCATTGGAGTCTTATTGGTTCTACAGTCATCACCAAAGTGCCGATATTTCTACACTCATTGTATTATTCTGCATATGACAGCATGGCTGCTTACCGCCTTCTGCTCGGAGGGAGATAGAAGTGTCCTGCACAATGCTGCTTACTGCCGAGGAGCAGGGACTCCTGTCATTATCAGATGTCCCTGCTCATCGACATAGTTTCTGTTGGGACCTATGCTGAGGCTGGTGGTAACTATGTACTGAGCTGAGTGTGGCTGGGCTGAGCTCTCTGCACCTGGCCAACATCATGTAGATTCTAAGCAGCTATGTATGCAATGACAAGTTAGGTGGAATGGGTGCAACGCATTGTTCTCAGGTAGGGTGTAAGCAGCAATGCATGCAGTGACACATATATTATTATTATTATTATTATTATTATTTTGTATAGCGCCAGATTTGCACATATTAGTTGGGACGGGTGCACAGGTCCCTCATCTACAGTACGGATCCTGGCTCCCTCATTTATAGTACACATCCTGGGTCCCTCATTAACAGTATGGGTCCTGGGTCCCTCATCTACAGTACGAATCCTGAGTCCCTCTTCTACAGCATGGATCCTGGGCCCCTCATCTACAGCATGGATCCTGGGTCCCTCTTCTACAGCATGGATCCTGGGTCCCTCATCTACTGTACGAATCCTGAGTCCCTCTTCTACAGCATGGATCCTGGGCCCCTAATCTACAGCATGGATCCTGGGTCCCTAATCTACAGCATGGATCCTGGGGGTCCCTCATCAACAGTATGGATCCTGTAGGTCCCTCATCTACAGTATAGATCTTGGGCCCCTCATCTACAGTACGAATCCTGAGTCCCTCTTCTACAGCATGGATCCTGGATCCCTCATCTACAGCATGGATCCTGGGTCCCTCTTCTACAGCATGGATCCTGGGTCCCTCATCGACAGTATGGATCCTGGGGGTCCCTCATCAACAGTATGGATCCTGTAGGTCCCTCATCTACAGTATAGATCTTGGGCCCCTCATCTACAGTACAAATCCTGAGTCCCTCTTCTACAGCATGGATCCTGGGTCCCTCATCTACAGCATGGATCCTGGGTCCCTAATCTACAGCATGGATCCTGGGTCCCTCATCTACAGTATGGATCCTGGGTCCCTCATCTACAGTATGGATCCTGGGGGTCTCTCATCAACAGTATGGATCCTGTAGGTCCCTCATCTACAGTACAAATCCTGAGTCCCTCATCTACAGCATGAATTCTAAGTCCCTCATCTACAGTACACATCCTGGGTCCCTCATCCACAGTGTAGATCCTGGGTCCCTCATCTTCAGCATGGGTCCTTGGTCCCTAATCTACAGCATGGATCCTGGGTCCCTAATCTACAGCATAGATCCTGGGTCCCTAATCTACAGCATGGATCCTGGGTCCCTCATCGACAGTATAGATCTTGGGCCCCTCATCTACAGTACGAATCCTGAGTCCCTCTTCTACAGCATGGATTCTGGTTCCCTTATCTACAGTACGAATCCGGAGTCCCTCATCTACAGCATGGATCCTGGGTCCCTCATCTACAGCATGGATCTTGGGTCCCTCATCTACAGCATGGATCCTGGGTCCCTCATCTACAGCATGGATCCTGGGTCCCTCATCTACAGCATGCATCCTGGGTCACTCATCTACAGCATGGATCCTGGTTCCCTTATCTACAGTACGAATCCGGAGTCCCTCATCTACAGCATGGATCCTGGGTCCCTCATCTACAGCATGGATCCTGGGTCCCTCATCTACAGCATGGATCCTGGGTCCCTCATCTACAGTACGAATCCGGAGTCCCTCATCTACAGCATGGATCCTGGGTCCCTCATCTACAGCATGGATCCTGGGTCCCTCATCTACAGCATGGATCCTGGGTCCTTCATCTACAGCATGGATCCTGGGTTCCTAATCTACAGTACAAATCCTGAGTCCCTCATGAACAGTATGGATCCTGGGTCCCTCATCTACAGTACAAATCCTGAGTCCCTCATCTACAGCATGAATTCTAAATCCCTCATCTACAGTACACATCCTGGGTCTCTCATTTACAGCATGGATTCTGGGTCCCTCATCTACAGCATGGATTCTGGGTCCCTCATCTAAGGATCCTGGGTCCCTCATCTACAGCATGCATCCTGGGTCCCTCATCCACAGTGTAGATCCTGTGTTTCTCATCTACAGTATGGGTCCTGGGTCCCTCATCTACAGCATGGATCCTGGGTCCCTCATCTACATTGTGGATCCTGTGTTTCTCATCTACAGTATGGGTCCTGGGTCCCTCATCTACAGTATGGGTCCTGGGTCCCTCATCTACAGTATGGGTCCTGGGTCCCTCATCTACAGCATGGATCCTGGGTCCCTCATCTACAGTGTGGATCCTGGGTCTCTCATCTTCAATATGGGCCCAGGTTGGTTAGTAATGGTGACATAATCCAGGTTGTCCTCACTCTTGGGATGAACTTGCACAGATATCCCCAACAATGGCGGTTGGTTTGGGCCCTAAGTTCATGGCTTTTTTCCTCTCCTACAATGGAAGGCAACATGCGATGAGGCTCCACAGGCCCAGAATGGGTAACAATAGTGGCGTGATCCAGCGTCGAGAGGGGAGGCAGCCAATATTCCAGCTACATAGACTGAATATAATGGAGGTGAATCTGCAATGTGAGATTGTGGTGGTGCATTAAATATCTCGTCGCTGAAGACACCTTCATCAAAAGTTAACATGATGACAAGTCCTGTCAAAGTTGAAAAAATAGATCCCTGTAACTAATCTGTGAGTCGGTGCCAGAGGGTGCCGGATCCTGGGCGAGGGGATAATAAATGACTCCGGCGCATGATAGAGAGGAAAGAAAGGGCTGTGGGGTTGCTTTACACCGTTCAATCAGACATTTGGGTCAGTTAATGTATGAGCTGCAGCCCAGAACATTAATCTTTCCTGCCGTCTGCAAATCCAACAGCTTGTACACAAAATAGACTTCTGTTCCCCGGCAGAAGGGAGCGTGATAACAGAAATGAAAAATCCAACAAATAGTCACAATTAAAGAGAGGATTTTGGACGCTTCTCGCCAACAGGACCCTAAACGCTGCTCTGGGAGAATGCATAATGTGCAATTTCCTACTATCCAGCGATAACGTTTCTGTCCAGGTTTTCTGTAAACTTCTAATGGACTTTGTGAAAGTGATGAGAAGAGAAAACCTTCTCTGCTTACTGTTCGCGAACTAGAACAATACTGGGTCCATCCCAAGGGTCTGAACGTGTCTGATACACCCGAGGGCTGAGGAAAAGTTATAGTTGTATCTCATGGAGACGATCCATGGGAGCCGCACCGTGCAACAATGATGCATAATGGCTCCAACCCTACTCTGGTGTCTCAGAAGTGACATTGTAAGGCCGGGTTCACAGCAACGTTTTACCCTCCCCCACAATTAAGCGGAACCTAGCCGATCCGTCATACTGTCCATTAAAGGAGAAGTCTGGCCTCCGAGGTTTTAAAGAAAAGGCAGGGCCGGTGGTGGGACACAACAAATGGTATTAACTCTCTCCTCTTCAGGGTCAGATCACCGCGCCGGGATCTTCCACCTTGCCGACACCTGGCTGATGGACTGACTACACAGCCGGTCCAGTGGGATGCCGCTCCAGTCCCTCATTGGCTGAGTGGGCTCTCTATCAGCTGGGACAGCCATTTGCTCCTGAGCTTGGACATCGTCACAACTTAGTAGAAAATGCCTTCCGGCGTGGGTCCTGGATCCGATCCGGCTGAACATCGCGGGCGCAGGGAGAGATAAGTAATGCTTCATTGTTACTTTTTGCCACCTGCTACATGTAAAATGCGGCCTGACTTCTCCTTTATTTTAGGGGTTTTTATTGTGTTGCATCCATTGTGCTCCATTTTCACCAAATTTGTCAGTGTTCTATTTTTTGGACAGACAAAATTTGTTCATGCACAAATTTTTTGTCCATCCAAAAGAACAGATTTTTTTTTTTTTTTTTTTTTACATTATAGTCAAACGGAACAGTGTTTCCATTCACGTTTGTTTGCAGGTTATCTGTCACTTTCAGTTTTTTTGACACAGCACGTGCAGAAGAGGTGAGAAACCAGGAAGAATTATAAACTGAGATGCAGATGGATGCCGACTGAAGCATACAGATGCGCAGAAGTCAGTTTTTTAAAGCCAAAATGCAAACTAAAAAAAAAAAAACGGATTATTTTGCAATCAGTCTGAATCAGTTTGAGCCGGATTAATTTAATATGGACAGATCCTTTCATAAATGAGACGCAGGTGTGAATCCAGCCTAACAAGATCATCCCTTTCTAGACAATAAGTATTCCATAAACTGACAGCAAGCAGTGACTAGCAAGGCTTTTTAAGGTTCTATGTAGGCAGAAAGCAAAACAGCAATGGCAAGGAAAGGGTTGAATCATAAAGCAGCCCAGGTCTGAGCAGTAAAATGATGATGACACTAGGGACAGCAAGCTACACAAGGCACAGCAGACCAAAAGTTTACAGGCGGTCAAAGAAAAAATATATCCTTTTATTTTACCCATCAGGCACAGCGTGGACCCCCTGGAGGAGGCAGATAGGCTCAGTTTGCATTCACACAGTCCAGACACGCTCTGGGATAAAACATCGGCTGCATTCAGCCCTGGTCTTTCTGCTGCTGGAGATGGATTGTCCCTAATAAAAAGCAGGGGATAGCAGATTGCAGGGAAGGAAGACATGACTTCAGATGGTTTGTTTAAAAGTAATTTTTTTGTAAAGTGATTCATAAATATTGTGCAGGTCACATTGGCCGTCATGTAGAAAGAAGTTCTTCAGAACATTAGGAACAATTTAAATGCTAAACTCTACTGCAATGGGTGCCGACCATGAGTGCTCATTTGGATTGACTCTCAAAGAATTTGTGTAGATAGCTCCTTGTGTTTTTTGTTTTTTTTGCCTACAAAGAGGCACAATGCAGCTGCATTCCCCCCTACCCCCCAAATACTGAGCACACAGACACAGAAAGGACTACTACAGCTGCATTTCCCCCGGCCCCTCAAATACTGAGCACATGGACACAGAAAGGACTACTGCAGCTGCATTCCCCCCTGCCCCCCAAATACTGAGCACATAGACACAAAGGACTCCTGCAGCTGCATTCCCCCCCCTACCCCCCAAATACTGAGCACATAGACACAAAAAGGACTACTACAGCTGCATTTCCCCCTGCCCCACAAATACTGAGCACATAGACACAAAGGACTCCTGCAGCTGCATTCCCCCCTGCCCCCCAAATACTGAGCACATAGACACAATGGACTCCTGTGGCTGCAGACCCCCCTACCCCCCCAATACTGAGCACATAGACACAGAAAGGGCTACTGCAGCTGTATTCCCCCCTACACCCCAAACTAAGCACATAGACACAGAAAGAACTACTTAAGCTCCATTCCCCCCTACCCACAAACTAAGCACATGGACACAGAAAGGACTACTACAGCTGCATTCTCCCCTACCCCCCAAATACTGAGCACATAGACACAAAAGACTCCTGCAGCTGCATTCCCCCCTACCCCCCCCCCCCCAAACTAAGCACAGACACAGAAAGAACTACTTAAGCTGCATCCCCCCCTACCCCCAAACTAAGCACATAGACACAGAAAGGACTACTACAGCTGGATCCCCCCCCCCTACCCCCATTATATTTTTTGGAAAATTTCTAAACATTTCCACAGGCAGGAAAGGGGGCTCCAGGCTGCTGGACATTGAGGAAGACGACACTTTCTTCTGATAGGATGACACAGTGTCACTTATATGGATGCTGGTAGAACTGGGAATCGACACATAGTAACAGCTCAATACACAGTAACAGATCAATGTACAGTAACAGCTTTTTTCACCATCAGACTACAGATCGGGTTGGAGGAGTAAAGGAAGTGTTAAGAACCAGGAAGAACAGGTCGATGAGTAAAATGATAAAGGATGCGCCAACCATCTCACATGCAAATGAGCAAAATGTGATAGAATTGCTAAAAACAGAGCAGCAGGGTTGCATCCGTCTGCTCCCCCCACCAACCCCGCACCGGCACAGCCTTGTAACACAGACAGGTATTTATATCACCGGCGTCCTCACAACAAGGCTGAGGTTTCTTGTTTGTTTTGCTGTTTTTGGATTCGTTTCTGTCGCTCTTTCCTTCCACTTTGAACGTTCGGTATTTGCAGTTCCCAACAACAAATAAATTATCGTCTAACATTGGCGCACGCTCCGAGCATCTGCCGAAGAGAGAAGAGGCAGAAAAACACCCAGATTCGGTCTGGTTGTGGAAATATAAGGTGAGTGGCAGTAAACTTCTCCAACTCAGGCTGTGGGGGCGCTCTGCTCCTAATGAGGCAACAAGCATACAGCAGGCACTTCAGATGGTGCATCTCCATACAACCCTGATGAATAAGACTCAGAAGTGGTGGCAGCGTCCTGTCCGCTCCTCTGCTCCATGCCCATCCTGGGGCTGCCCGTGTTCTCTGGCATATTCTTTCACTTTCTACTCCAGTGACCCCTCTGGCCCCTAGGGTGCACATGCGTCCAACTGCTCTGCATATACAGTGGCAGCTTGCCTACTAGTACCACTGCCATCTTCCAATGCCAAGCCCCCTCCACCTATCTATACTAGCTCCACCTGCCCCTTCCTGCCTGAGCATTGTTGATTTCTCATACAGGTAGCATTACCTCTTTCACATTTCAGGAAAATCCATCCAAATTTCTTACCAGGAAAACTGGATAGATTTTCAGATCCATTTTATTGGGCACAGGGACCCTCTCAGGATTCTTCCGGAATGGTGTCCGTGCCAGAAAATAGGCCGGGAATATATAGGATATATCCTATAATTGTCGGGAATTACAGACAGCACTGCATGCGAGTCTGCAAACTTTTCAGAATTGTGCATACACCGCTTGACAGCCTGATCCTCCGCCAGACCCCATACAAGTGCTGCCAGGTGCTGACTCTGGCCCTTTAACTGTATGTGCTCCTAATCGGGAGAGCATACAGGTAAATGTGGGGCTGTGTTTGACAGGGCTGGGAGCCACTCTTCTGTCCAAAGGCAGCATTATACCTCCAGTCAGAAGAGGCCGCTCTGTCTCGTTGTGGCGCATGAGTGACAGATAGAAAGAGAAACCAGACAGGAGCACCGCTGCAGCTTGCAAGCAGGTGAGTATAGCTCTTCTTTTTCATTCTCCACCATTCTCCTGATGGTTTCCTGAAACCCCCTTAAAGGCTTCCATCCTGATCAGTCTTTCGTGACCACAAAACCAGCCACAGATGTGTGACGGGACCTCAGAGCTAAGCCCCTTATAGCCCATAGAATCTGCTGGGCCACCTATATGGCACATATACAATAGACCTCAGCAGGACTGTAATAGCGGTGTATGTGGAATGGTGTGCAGAATGTAAACTCCCTGCAGCAAAACCCACAATCCTCCAGTCAGTCTCGCACCATCTGTGATCCCCCCCCTACACCATTATATACAGTAGGATTATGATGAGCAATTGACTCTCAGAACAATTTACAGTTTTGTCTCTGTCCGCGGAGGAAATTTATGTTTTTTACCTTTTCAGTGTTTACTGAAAAGAAAACTAAATAAAAAAAGGCTTCTGGGAAGTGTCAGGAAGAGTATAGCCCCTCTCCATACATCACATCCACCCTCCCTACACTACATCCACCCGCCATACATTACATCCACCCTCCATACACTACATCCACCCTCCATACATTACATCCACCCTCCATACACTACATCCACCCTCCATACATTACATCCACCCTCCATACACTACATCCACCCGCCATACATTACATCCACCCTCCATACATCACATCCACCCACCATACATTACATCCACCCTCCATACACTACATCCACCCGCCATACATTACATCCACCCTCCATACACTACATCCACCCTCCATACATTACATCCACCCTCCATACACTACATCCACCCTCCATACATTACATCCACCCTCCATACACTACATCCACCCGCCATACATTACATCCACCCTCCATACATCACATACACCCTCCCTACACTACATCCAACCGCCATACATCACATCCACCCTCCCTACACTACATCCACCCGCCATACATTACATCCACCCTCCATACACTACATCCACCCGCCATACATTACATCCACCCTCCATACACTACATCCACCCGCCATACATTACATCCACCCGCCATACATTACATCCACCCTCGATACATTACATCCACCCTCCATACACTACATCCCCCGCCATACATTACATCCACCCTCCATACACTACATCCACCCGCCATACACTACATCCACCCTCCATACATCACATACACCCTCCCGCCATACATTACATCCACCCTCCATACATCACATCCACCCTCCATACACTACATCCACCCTCCATACATTACATCCACCCGCCATACATTACATCCACCCTCCATACACTACATCCACCGACCATACATTACATCCACCCTCCATACACTACATCCACCCGCCATACATTACATCCACCCTCCATACATCACATACACCCTCCATACAGTACATCCACCCGCCATACATTACATCCACCCGCCATACACTACATCCACCCGCCATACACTACATCCCCCGCCATACATTACATCCACCCTTCATACATTACATCCACCCGCCATACATTACCTTCATACACTATATACCCCCGCCATACATTACATCCCCCCGCCATACATTACGTCCACCCGCCATACATTACGTCCACCCGCCATACATTACATCAACCCGCCATACATTACATCAACCCGCCATACACTACATCCCCCCGCCATACACTACATCCCCCGCCATACACTACATCCCCCCGCCATACATTACATCCCCCCGCCATACACTACATCCCCTCTCCATACATCACATCCACCCTCCCTACACTACATCGACCCGCCATACATTACATCCACCCTCCATACATTACATCCACCCTCCATACACTACATCCACCCGCCATACATTACATCCACCCTCCATACACTACATCCACCCGCCATACATTACATCCACCCTCCATACATCACATCCACCCACCATACATTACATCCACCCTCCATACACTACATCCACCCTCCATACATTACATCCACCCGCCATACATTACATCCACCCTCCATACACTACATCCACCGACCATACATTACATCCACCCTCCATACACTACATCCACCCGCCATACATTACATCCACCCTCCATACATCACATACACCCTCCATACAGTACATCCACCCGCCATACATTACATCCTCCCGCCATACACTACATCCACCCGCCATACACTACATCCTCCCGCCATACACTACATCCCCCCGCCATACATTACATCCACCCTTCATACATTACATCCACCCGCCATACATTACCTTCATACACTATATACCCCCGCCATACATTACATCCCCCCGCCATACATTACATCCACCCGCCATACATTACGTCCACCCGCCATACATTACATCAACCCGCCATACATTACATCCCCCGCCATACACTACATCCCCCCGCCATACACTACATCCCCCCGCCATACACTACATCCACCCGCCATACACTACATCCACCCGCCATACACTACATCCACCCGCCATACACTACATCCACCCGCCATACATTACATCCACCCTCCATACACTACATCCACCGACCATACATTACATCCACCCTCCATACACTACATCCACCCGCCATACATTACATCCACCCTCCATACATCACATACACCCTCCATACAGTACATCCACCCGCCATACATTACATCCTCCCGCCATACACTACATCCACCCGCCATACACTACATCCTCCCGCCATACACTACATCCCCCCGCCATACATTACATCCACCCGCCATACATTACATCCACCCGCCATACATTACATCCACCCGCCATACACTACATCTACCCACCATACATTACATCCGCCCGCCATACACTACATCCACCCGCCATACACTACATCCCCCCGCCATACACTACATCCACCCGCCATACACTACATCCACCCGCCATACACTACATCCACCCGCTATACACTACATCCACCCGCTATACACTACATCCACCCGCCATACACTACATCCACCCGCCATACACTACATCCCCCCGCCATACATCACATCTCTAGACCGATTCACTGTCGAGGCTGCAGGAAAAAAACATGAGAAAAGAAATGAAAAAAATTTACATATAGATTTCTGGAGCAGAAACAGAGGAATAATTGACAGGATTGTGCAGCAGCGAGGAAAGTGAGGAGCGTCTCCTGGAAGATGGATTTATGATGGAGACGCCGAAAACATCAGTAAGGAAGGAGATGGGATTTCATCAATGATAGAAGAGCAAAGTATCTGCATGAGGATGAGGAGGAACCCCGGAGACTGAGGCCAGATCCATCGCTGTCCGCGGTCCTGAACCGTCTGCATGGCTGCTCTCCAAGGTGCTGAACTCCTCTGCTATACACACATCCTGAATACACAGCACTGCAGGCTTCAGAGCTGAAATCACCAAACAAGCCTGCTCAATGTCTGCATACTGCAGAGGAAAGGTATAGAAATCAGAAACAGTAACTATATCCAGGCATTATAGTGCAGCAACTGGGATAATAAAGATTGTCTGATGACCAGCATGTAAATAGTGAGTGCAGCTCTGGAGTATAATACAGGATGTAACTCAGGATCAGTCATGTAATGTATGTACACAGTGACCCCACCAGCAGAATAGTGAGTGCAGCTCTGGGGTATAATACAGGATGTAACTCAGGATCAGTACAGGATCAGTGATGTAATATATGTACACAGTGACCCCACCAGCAGAATAGTGAGTGCAGCTCTGGAGTATAATACCGGATGTAACTCAGGATCAGTACAGGATCAGTAATGTAATGTATGTACACAGTGACCCCACCAGCAGAATAGTGAGTGCAGCTCTGGAGTATAATACCGGATGTAACTCAGGATCAGTACAGGATCAGTAATGTAATGTATGTACACAGTGACCGCACCAGCAGAATAGTGAGTGCAGCTCTGGAGTATAATACAGGATGTAACTTAGGATCCGTAATGTAATGTATGTACACAGTGACCCCACCAGCAGAATTGTGAGTGCAGCTCTGGAGTATATTACAGGATGTAACTCAGGATAAGGTGTTCTAGGTGTACGAGTTGTTCTAGGTCTATAAGATGCATTAGGTGTATGACTTGTTCTAGCTGTACGAGTTGTTCTAGCTGTATGAAGTGTTCTGGGTGTATGAAGTGTTCTAGGTTGATGAAATGTTCTAAGAGTAGGAGGTGTTTATGTGTATGAGGTCTTCTAGCTGTATCAGTATTTCTAGGTGTGTGAGGGGTTCTAGGCGTATCAGTGACGACCCTTTGGAGGAGGGAACTCTGTAACTTCTGATTAGATGACATATAAGTTGGGTTCCTCACATTTTGTAGAGATCCAGAATAACCTTTAATTATAAAAGCCCTAACAAAGTGTATTCATCATGAATGTGGATCCATAGGAGGCGCCCGGGTTCTCATCTGTTTTCTGCCAAACACGCGGGGTTCCCACACAACCCTGCATCTCGCCTCCATTTATTACTTCTCCCTTCTCCATCCGACGCCACAAAAGAGGAGATTGCCTGGTGTAGCGGAGCGGCGGAGTGATTGACACCAGTAATCTATGTGATTCAGGCTCTGATTGAACTTCCTCTGATCGGTGACTGTGATCTCATTTGGGCAATGTCCCTCATGTAGCAAACAATGTCTCATAATTCAAGTGTGAAAGCAAAATGAACACTGAAAATTATGTTAAAGTCGCTGAGCTCAGCAGAGGGATGATCGACGCAACAGAGGTAGCACATGTAATATTGTGTTACTGACAAAGCAGAACTGTCAGCAGGAGCATGGAGCCGAATACATCAGAGAAGATGGGGGCTGCAGAGCATCTCCCCCTGGAGTATGGAGCCGAATACATCAGAGAAGATGGGGGCTGCAGAGCATCGCCCCCGGGAGCATGGAGCCAAATACATCACAGAAGATGGGGGCTGCAGAGCATCGCCCCCAGGAGCATGGAGCCAAATACATCACAGAAGATGGGGGCTGCAGAGCATCGCTCCCAGGAGCATGGAGCCGAATACATCAGAGAAGATGGGGGCTGCAGAGCATCGCTCCCAGGAGCATGGAGCCGAATACATCAGAGAAGATGGGGGCTGCAGAGCATCGCCCCCAGGAGCATGGAGCCAAATACATCACAGAAGATGGGGGCTGCAGAGCATCGCTCCCAGGAGCATGGAGCCGAATACATCAGAGAAGATGGGGGCTGCAGAGCATCGCCCCCAGGAGCATGGAGCCAAATACATCACAGAAGATGGGGGCTGCAGAGCATCGCTCCCAGGAGCATGGAGCCGAATACATCAGAGAAGATGGGGGCTGCAGAGCATCGCTCCCAGGAGCATGGAGCCAAATACATCAGAGAAGATGGGGGCTGCAGAGCATCTCTCCCAGGAGCATGGAGCCGAATACATCACAGAAGATGGGGCTGCAGAGCATCGCCCCCAGGAGCATGGAGCCAAATACATCAGAGAAGATGGGGCTGCAGAGCATGGAGCCGAATACATCAGAGAAGAAGGGGGCTGCAGAGCATCTTTCCCAGGAGCATGGAGCCGAATACATCAGAGATGATGAGGGCTGCAGAGCATCATTCCCAGGAGCATGGAGCCGAAACAACAGAGAAGATGGGGGCTGCAGAGCATCGCCCCCAGGAGCATGGAGCCGAATACATCAGAGAAGATGGGGGGTGCAGAGCATCGCTCCCAGGAGCATGGAGCCGAATACATCAGAGAAGATGGGGGCTGCAGAGCATCGCTCCCAGGAGCATGGAGCCAAATACATCAGAGAAGATGGGGGCTGCAGAGCATCGCCCCCTGGAGCATGGAGCCAAATACATCACAGAAGATGGGGGCTGCAGAGCATCGCCCCCAGGAGCATGGAGACGAATACATCAGAGAAGATGGGGGCTGCAGAGCATCGCTCCCAGGAGCATGGAGACGAATACATCAGAGAAGATGGGGGCTGCAGAGCATCGCCCCCTGGAGTATGGAGCCAAATACATCACAGAAGATGGGGGCTGCAGAGCATCGCCCCCTGGAGTATGGAGCTGAATACATCAGAGAAGATGGGGGCTGCAGAGCATCGCCCCCAGGAGCATGGAGACAAATACATCAGAGAAGATGGGGGCTGCAGAGCATCTCCCCCTGGAGTATGGAGCCAAATACATCAGAGAAGATGGGGGCTGCAGAGCATCGCTCCCAGGAGCATGGAGCCAAATACATCAGAGAAGATGGGGGCTGCAGAGCATCTCTCCCAGGAGCATGGAGCCAAATACATCAGAGAAGATGGGGGCAGCAGAGCATCGCCCCCAGGAGCATGGAGACGAATACATCAGAGAAGATGGGGGCTGCAGAGCATCGCCCCCTGGAGTATGGAGCTGAATACATCAGAGAAGATGGGGGCTGCAGACCACCGCCCCTTGCATCTGCCCACCAGACATACTGACAGTGCATTCAATGCCGCTCACCATGCAAAGTACTAGAGGAACAGGTTCAAAGAGTTCAGGTGTCAGAGCATGCTGGGAGTTGTAGTCTGCAATGACTGGAGACCTACATGTCGGGAACCATTGCCTTTGATTAATGTGCCCGGAGCTCTGCAGCTGATACTCCCATCATGCTGGGAACTGGAAGCCGTAGATAAGTAGAGGCTGCAGCATGGGGAAGAAAGCACAGGAGGAAGCCAAATACTTTATAAACCATGGAGGCTGCAGAGCATCACTCCCCCATCTGTCTACAATAAAATACTTACTATGCATTCAATTGTATTCACAAAGCAAGGCACAATAGGATGGGCTGTGGACATTTTAAAAGCATTGAGGTGTGAGGAGATGCTGGGAGTTGTAGTTTACAACTATTAATGACTCACAAGTTTGGGGCATTTCCTTAAAGGGGAAGTCCGGTGATTTTTTTTATTTATTTTTTTCCCTTTGAAATAATTTGGTTTCAAGTTATACAGATTTGTAATTTACTTCTATTTAAAAATCTCCAGTCTTCCAGTACTTATCAGCTGCTGTATGTCCTGCAGGGAGTGGTGTATTCTCTCCAGTCTGACACAGTGCTCTCCGCTGCCACCTCTGTCCATGTCAGGAACTGTACAGAGCAGGAGAGGTTTTCTATGGAGATTTGATGCTGCTCTGGACAGTTCCTGACATGGACAGAGGTGGCAGCAGAGAGCACTGTGTCAGACTGGAAATTTTTGGCCCCTGTAAGTCAGTGTTCTCCAGCTTTTCCATAAGTCAAAATCCAAGTACTTAAGGCTGTCAGGGCATGCTGGGAGCTGTAGTTGTGCAGCAGGTAGAGAGACGCAGGATGAGGAAAGCTGACAGGGCATGCTGAGAGTTGTAGTTATGGAACAACTAAGGAGTCACATATTGGGCCCCATTGCCTTTGACCAGTGCTCCCCGGTCAGTCTCCACCTCTTGCAGCCCTACATCTCAGGGAATGCTGGGAGTTGTACTTCTGCAGCCCAGGCTGGGGCGGATTCCTCGTCATCTTCTCCCGCTCTCGTCTGGTGGAGTCTTAGGTCAGGATGATGTGACTGGATAAATGCCATAAGCGGCTCTGAAGACCCGGCAGCCCCGGATAAGACTCGGTAATTGGTGATTTTCCTTCGTTTATCGGCGCGGCCTAATGAAGCCGGGGCTGCTGGCTGCGTTCACCACCTTCAGAGGGAGACTGGCATTTATCATCCTCCAGCCGCCATTCCCCTCATTGGTAGCGCAATGCAATTAACTCACAAATAAGGTTACGGGACGGACGCGGCGTCGGATCGCTCTTCCTAATTGTCATCTGCTGTGAAGCATTTCACCAATTATCATCAAGTTTCAAAGGAAACCAGAAATTTTCTGTATTTCAGGAAGTTCTGAAGATGCTCACAAGTGGGCAAAGTATTCTCCTGTTAGTAAATACTTAAAGGGGTACTCCAAAGAAAAAAAAGTGGTGTATTTTCTCCAGTCTGACACAGTGCTCTCTGCTGCCACCTCTGTCCATGTCAGGAACTGTCCAGAGCAGGAGAGGTTTTCTATGGGGATTTGCTTCTTCTCTGGACAGTTCCTGACACGGACAGAGGTGGCAGCAGAGAGCACTGTGTCAGACTGGAGAAAATACACCACAGGAGGTGGTGTGTGAGGGGTTGGGGCAAGGAGGTGGTGTGTGAGGGGTCGGGGCAAGGAGGTGGTGTGTGAGGGATCGGGGCAAGGAGGTGGTGTGTGAGGGGTCGGGGCGAGGAGGTGGTGTCTGAGGGGTCGGGGCGAGGAGGTGGTGTGTGAGGGGTCAGGGCAAGGAGGTGGTGTGTGAGGGGTCGGGGCAAGGAGGTGGTGTGTGAAGGGTCGCTGTGAGGAGGTGGTGTGTGAGGGGTCGGGGTGAGGAGGTGGTGTGTGAGGGGTCGGGGTGAGGAGGTGGTGTGTGAGGGGTCGCTGTGAGGAGGTGGTGTGTGAGGGGTCGCTGTGAGGAGGTGGTGTGTGAGGGGTCGGGGTGAGGAGGTGGTGTGTGAGGGGTCGGGGTGAGGAGGTGGTGTGTGAGGGGTCGGGGTGAGGAGGTGGTGTGTACACTTGAGTGTATCTAAGCCTCCCTCTTGCATACTGTACATCCATGTCTCCAGATCTGATCTATGACATGAGGCCGCTGTGAGTTACAGGCAGCTCCTGCCATCAATAACCTTTACAGCGCCGGAGTTTTGCGAACATTACTTTTATTTGTTCTAAGCATTAAATACCGCCATTGTCATTGACGTATAAACCATTGTATTCTGCCCATTGTTCTTGTCAGATGATGAAATTCCATCCAGCACCTTAAAAAAAAGTCCGGACTTGGCCATTTGTTCTGCCTTTTGTTATCTAAGTAAGAAACAGAAGAATCGTTCAAAACAAATACCACCAGTCGCCTCTTCAACGGCCGCAACGCGAGTCTGATCTGCAGAAAATACATGTAGCAGAGTGGAAGAGGCAAACAGATGGAGCCGAGGGGTAGAAAGCCTCAAGTCCTGCCCATGGAGCCAAAGAGGGCGGTCACTGCTGCCTACTCTGCTATATGGATATATGTCTGTCCACTCCTAACCAGATCCCAAACACGTATTAGTATATCTTCTCTATAAAAAGGACAGTATCATAGGAGTTATATTCCTGTATATAGCAGTATTATAGTAGTTATATTCCTGTATATAGGAGCAGTATTATAGTAGTTATATTCCTGTATATAGGAGCAGTATTATAGTAGTTATATTCCTGTATATAGGGAGCAGTATTATAGTAGTTATATCCTTGTATATAGGAGCAGTATTATAGTAGTTATATTCCTGTATATAGGAGCAGCATTATAGTAGTTATATTCCTGTATATAGGGAGCAGCATTATAGTAGTTATATTCCTGTATATAGGAGCAGTATTCTAGTAGTTATATTCCTGTATATAGGAGCAGTATTATAGTAGTTATATTCTGTATATAGGAGCAGTATTATTGGAGTTATATTCCTGTATATCTGAGAAGTATTATAGTAGTTATATTCCTGTATATAGAAGCAGTATTATAGTAGTTATATTCCTGTATATAGGAGCAGTATTATAGTAGTTATATTCCTGTATATAGGAGCAGTATTCTAGTAGTTATATTCCTGTATATAGGAGCAGTATTCTAGTAGTTATATTCTGTATATAGGAGCAGTATTATAGTAGTTATATTCTTGTATATAGGAGCAGTATTATAGTAGTATATTCCTGTATATCTGAGAAGTATTATAGTAGTTATATTCCTGTATATAGAAGCAGGATTATAGTAGTTATGCTTCAGGGAAGAAAAAGAGTGCTGCCCCTCACACCTATGGCTGATACTAGTGCCCCTAGGCTTAATAAAAAACACATCAGAATTTTGTGTATGAATTGATCAAGCCATACTGCCCCATGTACCTCGTGCCGGTATCTGATACACATGGGTCCCTACACTAAGTCCACACCGTGCCAGTCAGTGACCACCACCCCCGCAGGCGTGCACAGTCAGGGAACGGGGGCCATGGGACGTCCCTGTAACCCCCATGCCACAGGACCAGACCCAAAAACACCGCACCAGAACCCGGCCAGCACCGCCGGCGGAGAAGGTCGCCCCCAAACAGCACAAGTCTGGATGAGGTTTTGCACTCACCATAGCTGCAGCAAACAGAATGGGAAAAGACAGGAGGGATTAAAACCATGGGGGTACATGGGGCAGTATGGCTTGATCAATTCATACACAAAATTCTGATGTTTTTTATGCAGCCGAGAGGCACTAGTGTCAGCCATAGGTGTGAGGTGCAGCGCTCTTTTTCTTCCCTGAACCGTATTATAATAGTTATATTCTTGTATATAGGGGCAGTATTATATTGGTTATTATTGGACTTTTATATTCTATATTTTTCAGCCCTGGGTACCAGGATTTATAGACTATCTGGAATGAGTTTGTCTTATTAAACCAAGTATAGAATTAGATTAGACACCTTAGAACTGTAGGGATCACAAAGTTTGCACGAGGCAATTATCATAGATTTTTATTTAAACAGACGAACTAAGCAAATTGCGGGTTGCACAAAATAAATGCCATTATAGGGAAACTTATCAGCAATGGGAATGCCGGAGCCAGCACAGAGCCTTGTCACATTACCTTAAACCAGAAATTGCTGAACAGAAAGATAAAATTGGTTGAGTATAAATGACTTAAATTCACAGTAATTAGCGCTAATACACACGACGTTGCCAAGTAAAATCTAGAGGGAAAGAATCACTGCAAGCATATGGTAGTGTGGATCAATGCCGGAGTCAGGTGCTCGCGCTGACATACCGCTCCTGCAAAATAAAAGAACAAATAAAAAACTAGGTGCACACTTTTTTGCCATTTGTGGACTTTTTTGACATGCGTCATTTTAAGGCCAAAAAATAAGGGACATCATTTCACAATAACAGGCGTCATTTGGCCTCAAAATGATGGACGTCCAAAAAGATGGCCAACGAACAGCCGAACAGCCGGGGGGGGGGGGGGGGGGGGGGGGGGGGATAGTCCATACAGAATTCATGGGGCCTGTACAGTTTTTTGAGATGAGCGACTCTTGAGCATACTTCAATTTGTAGGAACCAGAACGTACTTTGGTTCTATGGAGGCAACAAGTCGTCCCTCACTTTTTGTTCTTTGCTGGTGGTTTAATATATTTTTTATACAATTGGAGTGCTGGAGTCTTTTATTGGTTTTAAGCCTTTGGTAAGATATCAAGGGTAGAATTAGATAACTCAGAGCTGGGAAGGACTAGAAAGAAAAGAGCGAGAATCCATGGAGCTCCAGCACCACATGGATCATGGTGGAAGTTCTTATAGAAGCTACAGGTCCTTTTTGACAATGCATTTTCCACAATGCTTCTCAACAGCGTGAATCCAAGGGAAATGTGAACACACTTCCAGCTATGAAAGCGGAGTAACCCAGAGGCAACAAAGGACCACTAAATTAGCTATAAAGTAACCAAACATAAGACATGGATTAAAACCATATAATTTTCCAAAACACATAGGAACAAACATGCTTAGGAAACATAATGCCACCGTTGGGTTTGCACGCCTGCCATCTGAGTCCACACATCAAATCAAGAGGGACAATCATAGGAGGCAAGGAGCCCGAACCGAGAGGCCTATTAGAGTGTAAAATGACAGCACGGAAACACAAGAAAAAACTAAAAACATGCTTCTCAAAAGGATAAATGACACAAAATCCTTAATGGTGCGTAAAGGGGACCTGAAAGCTGCTGACATGCCAATGCTGAAATTAAATGAAACTATTTGACGTGAAGGCATGTAAGTGTGGCTGTCCTTTGAGGAACAAACTGAGAGCTGACAGCCCTGCTGTTTTCGTTGAGGCGCCTGCCAAAAACATGAGGTGCGAGGCCTTTCGTCGGAGCTAGCGAGCTGTGTGACATTTTCTATGCAGACGGCAATTGTCTAACACGGACAGTGGGATTTTCCAAGAACCCTGCGTGGAGTTTTAGACATAACTAAGAGCAGAGCGGAATGACAGCTGTTAGCTCACGACCCCTTGTCCTCATCTTGCATGCAACATCGGCAGGCCGTATAGGCCTGACGGGACAACCAGATACGGCTCCACTCCGCGGGTCGCTTTAACAGGCGTCCTCCGAAAGTTTTAATTAGCTCCCTCCTCAATAGCACGAGCCAGATCTGTCACCATCACACAGTGGGAAAATCTGCAATTACACTTAGACAACAATCCTCTTACTGGGAAAAGAAAAGGAATCCTCGAAGAAGACGCTTCACATTTGGTCCAAGGCCAATGGGAACCTGGATACTTAGATAGTACGGAGAATGAAAGGACTGATTTGATGTACTCTGAAAGCTCCAGCTTTTGTCGCAGATGTGAATTGGCCATTTCCAAACCTCTTTCATTATAATTGGTCTCCTATCTTGTGAACGGGCTTAAGGAAATGGACACCATTGGGGTCTCTTGTATTGCTACTAGCAGGAGGTGATGTGGATAACACTGTCACACCAGATAGGTAAGGTGCTGATGGCATGAGTAAGAGACTCCCCCATGGTTGCGCCCAAATGTATAGCCCTGTGATCTTCCACTTATTTTGGAGTTTTATTGCCACTATGATAGGGCCCAAATAGTGCAAGATCACCCCTGATACAATCAGGTATCACAAAATTAAAGCGAATATACCATCTGGTAATGCTTTTTTTTTTCCATTACCCAGTCGGCACTGCCCGCTTATGGCACTTGGCACTGATTTCTTCTTGTGCACTTGCCCTCTTTATGCACTAAAGTCGAGCCCGCCGCCCCCACAGTGTAATGATATCCTCACCTCCATTAGAATCAAGCAGGGCTAGGACACCAAGGGGAGGGTATATTGTTACAGAGTTTACAGAGTGGTCCGGTGCACAAGAAGAAAACTGCACAGAGCGCGGGATCCGGGTGGTGTTTTGAAAAAGGGACAGTGCCTCTAAGATCACCGTGCCGACAAGGACAGGGGAATGAAAAATGGCATTACCAGATGGTACATTGGCTTTAGATCATTATTATTATAAGTAGCATGTCTGGTAGGTGGAGAGACTGAACCCCCTGATCACAATCAGATATATCATACCTATCATTACGGACTTTGCAAAAAAGTTTGGTTCTGTACTGAACCGAAGTTTAAAAAAAAAAAAAAAAAAAAAATAGAAAAACTTATAAATCTTGGTTTGTGAAATTTGGTTCGATCATATCTAATTTTTACCTACAAATCCCAGTAAACCTTTTTGAACTGTACTTGCACTTTGCAGAAGAAGATGGCTGCCAATCCCAGTATGGGGTCAGGGGCACTTGTTGGGTTTTTTCTTGTGCAATAGATAGATAGATAGATAGATAGATAGATAGATAGATAGATAGATAGATAGATAGATAGATAGATAGGAGATAGATAGATAGATAGATAGATAGATAGATAGGAGATAGATAGACAGACTATAAGAAGAGGGCTCCAATATACCAGAATCTTCTTTGCAGGCATGGAGCTTGCCAGTCTGCTGCCTAACCTCTATACTGAATCTCTATGCTCCGAGTCGAATGTGGTCACCTACAAATCCTGGTGAGACCATACTTGCACCATGCATTTTGCAGAATAACATGGCCGCCATTCATAGTGTTGGAGCGGGGTGCACTCATTGGGTAAACCAGGAGGAGAGCCATTCTCATCCAGGGATCTAACACAATCGATGGCCCTCTCTGCACCTCTTCCAGTGGAGTTGAGCCAAAGATGAGAGTCTAGTCTGAGAAATCTCCGGAAACCACCAAGCCGGATCTATGTGGAATGGGATCTTTAATTAAATCTTGACTTTGTATTCTTGCTGCAGCCGTACAATCCTCCCTACCAGCCCAATAATCCATAGAGAGAGGCTGAAATTGTTTCTCATTGTGTCCACATAGAAGGCAGACAGCCCGGCCCGGCGTTTATCGAGGAGAGCTGCGCGCTGCCGTCTGATTGTTTGATACAGAGAATCAGTCATAACAACTATAGGAGCGGATCAATAAAGACTTTACTGCATATAATAGTGGATAGATTATCTAGGCCGTTACCCTCTAATAGTCAACTATTTATTGGCCTCTGGAATACCTGCTTTAATATATATCAATCTTTCCGGCCAGGTTGATGTTTCACTTTTATTGGTTCACAACCGCAGCGTCTAGCCGGAGGTTTCGGGCAGTTTGATGTCTCACATTTTTAGGAAGACGAATATTTAAAGCAACAGTGGTAAAAATTTTGTAGGGTTTTCAACACCCAGGCTGTTTATCTGGACACCGTTTCGAGGGTTTTATATGCAATCCCATTCCTGGTTATACTTTACATGCAGGACTTAGACGGCTGCAAATAAATGTCACAAAGTATCCCGGCCCTTCAGGTTATTTAGATTCCTGTAAAATACAAGTTACCCTTGCCGTTCTGAAGATCAGTAATTCTGTCTGTCTACTTTCTTTATGTCCAAGCCCTGCGTAGACTATCTATGGATTCCTGCTGACAAGGTGATCTCCATCTCTGTGAGCCATATAGTCATGTGGGTCACGCTTACACCTCTATATCAGTAGGGCATGGACACTAAAACCATCTTATAAAAAATCTTTTTTTTTTAGTACAACTTTATGCAGAATTCTGACTATCTGTATCTGTACACTTACCAACCAAATCTTTCTCCCAACTAACCTCTCACTGTTTCCTCCTATTTTACCCTGTGTAGATTAGAGCCAGCCTGTACATATAAGGCCCCAATGTGTCCTCCATGTGTTCAGGAGACCACACCTACATGTGATTGCCAATGGCTAAACAAATTTAAAGGTTTAAAGGGGAACTATTAGCAGGATAGTATAATGTAACCTACTGATATGTCTCTATTGCACAGGAGATGCCGAGGAGGAGGGTATGTCTCTTACCTTCCCTCCTCTATGCCGTTCTGGTGCAGTTTGTCTTTTGTTTCAAGGTCCGGTTAGACAGTTAGGAGCACTGCCCGCTCCCATAGCGCCGATCCTGCCAGTCCCTGGCAGGCCCACCCTTTTCTAATGAAGGGAGGGGGCCGGATGGGGAGGGGCAGTGCTCCTAATGGTCTCACTGGACTGTGGAGCTCACAGCTAACTGCCCCCGAACTGCACAGAGGAGAAAGGAAAGAGACATATAATAAGAGACACAGCCTCCTCCTCAACATCTCCTGTGCAATAGAAACATATGAGCAGGTTAGATATTGTCTAACCTGCTGATAGTTCCCCTTTAAGGATTTTCCAATACAAACAAAAACCATAGAAATGGCTGACAATCTGACCAGAGCTACAAGGCCGTAATGTATGCCGCATGGAACAGGCAGCCAAAAATCACCATTTCACTATGTTGTCCAGGAGGTCAGTAAATAGGGCCATGTCGCTAATAATCCAGGCGGTTGCAGAAAACTTCTGGAGATTAGGTTGTAGCCATTTCCACTCCATCCATGGCGTATCGGTGGCCGATAGTTAGAGATCATATTATGCTCATGTGAAGATTGAAAAGAACTAGAAGAACTTGGCTACTGTGTTTTAGAAATGGCCCCATGTGTATGCACAGGTTGTGTCTGGTGTTATATTTGGGTTGCAATACCAGAAACAACCAATGTACGGGTGTGGTGCTGTTTCCAGATGAAAGCTTCTGTGTTTCATAGTGTTCGCTTCTTGAACAATGTGTCCCTCCATACAAAGCACTATCGCCAAATTACCAAACTGATTTTGCTCAATAAGCAAATGACAAAAATGCAAAACTGTTTGGGAGAGTTTATCATTCCTTGCACAGGTCCAGGGAGGCAAAACTGTCCCTTTTTTTTTTTTTTTTAAAGCTCCATTTTTGAGCAAGAAAATGTTGCACAATTTAGCTGTTCTGCGCTGGTGCAAGGAATGATAAATTCTCCTCTTTGGGTCCTATTAAACAATAATGGGCCGATCAATGCTTTAAACAAGTCTATATATATATATATATATATATATATATATATATATATATATATATATATATATATATATATATATATATAGTTATAAATGAAATCTTTAGTGCAGCACTCCTTAAAATGGGTAAATGCGGTGCCTTCCAGCATGCACCCTTGCGACCACAGGTGCTAAGTATATACAACAGAAAAAGCCGTGGCACTCCAAAAATGTAGTGAAAAAATTACGTGGTTTATTAGCCCAAATCCGCAACGTTTCGACCTAACAATAAGGTCTTTATCACTGCTTTATCAGACACTGCTTGATAAAGACCTTATTGTTAGGTCGAAACGTTGCGGATTTGGGCTAATAAACCACGTAATTTTTTCACTACATTTTTGGAGTGCCACGGCTTTTTCTGTTGTATATATATAGTTAGCTATGCCAGTGCAGCCTAAACTGTTCATACATCCCCTCTCCATGGTCCTGCTCTTCTGCTGCCCTCGGCTTCCTTCCTGGCATTACAGTGTCAGGGAGGAAGGAGAGAGCAGGGGAAGACCCGGAGCAGGGAGAGGTAATGTATGAACGGTTTAGCCAATCGTTAGACATCGCTGTTACCCTGTAGCGTATGGCGGCTCATGATTTTCGTTTGCGACCTAAAGAAACAATCAGCCGATGATTATCATCATCAGCACACGTTGCCTCTATTACATGGAGCGAGTATGTGCACACTATGAAATCCGGATTGACGTGTCAATTCTTTGGGCGGACAATGGAATCTGTGCTTAGAATGGAGTCTATGGCACGGGCGGAGAGGGCGAGCAGCGTGGCCAGTTATCCGTCCGGATACCACAGTGTGTACATACCCTAAGTCTACAGAATGTTGTGGACTTTGGTACTCTTGGATACGGGTCTATATGTTTGGAGGGGCTCAGATACGGGCACAGTAAGGGGGCTGAAGTTTTCCCTTTAGTAAATCTTTCTATGCTCCACAATATTCCGGCAAATTTTCACATTTGATAAATTCTGCTTTGACAAACCATAATCGCTGCCGTCTCATTTTAAATCTATAACACTGCAACAAACCCTCCACGACAGCCTCACAATACTCCCCTTCCTTAATGGTGCAATCACAAAATGTTCAAAAGAAAAAAAAAAGAAGTTTCATTCTCTCAAGTCACATCTTAATTGTAAAACTCGACATGACCTACAAAATAATCTGACATCTGAAATAAAACCTTTGCAGGCCGTGACGCCGGCGCATTGCCCTTAAATCAGCGATTTTACATTAGCAGGTTAAATAAATATATATATATATAAAACTAAAAGCGCCGCGATGGCTTTTAAATTTGGGTAAAATACGGCGCAGGGTACATAAAAACAAATTGAGAGTAAAATCTGATTTTTTTTTTCCCTCCGCGCTAAACGTTAGAAGTGCTTAGTTCTGCATTAATAGGCCTTTCAGCGTGCACAAAAATGATAAGAGTTAATTTACTACAGAAAAAATGATTACTGGGAAAAGGGGGAAAAAAAAAAAAAAAAAACAGCGCGTTTCAGAAGGCGCTTCGGCAGGATATGAGATTAGTGCGCAATTCCCTTTGTCAAATGTATTTACTGTTAAAATATTGGAGAGTAATCTTGTTAGCCTCTGTTCTCAGATTAGAATTCTGTGATCCTTAAAAATAGCAGACGATTGGGCGCACGTTGTTTATTTATGGAGAACACGTCCGCAGTTTAGTTGATGGTATAGATAAGATGTAAGGGGGGGGGTGTCTAACGTAAAGATTTCTCATTTGATGGAATCCGGTCATTCTCGCTAATCCGGTAGTGAATAATCTAGATGGATTTTACTACATCTTTGATCCATTTGTGTAAACGGGATGTGCGGCTGATAGCAATATATTTAAAGGGCCGTACGAATGATACAGTGATCGTTCATGAGGCCCAGCCACGGATGTTAAACCCGGTAGCCCTCCAGCTGTTGCAAAACTACAATTCCCATCAGGCCTAAGCAGCCAAAATTAAAGCCTTGGCTGTCCAGGTATGATTAGAATTGTAGTTTTGCAGTAGCTGGTTGGCCACAAGTATGACATCTGTGCCCTAGACTGGGCAGTCACCACCACTCAAATCCCAACAGGAGGAGCCTCAGCTTTCATCTTACTGGGCACCGAAACCAATGCCAGAAAATGCCAATAAACAGACGCCTAGGCGGAAAAAGTATAATTCAAGAAGCCAGAAATCCACAGGGGTGATTGTGGTGCAGCCCTTTTACAGAGTCCACAAGTCCTTCTACCCAATCCTTAGGATAGGTTACTATTTAATGGGAGAGCTGACCGCTCCCATGTTCTATTTACTGTACTTATTTCATACATAAAACATCCGTATTGTGGATCTGTATTAGGGGCGCGTTATAATACACTTGTGTGAAACCGGCCTTAAAGGTAATTCTGCTGCTTCATGGAGCGTTACCATAAGTCTCTGTGTAATTTACCAGCGAACGAGATCATTTTACGTTTCTCAGCGAGAAGAAGAACATTTTGAAAGTTTGATGTTTTACAGATCTGAACAACAAGCGTCTCATCTGTTCAATATCACTGGGAGTGAATAAATATTCTCGCAAAATCACAATACAATTATGTCTGGATGACATTAAAAGCGCGGATGGGATTATTCTTCATTTCTGTGAAAACGACAAAACACGAGTCCATTACACTTCAGCTCCGGGAAGAAGCACTCGGAGCTCAACACTGACAAGTCAACATCAATGAGTTGGGGAATGTTGCGCCTTTTTTCTTCCCCCGTCTTGTTATTCAAAGCGGAGGCTCGGAATGCGGCGTTTGAGCCAATAACTGGCGCCAATCACGCCGTGAGAAGTTTTATTCTACAATGTAATTACCGAGACACATTAAGAGAGTTATTTATGCGGAGAACATGGCAGTCAATGTCTTGCAGTGGATCCTGCCGGGCTCGACTGACCTGTTCATCAGAAAACACTTTGGCTTCTGTACGGATATTGTTCCTTATTTGTGTCACATCACATAGATGTTAATTTGACTCTAAATGTTCTTTTTGGAGAAATACAGAAAAAACAAACAAAAAAAAAACAATAAATATCCGGCGTTATAGTGTATCGAGTCTTGTCTTGTCTTCCCTCATCTTCCAAATGTTCTATCAGGGAAGCAAGAGAGAAGAAATCTCACGGCAACAAGACAAGTGAAGAATACAATTGTGTCACAAAGTCTTCACTTCTGACAAAGCCTGTTGTATCCTTTTATTAGAGCGTCTACAGTCATGTCGAATTTCATGAAAATGGCAGCTGTTACCAGAGGAAACGTCTCATCGTGGAGTCTCTGGAACGTGGCAGGCGATGAGCGCTGAGCGCTACCGTCACATCGTGTTGGAGGACAGGGAGATTGCAGACCAGGAGGAAATAAACTCTACAGCCCAATCCAGAACCAAAAGAGGGGAAACATGGAGGTAAATAAACAGTATATCTACATCCCTGCCACTAATAAAGCCAAGATTGGCCATCATGCTCCTCCCAGATTCTTTCTATCTCTTTCCACCAAATTATCACCACAAACCTATACATTATCCTTGGCCTGGATCTAATTTACACCTGTGTTCTACATTTTTCCCAACCCAAACTGAAGACAAGAGTCATGCTGTATCTGGAGAAAGTGGCCATGTTTTTCTAACGCTGGATAACCCCTTTAGCACCAAACATCAACCACCTATACTCTTACCAATTCCCCAGGGCTAGCGTCCACCCTTTGCATCTCTCATCTAAAAGGAAATCATGTGCAGACAAAACCACTCCTGCTGATGCTCACAGTCAGACATTGGGCAGCTATTGACCATTGCAGGTGGATGCCATTTTGCCCACACACGATGATCAGGACTTGCTTACTTACCCCCTCTTTTCACTGTGTATAGAGGGTGGATGTGGGGCGCCGGACAGGTAGGCAGAACAGGTTAGACCCTTTTCATCCCCTTTAAATGACAGTAATGCTTTAAGATAATTGGTGAGGTATCACAGAGCACCGAAAACAGTCTCGATAATGGTAACTCTGCTGCAGCCGTGAATTAGACCAGGATCCTACATATAAAACTTATCTTAGAGAATCTGCTAATTCTAGAAAAAAAAATTAAGTACTCTGGCTGGCTTAAAAAAAAAAAAAAAAAAGTGGTTCGGAGAGATAGTTGCTTCCAGTCCCCATACTGACACCCTCTAAGCCTGATTGGCTGAGCTGCCACTTCCAGGGATGGCGGCCTGCAGATCTAGATCCCTCCATGTTTAAGGGCCCTATTCCACCGGACGATTATCGTTCAGATTATCGTTAAATCGTTCGAATCTAAACGATAATCGTTCGGTTGAAATGCAGTTAACGATTCACGACCGAACGAGAAATCGTTGATCGCTTTATAAGACCTGGACCTATTTTTATCGTTGCTCGTTCGCAAATCGTTCGCATTGAATAAGACATCGTTCGGTCGTTCGCAATAGATACGAACGCAATAGCGAAGAAATACGGAAGAAGAAACGATCGCAATTACGATCATAAGTAACGATTATCGTTCCATGGAAATGAGTGAACGTTTTCAGGTCTTTCGCAATAGCGGTCGTTTGAGATAGTTAATCGTTAACGATTATGCTAACGATAATCGTCCGGTGGAATAGGGCCCTAATACCAGCAGTTCTGGTGATGGGAGGTAGGGATAGGGTCATGCTCAGCTGGATCCCCCTCTTCATGGACCCCATAGCAGCCTCATGGCCCTATTCCACGGAACGTTTGTCGTTCATAAATTCGCTAAAACGACCGCTCGTTAACGATTAATTCACGACTATATTTTGCGAACGACAACATATAACACGTGAACAATAACGATTACTTTGCGGTCGTTACATGCTCGTTTAAAACGTTCGCCGGGGTGATAATTTGAATACAACACACCTAGTTTTTCAACACATTGGGTGAACGATTTCACAATTTCTAATTCAACAAAACGATTAGCGAATTAGCGTTGAAACACTAACGATTTTTTTTCGACATGTTGAAAAACATTTTATAACGACTGAACGACGATTTTGCTGTAGTCGTTCGATCGTTTACATCTATTCCACGGAACGATTATCGTTAACGAGCGGTCGTTTTAGCGAATTTATGAACGACAAACGTTCCTTGGAATAGGGCCATCAGGTCCCATGTATATGCCCATGTAGCCGACCTTCAGACTCACACGTCTGGACTCAACCATCATAACAGACAAGATCTAATTATTTCAGCATCTCAAAGCTTCACTATTCCGCCACAGACATCTCCCCTGAATGTTTACGACCTTCATGGGCCTCAGAGCATTTGGCTTTTAGCAGTTTACTTCACTTTTTCATTGTTAAGAAGAAAAAATAAAGTCTCCCGTATCGTACGTATCCGGCTTTGAACTAAAAACGCGGCCGCCTGTGAGCGGCATGAATATTTCCTTCGCAGTGTCTTAGACTCCCCATGCTAATCCCGACTCCTGAGACGGACTTATGCGCTCTCTTCATTTGATGATGTCAGTAATTATTCTGCTGTAAAATCACTGTGGGCTCAGGGCACAGACTCCTGGTTCAGGATGATGAGAGAATAACAGAGATAATGGAATGTAGAACAATGCATTAACCCCTCGCTCAGTGGCTCCTCCGCCACAAACTTTCTAACTATTTGTCGTTTTCATAAATGAGGCCTATAGACCAGAGCCCAGGAGGAGGAAATCATCACAGTCTACGCTCATGTCCAATGTTTTACAGTGCAGATTATACATGGACATATATGACATACAAGGTCCCCAATACTGACCCGAAGGTCCTCTGTGCACCGCCATGGTCTCTTTTTAGAAGGGATATCTCTATAGGAGCATAGTGTACCTTCATGAAGGGGAAACCAATTGGTAGCATTACATGGTGTTTATTCTGATGGAGAACACGATCATACCAAGTCCATAGGTGATATACACAGAAGAAAGGGGAGACTCTCCTCCAAAGGAGCAAGTGTGTTGGATTTCTAATGCCGGATCCTTTTGTTAACAAAGATAAAGCATCACTAGAGCTGTCTGGCAGGGTTCCCCCTCCTCTATCTGTTAAGAACAAAGCAACACTTGTCGGAATGTTCATTATTAGCAAGGGATCGGGAGGGATGGCAGTCAGCATGTGCATGCCAGTCTCGGGGCAGCAGTAAGCATAGCATAAGATTTTTCTGGACAACAACTTTAACAACCTTGGGCCTGTTCATTACAGATTGACAGAATACAGGATGGGACTAGTGTTGAGCGGACTTTCCAAACTGTTTGGGTTTGGAAACATTCTTCAAACCCCAATACTCTGCATTTAAAGTGTCACTGTCGTGATTTTTTTTTTTGCAGAAATCAATAGTCCAGGCGATTTTAAGAAACTTTGTAATTGGGTTTATTATCCGAAAAATGCATTTTTATCATGAAAAAGCAGTTTGAAGCTCTCCCCCCTGTCTTCATTGTTCTCCTATGGAGAGAGCTAAAGAAAAGACCAAAACAGGACAACAAAGAGTTAATCTACAAATCCCTCACCCGTTATCTGTTCTGACCATCACCAGTGACCTGTCTGAGCTCAGATTACAGCTGTCACCCAGCTCCGTGCCTGTAATCCTCTGTTATCTGCTTTCTGCTGCCGGCTAACTCCCTCCTTCCTCCTCCCCCCTCCCCTCTCCCTAGAACAGACAGGGGACGTCTCCTGCAACAAGTCACAATTTTCAGATTTTTCAGAGTGGATGAAAAAGAGGAAGGAGGGGGGGGACCTGGGAAAAGGCTTTTTACATGCAGATAATGGCAGATTTGGCTAATAAACCCAATTACAAAGTTTCTTAAAATCGCCTGGACTATTGATTTCTGCAAAAAAAAAAAATACGACAGTGACTCTTTAACTCCTGGCGGCTGGTGAAATTGGATGCCGCCCTAGGGTCAAATGCCGCCAGGAGTCAAATGACAAGCATTCCAGTTCAGAGAACGTTGCTGAACCCAAAAAGTTTGGCAAGTTGGCCAGCATTAGATAGGACCAGGCAGGGCTAGATCCTTTGATGGACTTCACTAAGGCTTTTACCTGCTCTTTGAACGTCTCCTGGATCTGCAAGTTAAGATGTTTAAAAAAAGTGACAAATCCAACAAAAATTCCCCCCCCCAAAAAAAAATAAAAATGAAAAAGCTGCTTGTTTCGCTAAAACATGAATGACTTCGACTTCAAGAAACAAACAACATAAACAGCTGAGAACATTTTCAGCGTTGTTTGTGGTTTGGCGTACTTCATTCTTGATTTATGATTTGCGATTTTGATGAAAGCACCAGAATCTTAAAAGGTTATCCAATGCTACAAAACATGTTTGAGTGGGGTTTGCCATTTAGTTCCATTAAAGTGAATGGTGCTTAATTGCAAACCACACCTGACCCAGAGACAAGATTGGTGCTGTCTCTGGAAGCAAGTGGCCATGTTTTTGTAGCGCTGGAAAACCCCTTTAAGCCACATTTTTGTTTTAAAATCAATTATGGCCATTTTTTCATTGAATGCACTAAAAATGCATAAAAATTCTGGTGCACAGCATTTTTTTTTATTACTTCCCCTGCAGCAGGCTGATGTGTACCCTTACCATTGACCATCAATTTCCAGCTGTGGCTTTATTCTGGTGGACTCTTGGTTGTATTGGAGAGCCCGACTTCCGGTCTTCAAAATCAATGGGTAAAGAAGGGGGGCAGAAGAGCCGTGACGTCATCGTCAGCTGGACCCGAGTAGTGCTGTTCCACCAGAATGAAGCCGTACTGCTGGAAACTGATCATCAATAGTAACTTAAGATATCAGCATGCAGCAGAGGAGGAATAGCCAACTAGTAGCTGATGGGAAACTATAGGAATGTGACAGATTTACCAAACAGCCTGATACCTGGTGTGATACTAAAGCTAAAATCCCTGCCATTAGCACATAAAATGGCGGTTGAAACACCTAAAATGGCGGCTGGAGCACACAACATGTCCGCCACATCATCTAAGATGGCGGACTATCCTCTAAGATGGCTGCCGCACTATAAAATGGCGCCAGACCAAGGTGTCATGGCTGCCGCAGTACAAAATGGTGGTCTATTGAGACAGTTCACTTCACCTCATATATCCTTTGTTTCACCCATACTTATTGTGTAATAACTTGGATACAGTAATATCTGCACTGTGTCACATTTGCCATATTCTGGGATGAGCAACCTAGCTTGGATATTTGCCCAGACATTCCTGGCCAGGATGTTTGGGTTGATTTTGAGTTATCTAAGTAATGCCTTACAGATGTGTGAACACGTCTGTAACTGCCTACTTTTAATGACACAAAAGGGGGTATATAAGCGGGTAAACGCCACCAAGTCCTTGTTAACCTTTGAGTCGGCAGTATAAGGGGCGCCTTTCTGTCTGATGTGAACTGTTACGGGCTTGATGGTGGAATTCCTGATGATTCCCCTTTCGGAACCTCATCAATGATGTGTAACAGTGTGGTAAGTGCTTTATTATATTTTTAATAAACTATATTTAACTATTGCTGATTTGTCTGACTCTCTTTTCATGTTCTATAATGGAATCCAAAGAACCTAGCTCTAAGCAAAACACCTGGTGATAAATCTGGTGCAGTTGTGGTCTGTCTAGTAGTGTTGAGTAAGTATGCATAGTGCTCTGTTGGGCATTGGGGTGCTTGATAAAGCTTGATGCTCAACGAAGCACCTAGGGGTGCTTGGGGTGCTTAAAGGGGAACTATCAGCAGGTACACTGAGGATGAAGGTATGTCTGTCACCTTCATTCTCAGCGCTGTTACTGTGCTGTTATTTATGCCTGGTAAGCCATTAGGAGCACTGATGGCGTACCTAGTGCCCCTCCAAGCCCTCCATAGTTCCGCCCCCATATGGCGATCCAGCCCACCCCCCTAATGATGGGATGGGGCTATGGGCCTTCCAACAAGTCCACTCCCTCTAATGACCGGTGGTCGGAGGGGCAGTAGCCACGCCCCCAGTGCTCCTAATGGCTTACTGGGCACAACTAGCATCATAGGAACATCTTGAGGATGAAAGTAACAAACATACCTTCATCCTCAGCGCCCTGTGCCCACTAGGGAGCAATCAGCAGGTTAGATTTCTCTAACATGCTGATAGTTCCCCTTTACTACTACTACTACTGTACTGACACAGCATGTCACTTGAGTCTCCAATTTATTTCAATGGGGTTTGTTACTCGAGTCGAGCACTTAAGCATTGAAAAATCCTTGACTCGAGTAACAAGCCCTCAAGCATTCTGTATAATCTATGTTTTGTAGGCAATTTTAGTTAGGCCTCCTCCACAGGTATAGGACCCTTAAAAGCCTATGGGCAAATGCACACGACCATGAATGTTATGAATCTGTATTTGCCCAGAGCATGGGCTGCAAAAGAATAAAAAAAAAAAACAGGACGTGCACTTATACGGTCAAGGCTCCACACACTTCACAGGTGCACGGCCCACGCACATGGAGCATCCTCTGTGCCCACTCTAATCACTGGCCGTGCACATAGGGCCGTGTGAAGGAGACCTCTTTCTGGTCCAGAGTTTTTCATGCATCAGTTCTTGTTTACAATATAACTTTTATTGCGCATTATATGTGAGTGTTGTCATCCCTGTTAATGGATTTGCTCTCCTTCATACTCGCCTATATACTATGTATGTCCTTGGCTTGGAGAGGCTTTCTGCTTTGGCTTATAGTAAGCCCTGAATAGGGTCAATGTTGTCCATATACCGTAACTCTGCTATTCTGCTCGAGAAAGCACTAAAGCTTTTCTTATTCTTTGTATTGATGGAAATCACGAGTCGTACGGATAAATAACTTCTTCTGATCGACGTTCCCCCATATAAGATTCTTCATGGCGTGTAACCCTGTAAATATTCTGTTCTCTGTGAGAAACCCAAGATTACATATTCCTACATCCCAAGGAGAATCGGCCTCCTAGAAAACAATCATCTCTTATTTAGTATCCAAAAACTATAGCGAATATATATTTCATTCCTATTGGTTGAGCACACAGTAGAATCCTCGAGACATTGTAACAACTTGTGCCCAAGAGGTATATAATTTGCTCTGTCTAGCACAGTAATTTCAGCACAATGATCGTAAAACAAGCACTTGCGAGATAATCTGTCCGTGGACCAAAGCATGGCTAATGAAAGATTTTCAATAAGCAGACATAAGTCAAACAACAACTTGCAGCTAATTTTGTTCTTTATTGCCAGAATGGTCTAATCAGTTATGCTGCTCCTTGATTACATTTCTTTTTGGCCATCGATAGTGCAAATTATATCTTTGTTCAATCAAACAAACATTCGCCCAGAAAATGAACTTTCCAAGCTCTGTCTTATGCAACTGAGAAAAGGCGGCATCAAGCAAAAATACTGTGGATGGGAAGTAATAAGGTTACTCTGCGGCGGAGGGAAGAGCTCAGGCGGCTACGATGCATGGGCAGACTTATAGGACCCGCTCTCTTCTGCAATATTACATTGTATATTGATGTCCTATAATGCAGTCTTTCCCAAGCTGGGACTCAACAACTGTTGCGAGACTACTATTCCTGGCATGCTCTGACAGCATAAAGGCTATAAGGGCATGCTGGGAGTTGTAGTTTTGTAACAGCTGGAGGGCTGTTGGTTATCGGTTTTGACACTTTGTTCTCCTTAGGAGAGAAGGGAAACAAGAAAAGAAGCATTGATCATATAGTCTAAAGGGTCTACAAATTTTAATAGGCAATTCTATTTCAGAATCCAGATCACCCGAGACCTAGGACATACCAGAATCCAGATGACCCAAGAGTTAGGACATACTAGAATCCAGATGATCCAGGACATACCAGACTCTAGATGACCCAAGACCTAGATCATCTCAGAATCCAGAAGATCCAGCCCTCAAACATCACAGATATTTCAATTCCACATATTGCTTCCTCCAGAAGTGCCCAGACAGGTAGTAGACACCGCCTAAGATACTTGCACAGAATGAAATGTATTCCAGGACCAAAAGATGGGCATAAATCTTCATTCAGACTAAAAAAGCCTGAATATTTTACTCATCCGATGGTACTGGACTACCTCTCATTCTGTAGAAGAGCCAGGATATAACAGAATTCAGAAGACCATGGACCTAGGACATATCAGAAGACCCAAACCAAATCCCTAGGAAATAGGAAAATCCAGAGGACCAAGGATCTAGGATGCACCAGACTCCAGAAGGCGCAGGTCAAAGTTCAAGTCAGAATGCAGAAGAACCTGGACCTAGGACATATCAGAAGACATATGACAACTAGAATGCAGATGACCCAGGATCTAGAACATTTTAGAAGACATTGGGCATAACAAAATGCAGAAGATCCAGGGTCTAGGACATATTAGAAGGCCCAAACCAAATCCCAAGGAAATACCAGAATCCAGAGGACTCGCGATTTAAGATGCATCAAGCTCCAGAAGGCCCAAGATCTAGGACACATCAGAAGACCTAGGACATAGCAGAATTCAGAAGACCCAAGCCAAACCCAAGAATATAGCAGAATCCAAAGGACTCAGGATTTAGAATGATCCAGAAGGCCAGGGTCAAGGTACAGACCAGAATCCAGAAGACTTAGGACCTAGAACATGCCAGATACTAGAATACCAAGCATATAGAAGATACAAGACTCCAAAAGGCTCCAGACATAATACATACCATAATTCAATAGACCCAGCTCTGCTTTACTCTTGTATCTCATCAACCACTTAAAATATTAACAAATTCCATAGTAATTAATAGCTGATTAATAGTAATTTAACAGATGACTTTACCGGTGGCTGAATCCAGGTTTCCAGGTTTGATTCCTTCAGAGGAGATTGAAGTTTCCCAGAGTCTTTTATTTGCTGGAAAGGAAAATAATGAAGACTATTAGTCTGGTAACAAGCTACTATTAAGTGGCATTACATTGGATGATAGGATCTGCCACTACACACGACAGATACATTTGTAAGCCATTTTATCAACACAATACAAAGCGCCCGTAGTATAATTCCCCAATAATGATGAAGTTCTCTGTTGATGATGCATCTGCTGGTTAGGCGTCGGATATTGCGGTAATTGGCGCCCGGCTCCATGGAAACATGTGATATCAAGCCTTTCATCAATGTGGTATAGTCTATGGAATAGGAAGCTTATGTGCTGCCTGATCCCTTACAGATTACACAGCCTCCTCATCCGATGAATAAAGTGAACGTTCATTAGTAAAAGTTTTTGGTGGTAAGATTTAGCGAGTAATGAATTGCGGTTCCTACCCACAGCAAATGTGTTGCTTACTCCTCCAGAGCATTGGGGCTTTGAAATGAATGATTATTGCACCGACAAAATAGGAAAGTTAATACTGTGTCCTCCACTTAGAGAGTAACACACTATTACCAACTGATAAAACAATCTCTGGAGTATTATATTGCAACAAGAAATGCACACTTCATTAACAGGAGTTCCATCAATTGATTAAATGCGTGTTCATCATTTTATGTTTCGCAGCCTCGTCTCCAGTCACTAGAAGGCATTAAAGTGCCAGCTCAGGAAGATCAAATTATGTGGTCTGTCTGAGTGGAAAGGTTTCTAAGGATATGACTGTCAAGTTGTAAAAAGATTTTAAAAAAAATAAGTGCACAAGTGAAAAACAACCTCAGTGGCTGCAGTCTACTTATAGGAAGAATAAAAACCTGGAGAATATTGTCCTTGTGAATATAAGGGGAAGCGGAATTACTGATACCATGTGAAATATGCAGGAAAATAAGATAAAGAGGAAGTTAGAACATGGGACATGTGTATTGGGTATATAAAATAAACTGCAATATACAATGGGGCTCAGTAAAGGAATCAAAAAGTACTAAGATGAGGGGAGTGGGAAATACAAATGTGTCCACCCAACCCCAAGAATATGGAGAAGCATCCAAACTTCTTATGGTACAAATTTAATACAATATCACAACATGGTAAAATAAGTTGTAATTTACATGAAAACCACTAAGGGTCACATATAGCATAAACAGCTCCCAACAGAGTATTTATTTATTCTTTTGTTTGAGCCAGGGATGGGGAACCCTCAGCCCTACAGCTGTTGCAAAATTACTATTCCCATCATGCCTGGACAGCCATAGCTAAAGATTCTATATGCCTGTCATCCAGTAGCCAGTCATCCAATAGTCACCCAATCCCAATAGACAGTCACCCAATAGTCAGCCATCCAGTAGACAGTCATCCAGTAGTCAGTCATCCAATAGACAGTCACCCAATCCCAATAGACAGTCACCCAATAGTCAGCCATCCAGTAGACAGTCATCCAGTAGTCAGTCATCCAATAGACAGTCACCCAATCCCAATAGACAGTCACCCAATAGTCAGCCATCCAGTAGACAGTCATCCAGTAGCCAGCCATCCAGTCAAATAGCAGCAAGTCATCCAGTCAACCAAGAAGACAGTTACTAAGGCAAATGTATCAACAACCTAGAACTGATGCCTGGCTTTATGGCTTATTGAGATCATCTTATTACAACACACATTATAACTAGGAGACAGCTAATTCTTGGAACCAGGTAAGTGATAGTTATAACTAATGCACTTAACCCAATAAATATCACCCCCCGCTATCTGTGTACCCCTCATCACTCATGGTATGAATTCTACCTACAATAGGTAGATCATTGAAAGGTATTATAATACATGGGTTATTTAATCCAAAAACAGTTACCCAACAACTGTGAGTTGTGTCTGGTGCTGCAGCTGCCAGGTAGCTGAGATATAGGATTCACACATCTGTACAGGAGCAGGGACTCCCACCAAATATAAGTATCCCTGATCCTGGGGCACATACACACAAACTACATAGAGGAGCAGGAACTACTGTCATTTTAAAAGGTGACCCTGCTCCTGTGCAAAAGGTGCTAAATGCTCTATACACCCCTGTTTAGGCTCTGGCCAATAAGAGGTAAACACTCCGCACGCAGTGCAGCAAGTGAAGGGTCAAAATGAGATAGATTTTGACAACTAATGTGAGAGAAATTAACTCTGGCAGATGTGCTCCCCCTCTTCCTGTATTAGAGGAACGCATGTGACAGTATTGCAGCCCAGGACCCCAGAGATTACTGTATATAGGACTATATTAATGTACGTTTAAAGCTACCTACATTCACAGCAGTATTGGGGGATGTGTACATAGAGCAACGCGGAGCTGGTAACCATAATGCGTTAGCGTAGCTTTTTATAGGACTGCACATATACACAACCTTCTGCCTCATCTCCAGTTATTTAGTTCCCTCGGAGACTGAAAAGCACAGTTAAGTGACAAATTGAGCACTGCTACATTGGTAGATAAATAGACTTGTACATGCAAAGTCTTCGTTCAGTGTCTCTGCTGGGTCACATTAATACACTCGGCAGAGCTATGTATACATTGGAATTGTATCAAGGTTACATTTGCATAATGTATCATGTGGGAAGACATCTAAGAGTGGTTTAATGTTTTCATATATCTCACTGAAGTCCATAATACTCTTTGCATACTGTATGTCATTTTAATTATAAATTCTCATGTGCTTAAAAAATCTTAAGAGTTGCTGAGTCAGCGCTTTTAGGTAAGTAGTTGTGGAAGGATTTCGTCAGCATAGTAATGATCCGTCCGTCTTGCCGAGGATGATAGAGAGGATTTTTTTTAGAAGATTTCCCCTCTAAAATATGAGAATGTTCTGATATCTATCTGGTGATACTAAGCAGGATTTAGGCAGCCGGACCCCTTCAGCGAGTCGGGATATAAAACTTTGGGAGCTGGCCATGGTGCTGAACCAGAGGAAATTGGATGGAATTGTGGACGGTCACATTGTTTAGGTTTCATATTATGGAAACATCTGGAGCCAAATTATTTTAATTCCAGAAGAAAGAAAGAATAAGGCGACCTCACTGAATGTCAATGCCCAAACACTTAAAGGGGTCACTTACATATGAAATGTACTCATCACTCATGATAGACAAGGATTGACGGGAATCGGATCACTAGGATCATGCCTGATCCACTGTTTGAATATAGTGAGATCAGAGACTGCTGCTTCATTTAGAGGGGTACCTCGGGGGGGGGGGGGGGGGGGGGGGCTGGGGCTACGTATCAGGGTGCTTTGGTGCTCTCCTCACTGGGAGGCACCCCTTGGGAACAGGAGGGATATCTGGCTATTCCCGTGTTTTCAGAATCACAACTGAGGCTCCGCGGACCCCTTCTTTGCATATTCAAATTTTGTAGGGGTCAATCAGTGGAGACTCTAAAATGAGTACTCCATTGGATTTTTTCACTGGTCTCCCTGAGCTCAGCGATTGTGGTTTTGTTGGTCTATTTTTCAATGCCCCTTGTAGCCAGAATCCTGCTCCACAATGATGAGGGGCAAACACCCCAAAACAGCTGTCTGTGGATGGACGCCTAGGCTTGGTAACCCTTGTCTTGTGTGGTTACAATCGACTTTTAGGGGCCACCCTGGTGTTTCCCTATTAAAGTCCCAATGCTCGCAACAGAGTGAGGACCTGAGGGACTACGTATCAGGGTGGTTTGGTGCTCTCCCACTGTGAGGCACCCCTTGGCAATGGGCTTCCTTCTCTAGAGGGAGGGATATCTGGATATTCCCGTGTTTTAAGACTCTCAACTGAGGTCCCATACACCCCTTCTTTGCATAATTAAAAAATAAAAATAAAAAACTCAATCTTTCCAGTACTTATCAGCTGCTGTATGTCCTGCAGGAAGTGGTGTATTCTCTCCAGTGTGACACAGTGCTCTCTGCTGCCACCTCTGTGCATGTCAGGAATTGGCCAGAGCAGCAGAAAATCCCCAGAGAAAACTTCCCCTGCTCTGGACAGTTCTTTACATGGACAGAGGTGGCAGCAGAGAGCACTGGAAAGACTACACTACTTCCAGGACATACAGCAGCAAATCAGTAGAGGAACTTAATATGTTATGGAGCTGCAGCCAGGACCCTGTGTCTCCACCTCATCCTATCAGGGTTAGTTCTGCACACACTCTTCAATCCCTGTTTTTAGTCATTTAGAGTGCTCTCTTATTGCCATGTCCATTCTGCCTCCTATCGGGCGTAGTAAGACACGTATACAGGAAGAAGACAATGAGAGCTCATAGCGGCAGCCATCAAGCTAGAAAAAAAAATCCATGAAGCTCAAAGTCTAGAACAAAGCCCCAAAAATGAAGGATCTTCCTCTAAATATAAAAAATAACAACAATGATAGAATCTGTATAACAACTGTTACATGACTGAACATTGTAATAGTTACCAGGAGACTAATGGGCTGACGAGTGTTCTATTGTCGACTACACATTTTAGTAAATTAATTATTCTGGAATATATTGGAGGAGCAGATTTGGCCGCGAGGTTCTTCCTTATAATTGTCAACTTCTATGTCTCAATAAAAATGGATCATGGCTATTACTGTAACTGCTTCCCCCGGCTCGTGGCGCTAAATGGAGAGAAGTGATTATCCCGAGGTCATCGCCGCGCCGCGGAGCAGAGCCTACAGTCCTTACTCATTCTACAATACAACTCAATGACAACAATGTCTCTATACGTTATTTCTGTTTACGTTCCGATTTTTTTTTTTATTTTTTTTTTTTTTTTACTTATGATCTAGAACCATACAGGGACAATGGAAAATGGAAAACCATGGGATATGTAATTTTTAGAGATGGGGGCAACTCGAGCATGCTGGAGTATGATTATTTAACATTTGATTACAGGGTTACTGCTAGACAAGTGCAAGTTGAACATGCTAAAGACTGATCGTTTGACATTTCATAACCAGTGGCTAAAGAAGGTGGATGCAGCCTTATGGAGTCCTGGTGGATACAGCCTATGGCCATAAGGCTCTATCCATGTTCTCCCAGACTCCCTAGGGCTGCATTCATCTTCTTAAGCCACCGGTAATCAAATGTCGAATGATCAGGCTTCAGCATGCTCGACTTGCACTTGTCTCTAGCTGTAACCCTGTAATCAAATGTTAAACAATTGGACGTTAGCATGCTCCAGTTGCGCCCATCTCTAAAAATGACATATCCCCTAGTTCTCCATTTTCAATGAATGCAGCCCTAGGGAGTCTGGGATTACATGGATACAACATTATGGCCATAGGCTGTATCCACCAGGACTCCATAAGGCTGCATCCATCTTCTTCAGCCACCGGTAATCAAATGTCGAACGATCGGTCTTCAGCATGCTTGACTTGCACTTGTCTCTAGTAGTAGTTTATATGTTGAAATGTAGAACGTAATAAGGGGGCAAATCTGATCAGAATAAAACAATGGATACAATATTACCAAGTTATATTTAACAAAGTCGGAGCTCCCCTTTGCCATCATCTCATAGCGGGATGGTTCTTCTTTCATTGTACTTCATTTACTTCCTTAATTTTTCATGGTGATGTTATGACAGAGAAATCCATTAAATAAATAAATGTCTCCACATAACTACTCTCCGCAGCCGCGCTCCGGCCCATCCAGGAGCCATTAGTTAATCAGCGGTAATAAACAATGTTTATAGAGACGCTCATCACAACCAACAAAAACTCCGCTCCCATTTCCAACAGTTACAGATCTGAATTTCAAAAGCAAAAGGACAGAGCAGAAAGGGCAATAATAATGACCGGAGTGAGGACGGCTTATTTACTGAGCATTATAGCCAGACAGGACGACAGAGAGAGCAAATGTGCTGATTATATATATATATATATATATATATATATATATATATATATATATTGCTAAATAGTGATGGGAGATCTCCTCAAAGCATCATATTTCATATCTATAGAAATGCAGACATTATAGTAGTTCTATTCTTGTATATAGAAGCAGTATTATAGTAGTTATATTCTTGTATATAGGAGCACTATTATAGTAGTTATATTCTTGTATATAGGAGCAGTATTATAGTAGTTATATTCTTGTATATAGGAGCACTATTATAGTAGTTATATCCCTGTATATAGGAGCTGTATTATAGTAGTATATTCCTGTATATAGGAGCAGTATTATAGTAGTTATATCCCTGTATATAGGAGCAGTATCATAGTAGTTATATTCTTGTATATAGGAGCAGTATTATAGTAGTTATATTCCTGTATATAGGAGCAGTTTTATAGTAGTTATATCCCTGTATATAGGAGCAGTATCATAGTAGTTATATTCTTGTATATAGGAGCAGTATTATAGTAGTTATATCCCTGTATATAGGAGCAGTATTATAGTAGTTATATTCCTGTATATAGGAGCAGTATTATAGTAGTTATATACCTGTATATAGAAGCAGTATTATAGTAGTTATATCCCTGTATATAGGAGCAGTATTATAGTAGTTATATTCCTGTATATAGGGGGCAGTATTATAGTAGTTATATCCCTGTATATAGGAGCAGTATTATAGTAGTTATATTCCTGTATATAGGAGCAGTATTATAGTAGTTATATTCTTGTATATAGGGAGTACTATTATAGTAGTTATATTCTTGTATATAGGAGCAGTATTATAGTAGTTATATCCCTGTATATAGGAGCAGTATCATAGTAGTTATATTCTTGTATATAGGAGCAGTATTATAGTAGTTATATTCCTGTATATAGGAGCAGTTTTATAGTAGTTATATCCCTGTATATAGGAGCAGTATCATAGTAGTTATATTCTTGTATTTAGGAGCAGTATTATAATAGTTATATTCCTGTATATAGGGGGCAGTATTATAGTAGTTATATTCTTGTATATAGGAGCAGTACTATAGTAGTTATATTCCTGTATATAGGGGGCAGTATTATAGTAGTTATATTCCTGTATATAGGAGCAGTATTATAGTTGTTATATCCCTGTATATAGGAGCAGTATTATAGTAGTTATATTCCTGTATATAGGAGCAGTATTATAGTAGTTATATTCTTGTATATAGGAGCAGTATTATAGTAGTTATATACCTGTATATAGAAGCAGTATTATAGTAGGTATATTCTTGTGCGTAGGGGGCAGTATTTTATCATTAATGTCAGTGCTGTCTGGGTTGGCATGGGGTCACGATTAAACATCGGACACCAACAGTGGCCAGTACTGACTACCATTACCTCCACCACAATACAGCTCTGTAGATATACCTTTATACTTTGCATTGTCCTCTATGGATATATTTTTACTTCTCAGCAAATGAACTTTTTTCAGGCAAATTAAGCTTCTCACTCCTGAAACCGATGAAGCTTCTGACTTATTAGAGGAGCACTCTCCGTCAGGATCTATCGAGAACATCTTGCTAATGCTTTTTATTTAATAACCCAACACGTGAATATTTTTAGGAGCGATAACTTTCGGCAGCGTTTTACCATTGCAAATATCATATTTTAAAAGCAAATTTCCCAGCTTTTTTTTTTTTTTTTTTTTGCCATCCGTTTTGCTGAAAAGCTCCAAATGCTTCTTAGTACCAATAATGCTAATGGTTATTGATTAACTTGTGGAGCAAAAACAACAAGCAAAACTCAAACACATTATGAAACATTTTCACAGACACTTTAGGAAAACTGCTAAAGCAGCAAGAAGTTCAGCCGGCTTCTCCCATAGCCAGACATAATAAAAGTATCACAGATCACAGCTTTCCTGTAAACCAAACTTGTCTGGCCACTAATATAGTCATTTTTTAAGTTTTTTTTTTTAAGATTTGAAGTGTGAACTTTTATTCTACTTTCGGCTGCTTTTAGTTCCTATGTGTGGCCACACTTCTGGGGGACGGGGGCTCAAGATTTATAATACAGGTGAGCACCCCACAGCTCAAGTCCAGTCATTGGGCATTTAAACACCGGTGGTTGAAAAAATTGGATACAGCCCTAAGGAGTGCAGGAAAACATAGATACAGACTATGGTCTATCCACCAGGACGTCTCAGGGCTACATCCAACTTTTTAGCCACTGGTATTTAAATATCGAATGGTCGGACTCGAGCATGATAGGGTTTTGCTCATCTCATATTTAAAACAGTCCATGGAGCTGGCTGCATGGAGGGAGGAAGTAAGGAAAAAAATAGAAAAAAAACTGAATCTCACAGGGACATGTCAAAAATTTGATTGGTCGTGTCTCACTGTCAAGACTCCATAGATCATTAGATCAAGCATGGAGTAGTAAGCAATAGTGTGCTTTACTCCCAGCAGTCACTGGCCTGTTTCTGTGCAAGGCCCCATAGACTTATAATTAGAGATGAGCACAATGAACACATGCACGAATCCAATTTAAATACCAGTGGTGGAAGAAGATGGATGCAGCCCTAGGGAGTGCGGGAGCACATAAATACAGCTATAGCCTTTATCCATGCTTTATAGAACTCCCCAAGTTTGCATCCAACTTTTTCAGAAACTGGTAATCAAATGCCGAATGATCGGACTCGAGCATACTCCAGCTGCGCTCATCTCTACTTATAAAGAACCGTCCAAAGAAACACAATGGAGATCTCTGTGAGCCGTGGGCTAAAGGGCGCTACTGCCTGCTTCTCCCGAGTAGTTTTAATGGTAATGATCACTGAGGGTTTCAGCACTGGGATCACAACCAGGTGAAATGTCAAAGGTTTTTATGAATAACTTAAAGTTCTTCAACATTAGCGTCCCAGTGTGCACTACATGGGATAATAGCCAGCTAGTCTACTAGTTTCTTAGTGTCTCTCTTTTTTTGTTGGGCTTATTTTTTCCTGAAAGGAAAGGTTGGAGTAAGAGGATTAAAGTAGGTCAGCTGGACAGAGATTTCAGAAGAAGAAAATATAAATGGGGTCATGGTAGTGGCAGAATGTAGTTTCTTGGGCCCCCAGAAGAAATTACCCTGAAAGCCACCCTACCTTCCTTAATTCCACTTTAGAGTTATCATCGCTCAGCTAGTGTTTAATAGGATGAGGCAGCTCGAACTGAGCATATCTTCTAGACCTTTGGGGCCCTATATGATGGGTCCATTATTGTGCATGGGTTAGGCCCATCGTACTCTGGTGGGTTTGTCCAACCTTGGGTCATGGTTGGGGGTGGGGCAGTTGAACTTAAAGATCTTCTTCAGACACTAAAGGATCTATTACAGCAAGAGATTATTGGCCGTATTCGAACAATTATCAGCCAATAATCACTTTAGTGTAATAGTCCCTGTTAAAAGTTAACACAATGTCGGCTGATCCTTCTCTTTCAACATGTTGAAAAATTTTAAATGAGAATGACAGTATGCCGGCCATCGCTCCGTGTAATCTAAAGATAGTCTGGGCATCCCCTCCCGCTGCTCCCCACAACCCATCCCCTTACCCGCTCGCTATCAGTCCATATAGTAGCATAGTAGCGCCGGCAGGGAGCGAGGAGCAAGCGAGTGATGATCTGACGTGGGAGCTTGATTGCTCCTCACCATTGACCCATGTAATAGGGCCTTTAGAGGACACCATCCATAGTGTTGAGTTGACTTGCCAAACAGTTTGGGTTCGGCAACGTTCTTTGAACCTGAATGCTTGGCATTTGATGCTAAAGACCTTTGATATTGCTCTAGGGCTGTGGGGATAATGTGAATACAGCCTATGACTTCTCCAGCCACCGGGAGTCAAGTGTTAAATGTTTGGGTTCAGAGAACGTTGTCGAGCCCCAACAGATGGGCAAGTCTACTCAAGATGAACCATCGATGTTACAGATCCGAGGATCTGCTGTCTTCAGTGAACAAACCAAGCTAGTCATGTGAGTGGGGATCCAAAGCAGGAAGCTTAGGGTTCTCCTTTATAGATGTCAACAAGTCCCCGTCCATCGTTCCAACACCGAGCATTGTGTAAATTATTAGCAGGGTAACAGTCTAATGAATGTTCAGTTGACTTGTACACATTTTAGTAAATGAGGATGAGATAAATGGATTTGGCTGCGAGGTTGTTCCTTATAATTGTCATCTTCTACATTTCAATAAAAATGGATCATGGCTATTACTGTAACTGCTTCCCCCGGCTCATGGTGCTAAATGGAGAGAAGTGATTATCCCGAGGTCATAGCCGCGCCATAGAGCCTACAGTCCTTACTCATTCCACAATCCCACTCAATGACAAAGATGTTTTTTTGTTTGTCCCTTTTACATTATTTCTGTTCACATTCATCTCTTGGCTTTGTCCTTCATCTTCGGAATAACGGCCGGATCCTATAATCAGCCGCAGAGAAAAAGGTGTTGATTTTTATAGAGTTAATGGGGGGTCGAGGTTACCGAGTGTTTGTTATTGATTACGGACAGTAAATTCTAAGACGCCCGAGGAGACCAAAGACAAGGGTTTCTCTCTATGAAATGACATTTCTATCATAGGTGTCTGTGATCAGAGAGAGAGAGCCGTATCCAGGCTACAAGGTTCTCATGATGACTCCATGTAATAGGTACAACGCTGGCATAACCCAGAAATGTTCTCATCTCAATGTGTATGAGGCTCTCAGAGAATTAATACAAGAACATCAAACACAATGAATAATGTAACAGATGGTCTGATGTCAGGAGACAAAGCCATAGTGTGAAATGAGCATTTACAGCAGCCCACAGGTTATATACCGCCAGGAGAGAACATGAAAATAATCAAACTAATAAAAACTATGATCCTGTAGAAAGTAGCCATCATATATTCCTGTACATAGGAGCAGTAATATTGTATCCCTGTATATAGGAGCAGTATTATTATATCCCTGTATATACGAGCAGTATTATATTCTTGTATATAGGGGGCAGTATTATAGTAGTTATATTCCTGTATATATGAGCAGTATTATAGTAGTTATATTCCTGTATATAGGAGCAGTATTATAGTAGTTATATTCCTGTATATAGGAGCAGTATTATAGTAGTATATCCCTGTATATAGGGGCAGTATTATAGTAGTTATATTCCTGTATATAGGAGAAGTATTATAGTAGTTATATTCCTGTATATAGGAGCAGTATTATAGTAGTTATATCCCTGTATATAGGGGCAATATTATAGTAGGTATATTCCTGTATATAGGGGACAGTATTATAGTAGTATATCCCTGTATATAGGAGCAGTATTATAGTAGTTATATTCCTGTATATAGGAGCAGTATTATAGTAGTTATATTCCTGTATATAGGAGCAGTATTATAGTAGTTATATCCCTGTATATAGGGAGCAGTATTATAGTAGTTATATTCTTGTATATAGGAGCAGTATTATAGTAGTTATATTCTTGTATATAGGGGCAGTATTATAGTAGTATATTCCTGTATATAGGAGCAGTATTATAGTAGTTATATCCCTGTATATAGGGAGCAGTATTATAGTAGTTATATTCCTGTATATAGGGGCAGTATTATAGTAGTATATTCCTGTATATAGGGAGCAGTATTATAGTAGTTATATTCCTGTATATAGGAGAAGTATTATACTAGTTATATTCCTGTATATAGGAGCAGTATTATAGTAGTTATATTCCTGTATATAGGAGCAGTATTATAGTAGTTATATTCCTGTATATAGGAGAAGTATTATACTAGTTATATTCCTGTATATAGGAGCAGTATTATAGTAGTTATGCAAAGGGAAGATACAGCTGACCCGCACCACCAGTGAATGATCCAGTGTCTATGGATCCACGGGGGTGCAAGACGGTAGAACAGGAGTACACTGTGTATAGGGTAGACAAAGGGGGCGTGTCCCCAAAACGGCCGTCCCAGTGCGCGTCCTTACCTCTCCCTCCCTGCTATCCGCGGTCTATGGAATAAAGTGAGCTGATTGAAGATACCGGGTGAGTGCTGTCTTTGTCTACCCTATACACATTATAATAGTTATGTCCTTGTATATAGGAGCAGTATTATAGTAGTTATATCCCTGTATATAGGGGCAGTATTATAGTAGTTATGCGGTTCAGGGAAGAAACAGAGTGCTGCACCTCACACCTATGGCTGATACTAATGCCCCTAGGCTAAATAAAAAACACATCAGAATTTTGTGTATGAATTGATCAAGCCATACTGCCCCATGTACCTCGTGCCGGTATCTGATACACATGGGTCCCTACACTAAGTGGCTTGATCAATTCACATACAGAATTCTGATGGTTTTTATGCAGCCGAGAGGTACTAGTATCAGCCATAGGTGTGAGGTGCAGCACTTTTTATCTTCCCTGAACCGTATTTTGTTTCTCTCTTTTCTCCGTGTTTTGCACTCCTCCTGGTGAGACCCACATGACCACAATTAGCAGGAGACATCTGAGTGCTCATGGTTTTAATCCCTCCTGTCTGTCCCATTCTATCTTTGATAGCTATGGTGAGTGCAATACCTTATCCAGACTTGTGCTGTTTGGGGGCAGCTTCCTCCGCTGGTGGTGCTGGCTGGGTTTTGGTGTGGCATTTTTGGGTCTGGTCCTGTGGCATGGGGGTTATAGGGCCATTCCATGGCCTCCCTTCCCTGACTGTGCACGCCTGCGGTGGTGGTGGTCGCTGACCGGCACAGTGTGGACTTAGTGTAGGGACCCATGTGTATCAGATACCGGCACGCGGTACACGGGGCAGTGTGGCTTGATCAATTCACATACAGAATTCTGATGTTTTTTATGCAGCCGAGAGGTACTAGTATCAGCCATAGGTGTGAGGTGCAGCACTCTTTTTCTTCCCTGAACCGTATTATAGTAGTTATATTCTTGTATATAGGAGCAGTATTATAGTAGTCATTTTCTCTTATAAAGGAGCAGTATTATAGTAGTTATATTCTTGTATATAGGAGCAGTATTATAGTAGTTATATCCCTGTATATAGGGGGCAGTATTATAGTAGTTATATTCCTGTATATAGGAGCAGTATTATAGTAGTTATATCCCTGTATATAGGGGCAGTATTATAGTAGTATATTCCTGTATATAGGAGAAGTATTATAGTAGTTATATTCTGTATATAGAAGCAGTATTATAGCAGTCATTTTCTCTTATAAAGGAGCAGTATTATAGTAGTTATATTCCTGTATATAGGAGCAGTATTATAGTAGTTATATCCCTGTATATAGGGGGCAGTATTATAGTAGTTATATTCCTGTATATAGGAGCAGTATTATAGTAGTTATATCCCTGTATATAGGGGGCAGTATTATAGTAGTTATATCCCTGTATATAGGAGCAGTATTATAGTAGTTATATCCCTGTATATAGGGGGCAGTATTATAGTAGTTATATTCCTGTATATAGGAGCAGTATTATAGTAGTTATATTCTGTATATAGAAGCAGTATTATAGCAGTCATTTTCTCTTATAAAGGAGCAGTATTATAGTAGTTATATTCTTGTATATAGGAGCAGTATTATAGTAGTATATTCCTGTATATAGGAGCAGTATTATAGTAGTTATATTCCTGTATATAGGAGCAGTATTATAGTCGTTATATTCCTGTATAGGAGCAGTATTATAGTAGTTATATTCTTGTATATAGGAGCAGTATTATAGTAGTTATATCCCTGTATATAGGGGGCAGTATTATAGTAGTTATATTCCTGTATATAGGAGCAGTATTATAGTAGTTATATTCCTGTATATAGGGGCAGTATTATAGTAGTTATATCCCTGTATATAGGGGGCAGTATTATAGTAGTTATATCCCTGTATATAGGGGGCAGTATTATAGTAGTTATATTCCTGTATATAGGTGGCAGTATTATAGTAGTTATATCCCTGTATATATAAGCAGTATTATAGTAGTTATATCCCTGTATATATGAGCAGTATTATAGTAGTTATATTCTTGTATATAGGAGCAGTATTATAGCAGTCATTTTCTCTTATAAAGGAGCAGTCTAATATTAATTATATCCCATAGCAGTAAAGTTTTTCAATGTAATAAAAACATGTACCAAAATATGTCTTTATCAAAATCAAAAACAACAACAACAAAAAAAAGAACCAAGCATGTTACAATAATGTTACTGTTAAGAATACGTGACCTGAGGTTTCAGCTCTAGGAAATGGTATTCTTTCTATGGAATAACAACAATGAAAAGAATTAAATAATGAAATTACTTGCATAGTCTGAGTTTTAACATTTTCACCCCCTTTTGCCTTTTTCCATACACAATGGTAGAAAATATATAACGTGTTAGTTTATAATAAACATGTAAATGATTTTGTTTTTGGTGGATAATGTTTCCTTTATTTCTTGACTCTATTATTATTATTATTTTTGTATATATACATTATACAGGCTTGTTCCCTGGATGTTGTAAATTTTCACACCCTAATCCACTGATTTGGGGACCAGAAAAAGAGACCATGCAGAACACACTTTTTCTTTAAGGTGTTTTATTACTGAGTATCTTCCTTCCCTTTGTCTTTTCCATTTTTTTTAATATCATCACATATTACTTAGACACCTATATGTAACTGTGGTTACAGGCAATTATCTGCTACTATCACTTATTATCACAAGCCGATCTTACCAATTTGCAGAAATATCCCGAAGGTAAAAAATCTTTGTCGAACCCATTCTTGCAAAACAGCGCAGCAACACATTTAGGTCATGTTAAGTGGATAACTTTATAGCCACACACCATACATTACATCATAAGAAGAAGAATGAATAAGGAAGTTTTCAAAGTTTCAAAGTAGTAATTGTAATAACCATCAAAATGGTGGAACACTGCAGAGATATGGTGAAACACTGCAGGGGCTCCGATAAAGTGGCCTCTCAGTATAAACAAAATCCTTGGTGTAATTCTTTGTCTACACCCCCATTAGTTGTTTTCCATTAGTTTTCCATTATTTCATCAAAGACCAATTATAGGTCAGAGGGGGAAATTAATGAAGTCAACAGAATAGATCCTAATGGATCCATTATATTCCACATGAACCCAGTCGTACGAGTACAAAGCCTAAATAGAATATTTCTCACCAAAAGACGTAACACTAGTCCTTCTCGATGACATATACAGCATAAATATACATCTATATACAGGATAACAACCTTCAAAAGCAGCAATATGAGATACAGTATAGCACTGAGAAATGTATGGGGGAATAAATGCAGATGCATGATCGGTTGCATTATGGCGCCTCACGGGGACGGCCATGGGAGGCTTAAAAAGATGTTTATCAAAGTTTGACATACAAGCGGCAGATGGTTGTGTACTGGATTGGAAACTTAGTGTAATCTTCATTTTAAGAGTTTTAGGGACACTTATCCCTTTTATAATGCCTTGCTCTTTTGCTAGGGTGATTTTGGCAAATTATAGATCAGGTTGTTTAGAAAAGTACTTCCATGAACACAGGCTCCTTAAATCCCGGCTAAACTGAGGAAGAAGATTACATGTTATTATGATGTTGCTCAGCAGGATTTTTTCAGAAAACATAATGATGCAGAAAAGGATAAAACTATCATTGTGAGTGAGGAGGTCATCAGAAAAGAACAATGCTTCTCACACAGCTCTGCTAAACCCCACATGATACATGGTCAGGGATCCGCTTTGTCTTAATGCTTCTGTCGGGAAATCCAGTGAAGACTTTCAATCCATTTTCAAGGCTGGATTTTAGAAGGTAAAAAAAAAAAAAATAAGTTGATGGACTTTGATGCTTCCATTTGCTATCAGAACAAAAATAATACAAAGCTTAAGTCTTGTCCAATTTCTATAAAGTGGAAGAAGAGTTGATCTGCGGAAAATGCAGTGGAAACAAAAAAGTGAGACCGTGACTGCTGGACCATTTGGAGCAAAAATGTATTGTGGTTAAGGTTTTGTTCTCACTTTTATTTTCGCCCTGTCAAAAATATTTCATAGTACCTGGGTCCTAGTAAAATAGAAAAGAAATTGATACTCACCTATCCCTCTGCAGCTCAGTTCTTCGTATTTCAGTTTTCAATTTGCCTTCAAGATGAGACTCAGAAACAAACTTTCCTGCTCAGCCAAACACTGGCCAAGACAAGACAAGCCGGCGATTGGCTGAGCGGGAAGGTCCGGCTTCAAGTAATGTATCTAAAGTAGGTGGAAGAAACAAACAGTTGGGGACTGGAAGAAGAATAACAGCTATAGAGGGGCCAGTGAGGGGAACAGGGGTAGGCAGGTATAAACCAGTATATTTTTTTTTCTACATCCCCTGAATACCCCTTTAGGGATTTTTTTTTTTTTTTGTGCACAAATATTGTGCAAGTGGCAAAAATGAAGTGAAAAAAAGTTAATGTTTTAGGTCAAAACAAAAAAAAAAAAAAGGAGGAGAAGAAAATTACAAAGGTCAACTCTATATTCAAGGCAAAATCTCCCTTCACCCCTGTGGGGGTTATTGCTCTTTATTCCTAAAGACTCTAAAAATGTTGATTTTACTAGATTTAAGAAACAAGTAGAAGAATTTAAACCTTATGATTAAAGTAGTAATACTAAGATGGCAACAGAATAGGTCATTGATGTTTTATAGGTGAGCGTCAGGGGCGGGCACAGCAAGGTAGGAGACAGGACACGGACAGTGAGTCCCAAGTTGAACCTGGCTTCTGTCCCTACCTACTTGCCTCAAGACAGCCCTAGGCGACTGTGGGCAACCACGGAGACAGTCCCTTAACTGCTAGGGTGGAACACAAATCGAAGACAGACGAACAAAACACAATAAGCCAAAGTCAACAGTCCGGGTTGGTAACAGCGGGCAATAAAAGTACATTATCAGTAAAAAGTCGAATAATCAGGGACAGGCAAAATAGGTCAGGGCAGGTGGCAGACTAGACAGGAGAATAGATACACAAGGGTCAGAGCCGATAGACTGGAAATAGAAGGGAATCTTAGCTTAGTATTCACTTATAGCCAGCGACTTGCTGCTGGCCATGCTGACTATGAGAACCAGGAGCCCGGTTCAGATCCCCATTGGACCAAAGCTCAGATCCAAAAGACTCTGACTGGCAAAGGCTTCTGTCAGTCAAGGGAAACACCACACTGCTCAGCTGCAGGAAGCAGAGAGCAGAGTAACCCTATCGTTGCCAGAGGTTGAGAGGCAAAGCAGGTGGGGCTGAACAGATAAAAACAGAGCCCTGTTCACACCAGGTTCAGTGCCTTCTGCGCTGCCCACCCCGAACTGAGGAGCGCAAAGGCACATTCCTGACAGCGAGGGTCTGGCTAATGTGACCCTCACCAGTAATGGGAATGGGAACCCGGTGGGTGAGTAGAATTGCATGATGCAACTCCAAGTGACATTGAGTTAGCTAAGTACTTTGCTCAACCCCCTTTGACAGTCTCATAGTGAGTGAATGGGCCATGATTGTCCACGCTTTACCCCATGCTCCATTCAAAAAAAAGAACGTCAGTTCCCCATTCTTGTGATCAATGGAGGTCACATGACTAGACTGGACACAGGACTGCAAATAGATTACATGAACTGATAGAACCTTACATGAAACCTTAGTATTACAGAAGAGGGTTGTAGACGTCCAGCACCTTAGGAATACATAGAACAAGTAGCCTGCACTAATAGATTTAAGATGTAAACAACAAGATTATGACTAGTAGCCCCCAAGACAAATATAAGCTTAGCATAAGCTGGCTCAAAGACTTCTATTATTAGTAAAACCTAAGACATTAAAGGTCAAGCACAAAATGATTGACCCTGTATATTAGACCCCATCATCTCAAATACAGAATGCAAAACATCTGAGACCTTAAAGGTGGCCAAACACGTTAAACAAGTGCCTGCTGAACCCAACAATTATGGCCAACCATCTATTGTGTATAGTGGCCCCCTGACTCTCTCCGGATGCTAGATGTCAGGAGGGGAGAGACAAACCTTTTGTTTTTATGGAAATAAGCCACTACCAAAAGTGTCTCCTACAGTACTGGCCAGATGATTTTCCTTTGTGCTAAATTGGGATTTTCGCCCGCATCATAATTCGCCATAGCAGACAATGGAGCGGGCAGCTAGAGCCGCACTCTCCATTGTGTTACTTGTAAGGCTTGTGTGGCTGCTCTTTAATAAATAGTGGCCGCACAAAACTGACATGTCAGTTTTTTGTGCCGTCGCTAGGGATCCCAGCCAGAGCATATACTGTGTGTATGCACTCCAGCCGGGATTCCCTCAGCCTGCAGTGCATGCAAGCTTTGTTTTAATCATGGCCGTCGTTGCGAATCGGCAACAATGGCCGTGATTAATTCAAAACTTAAATTGTGTGAACATGGCTTTAGGCTGTATCCATGTTTCTCCGACTTCTCCAAATGCCAGGAGTTAAATGCAGTGCATTTGGGTTCGGACGAACGTTGCCCAATCTTAACTTTCGTCAAGTTCGCTCAACAATAAAGAAAAGTTTACTGACTTGATTTGACGTAGACAATTATACAATTCATAAAAATGTTTCTCCATCGCAGACCCCATGAGGCACCTTTTACACTTTCATCTTTTACCACGAAAACATTTTTGCGAAGTCCTTTGCCAATATTTATCCGCGTTCAGGTTATATAATAATGTTCCTTTTAAGTCTGAAGTCTAAAACAATCATTGCGGCTGTTCTGGTTTTCGGTCTGACAGTCATTGCGCTGGTCTTCGGCTTGTCACCGCACTTTTAAGTCACACGAGGTAGAAAAGGTCTCCTCTAAAGTTGCCCGAGGAAAGTCAAGCCATGTTCAATTCTATTCTGTGCCTTTTTATTTTTGGGCATTAGGAAATTAAATATCAGCTTCAACAGGTTTGGAAAATAAGATTAAAGAGAAAACGTTGAGTTCCAGAGCTGTGTCATAATTACTGTCTTGTTTCATCAAGGCTTTTAGATGTCAAATCCACTGGTTGGAGTCTGTTGACAAGCGAAGAAGTTGAGCGTGTATAATGTAAGCCTGTGGCCTGTTTTCCTTTACCTGACATGTTTTATAATAAGGACGGATTTATAAAGATATTACAAAAATTCTGAAGAACAAGAACAAAGTTATTTAGTCTAAAAGCTTAAAATGCCCCCAAGTTACATAAAATCCATCTCTGCAATACTCTCGAGTTCTTGAGTACCGAATTGTACTTTATAATACATATAACAAGTCTGCCGCATATCATCCATAGAGAAGAAAAGACACGGGACTGACGTGATACGGAAAACTAGAGACAAGCTGCACCTCACACATAGGTCAAGGCTTGTTTTTTGTTGGATGGATTGAATTACTTATTAGCACCATTGGGAGGTACAGTATATACTGTATAAAACCAGTGTCCGCCAATGGTGAGGATTTGGGGTTATTCTCATCATGGTTCACAAGTAAATCAACCAAGTGGTGAAGGTCATGAAGAGACTCTTCCCACCTTACAGAAACACAACATTCATACATAACTTGTAGTGAGGGTTGAAATTCCTAGTGGCAGACAAGCAGCAATTTGAAGGAAGCAAGGATTTAAAAATTAGCCGATCCCTCTCTATTTGACACTTTTCTGACACCCACTATCCATGTGACTGTCTCACTCTTATGTTTTCTAGAATTTAGTTATGTTTTAAATACAACTTTCACCCCAATACTTAAAACTTACTAATATAGTGTTATAACTAGTGTTAAGGTTCAGCAACGTTCTTCGAACCTAAACATTTAGCATTTGAGTCCGTACAGTAGGAGAAGTTGGATGCCGTCCTAGAGTGCCAGAAAAACACGAAAACAGCCTATGGCTACGCTATACATGTTTTCTAGGACTCCTTATGGTGACTTTCAACTTCTCCAGACACTGGGAGTCAAATGCTGAGTGTCCTGGTTCGGAGAACGTTGACAAACCCAAACAGTTCAGCAAGTCCGATTAACACTAGTTATAACTAATAGTAATGGCTTCCATGTGCTTCAACCAATAAAGCTCAGTAACTGTCAGAGACCCATAAACAAAACAATTCAAGTTTCTCATGATACAAATTCAATATAATATGGCCACACACTAACAAGACCTTTACAGCAATATTGCTTTTCAGCCCCGACACACAACTTATATATCATGCCTAATTTTCTGTAGAGAAGTGACAGATAACAGCAGGGCGAGGGATTATTAGAAATCACCAGGACGAGTTCAGCTCTGGCAAATTGCATTGACTTCTTTTAACGCAATTCAATGGACGCTGAATTATGATACCTCTGAGACAAATCTAATCCAGGGACTTAAAAGCAAATGTCCGTCTTTCCACTGTCTACACGCATTCACCACGGGAATCCAGTCTTGGATTTCGGAAGGGTCGGCAAAATTATCCCCTGACATGCCAATAGATGAAATATAGGATTGCCCGTTCATCTAGAAAGCTGCAATCTGTTTTTCTATTTAGTATTTTTTAGGTGTTAAATAAGAGGCCTCGTCACCGACGGAACGCTTCTGAACACCGATGGATGTTTCCACACGTAACCGTGTTTAGTTATGATTATCTTGTCATTGCCTTTCACATTAAAGGTAGTACAAAAGTGCAAGAGAGTCAAGGAATTATTCTGAGTAAACAAACAATCCAAACACAATTTATTTCTACTTCTATTTTACTGGAAGTGAAGAAAAACATCTTGTCTCCCCTGAAAGTCAACATTTAATGAAGCTCGCGGTGCGGTGTACGGATAATAACACATCATTTACTTGCCCGATACTTCTTTAATCCGATGTGCCCGCGGTTGAATCACAAAATTCAGCTCTACCAGAATGGAATAAAGAAAATACATTCGGGAATGTTCATGTGACAAACAGAAGATTTACAAAAATTTACAATGGTCCCTTACCCGATTATGCCCTTATGGGGTAAAGGAAATCACATCCATCATGGAGTCTTGGAGACTTTACCAGCTAGGTCTGGAACTGATGTTGGTGCATTCAGTAAGGCTATACAGCACCAGCTTAGGCTACAAGGCTACTATGTCCATTCTATGGGTGGCACTTTCAGATCATGTTGGTGCTACATTACAGCTAATTCAAGTGAATGGGGTTGCTTTGTAAATGGTGGCAACCAGATTGTTGGGTGGTGGTTTATTTTACACTAGCTGTGTGATGCTGCAGTATGACCAGGCAACGTGTCGTAGCCCGTATACTGAAAGGGAAAATCAATAACAAGGTTTACTTAAAGGGGCAACTAAAAGTATGTTGCCAAAGTGGTGGTAGAGTGGAATAACTTACATACATACATACATATATATTTATTTCAGTATCTGGTCACCAATCTTCTCTCTTCCTAGAACATTACTGGCTGAATCAGGACCTTGACCAGTGATTGGCTGAACCGACAGGTCCTGCTCCTGAGCGCTTGTTTCAGAGGCAAGAAGAATAGATTAGGGAAGCAAATGCCGCAACAACAACCAGCATCAAACAGCTGCTACCAAGGCTAAAAAAATCACGGAGGTGCACAGAATCACAGGACGAAACACAGTCCACATGACGTTTACTAAAATCAGAAAAAATATTCAGATTTTCTGTGCATAAAAGTTGGATGGATTAAGAAAACACGGCTGCTTTCTTCCAGAAACAGTGCTATATCTGTGTGCAGGTCATGTCTGGTATTGCAGCTTCTTACTAGTGATGAGCAAACATCCCACTGTTCAGATTCCGAACACGAACATAAAAAAAAACTGTTCATGATCGGTTTGTGTTTGCCAAACATTTACGAAAAAATAACAACAACACAGTAGAATCGTACGTTTCGGTCTACACACATGCTGACATATTATCAGGTGCAAAGCGTAAATGACGCAGTTTCGGCGCATTTCAATTGCATTCATTTGCATACAGTTTGCGTATGTTTCGTTCTAGAGTTACGCACATGCGTAAAGATTATCAGGCTCAAAGCCTAAATTACGCAGTGGCGTACGTTCGCAAGTTCAAATATGTTCGAAAATTGTCGTTATAACTATTCCGATCATTGAACAAATTGTTTGAGATCCTAAAATGCGAACAATTAACGTCATGTTCATACGAACAAACGAACATTTACGAACATGTTGGCTCAATACTACTTCCTCCTGGGCAGATAAACCAAACACAGGTGCTCCTCTTATAAGAAAGCCCATGTGTTTTTCTAAGCCTGGACAAGCCTTATAAGCAATGACCCAAGAATATTTTATACATTGTAGATTGCTTCCTAGAAATCTCTCATGTAGACAGGACGAGATACTTTTAGGTCAACCTTTGTTTCTTCTTTTCCAATCCAGACTCCCCAGTGTCTAAGCTCACATTGCTTCATGTCATGAAAAGAGCTCATTCCATTTTATTGTGTCCTTTCAACCTTGTGCAGGAACGGCATTGGTGGCTGTTACCGCAGCCTCCCATTGACATCAGCAGGACGCCATCTGTAATTTCTTCTTCTCCCCCCTTTAAAGCTAAACAATTTGCAATATCTGACAATTCTCTATCACTAAGAGATGGAATCTGTAAGAATGGGAACCTATTATTCAGGTAATATAGAGCCCCCTCCCCATTTCGATCCGTGGCCGGTGCGGCCGGTGCTTTGTTTATCTTAATTGTGTTCCATTCGGTGAAGCTTTTTCTCTCTCTTTCTTGGTCCTCGGAGCAATGGTGGCTTTTGATCTTCATCATCCACTTTGCACCTCCAGCTAAACACAATGAAATAAATGTGCTATCTGCTGATATCTGAAGGTCAGGAGAGGTCACAGGCTTCTCGCAGTGTTTCGGTCTGCGGTTTGACGGAATATCATGCTCTACAGCACTCGCTTAGCAAAGAAATAAAAAGGCAGCGGACGGCGTCTACGTGGAGCATGGACGTATTTAGGAGGCATCTGAACTTATGGTTGTCGTAAAGGAGAAGTTTAGGCAAGAGAATTAAGCATGACATGAAACCCATTGATCTCACTAGATGCTAATGTCCCTTTAAAGGAATTTTCCCATGAAAAAACTCATCCTCTATATGTAACATATGGGATGAGTGCCTGATCCAACTCATAGGACCTTCACTGACCAAGCTATGGGGGTCAGCATCCCCCTTTAAATGGATCAGCAGTTGGAATTGTGTTGAATAAAGCTTCAGAGCTCTATAAGGCAGATAAAGGTAAGTACAGTGCTTGTCTATTGTTGTCCAGCCTGTAGAGTTGATGGAGAAGCAGCACACATGATTAAGGGGAGACAGGATCTCCTCTGCAATGTTTGATCAAAGTCCAAAAACTTAACCGTCACCAAATCGGACAGCAATTCCTTATGATGCAGGTGAAGATGTTGTCTTTCTTGGAGAAACTCTTTCACGAGATCAGAAAAAGACGGTAGAGAAAGCACTTCCAAGTGAATCCAAGTGGTTTTAATGTCACACCCGTATGTAACGTGTCGGCTATACGGAGCTTCTCTCAAGCAGGGATTAGTGACTGTTTGAAAAGACGTTAATATCGCCAAAACGTAACATACAGGTGTGACAATAAAACCACTTGGATTCATTTGGAAGTGCTGTCTCTATTGTATTTTGGGGATTTCTATACCTACTTGGGTCGGTTTGGTGAGTTGGGCACCCGCCTATATTACTTCCTCATTTGTATCTGTGCTGCTGGGAATTACTTGGCCTTTCATGAGATCAGAGTCATGTATGATGCTCCCCTTCTTTGACTTTCTAAAGTAGAGAGGGGAGGGGGGGTGTCAGGGCAAACCCTAGTGATAAATACCTTATTATCGGTCCGACTTGCCTGGAAACTGCTTAAATTAACTATAGAGATAATATAGGTGTGCTATAGACATACAGGGAAACAGGATCTCCTCACTTCTGAGGGTGTGCTATAGAGATATAGGGGAGCAGGATCCTCTCTCCTGAGGGTGTGCTATAGAGATATAGGGGGGCAGGATCTCCTCACTTCTGAGGGTGTGCTATAGAGATATAGGGGAGCAGGATCTTCTCACTTCTGAGGGTGTGCTATAGAGATATAGGGGAGCAGGATCCTCTCTTCTGAGGGTGTGCTATAGACATACAGGGAAACAGGATCTCCTCACTTCTGAGGGTGTGCTATAGAGATATAGAGGAGCAGGGTCTTCTCTCTTCTGAGGGTGTATTATAGAGATATAGGGGAGCAGGATCTCATCTCTTCTGAGGATGTATATAGAGATATAGGGGAGCGGGGTCTCCTCTCTTCTGAGGGTGTGCTATAGAGATATAGGGGAGCGGGGTCTCCTCTCTTCTGAGGGTGTGCTATAGAGATATAGGGAAGCAGGATCTCCTCTTCTGAGGGTTTACTATAGAGATATAGAGGAGCAGGATCTCCTCACTTCTGAGGGTGTGCTATAGAGATATAGGGGAGCAGGATCTCCTCACTTCTGAGGGTGTGCTATAGAGATATAGGGGAGCAGGATCTCCTCTTCTGAGGGTGTGCTATAGAGATATAGGAGAGCAGGGTCTCCTCTCTTCTGAGGGTGTGCTATAGAGATATAGGGCAGCAGGGTCTCCTCTTCTGAGGGTGTGCTATAGAGATATAGGGGAGCAAGATCCTCTCTTCTGAGAGTGTATAATAGAGATATACGGAGCAGGGTCTTCTCTCTTCTTAGGGTGTGCTATAGAGATATAGGGAGCAGGGTCTTCTCTTCTGAGGGTGTGCTATAGAGATATAGAGGAACAGGGTCTCCTCTCTTCTGAGTGTGTGCTATGGAGATATAGGGAGCAGGGTCTCCTCTCTTCTGAGGGTGTATACAGAGATATATGGAGCAGGGTCTCCTCTCTTCTGAGGGTGTGCTCTAGAGATACAGTATAGTGGGGCAGGATCTCATCTTCTGAGGGTGTGCTATAGAGATATAGGGGAGCAGGATCTCCTCTTCTGAGGGTGTGCTATAGAGATATAGGGGAGCAGGATCTCCTCTTCTGAGGGTGTGCTATAGAGATATAGGGGAGCAGGATCCTCTCTTCTAAGGGTGTGCTATAGAGATCTAGGGCAGCAGGGTCTCCTCTCTTCTGAGCATGTGCTATAGAGATATAGGGGAGCAGGGTCTCCTCTTCTGATGGTGTGCTATAGAGATATAGAGGAGCAGGGTCTCCTCTCTTCTGATGGTGTGCTATAAAGATATAGGGGAGCAGGGTCTCCTCTCTTCTGAGGGTGTGCTATAGAGATATAGGGGAGCAGGATCTCCTCTTCTGAGGGTGTGCTATAGAGATACAGTATAGGAGAGCAGGGTCTCCTCTCTTCTGAGGGTGTGCTATAGAGATACAGTATAGGAGAGCAGGGTCTCCTCTCTTCTGTAGTTGTGCTATAAAGATTTACAGCTTAGCCTGAATATACTTTATTACAATCTGAACGCTCTTGCTCCCTTCCTCACATGTAAGACCAGGGTTAGAGTCTCGGCTATCAGCAGCCATTACATTATAACACGCCTACACCGGGTTAACACTCCTCGCTCCAATCTTAAACAATCGTCTCCGCTGAAGCCGCTTGTTACATTACAGAATTCCAGTCCAAAGACTCATTAACCTATAAAGAATCCGACTCATTATTTTAATTGCTTTCAACCTTTAAAGCGTCGGCTCGGAGGGATCAAGAATCGGCGCAATAATTGGAATTTAGACGGTGGCGATGTCCTCGGCGGCGGAGCTCCAGGTTTGGGGAGGTTAATGTCTAGTTTAGGTAATCAGGGCGGTGATCCATGTTATCTTATGCCGCACAGTGTACACAGCCGGCCATGGAAAACGCTCTGTGAGAGCTTTGGGTCTCAGGCGCAGATTCTGGTTTTAAGTTTCACAGAAAGTTTAGCCGACTAAAAGCAACAACAAAAAGACCAAACAGATTATTGGGTCACTGAACACAAGTGGTGCGGTATGGGGGGCAGGGTAAGAGGGGCTCCAAGGGCTCAAAACACATACTGTATCCCATCAATGTCTGTTCTGTGGGTTACCAACCAGGCAGCCCCGGCAATCAACTATTCTGCACAGGTGCTGCACCCAGAAGAAGACTGGACGGAGCCGGGTTATATGCTGGGTTATATGCTGGGTTATATGATGGGTTATAGCCGGGTTATATGCTGGATCATATGATGGGTTATATGCTGGATTATAGGCGGGTTATATGCTGGATTATAGCTGGGTTATATGCTGGATTATAGGCGGGTTATATGCTGGATTATAGCTGGGTTATATGCTGGATTATAGCTGGGTTATATGCTGGGTTATAGGCGGGTTATATGCTGGATTATAGCTGGGTTATATGCTGGGTTATATGCTGGGTTATATGCTGGATTATAGCTGGGTTATATGCTGGGTTATATGCTGGGTTATATGATGGGTTATATGCCGGGTTATATGCTGGATTATAGTCGGGTTATATGCTGGGTTATAGCTGGGTTATATGCTGGATTATATGATGGGTTATATGCTGGGTTATAGGCGGGTTATATGCTGGATTATAGCTGGGTTATATGCTGGGTTATATGCTGGGTTATATGCTGGATTATAGCTGGGTTATATGCTGGATTATAGCTGGGTTATATGCTGGGTTATAGGCGGGTTATATGCTGGATTATAGCTGGGTTATATGCTGGGTTATATGCTGGGTTATATGCTGGGTTATATGATGGGTTATATGCTGGGTTATATGCTGGGTTATATGCTGGGTTATATGCTGGGTTATATGATGGGTTATAGGCGGGTTATATGCTGGATTATAGCTGGGTTATATGCTGGGTTATAGGCGGGTTATATGCTGGGTTATATGATGGGTTATAGCCGTGTTAAAGCCGGGTTATATGCTGGATTATATGCTGGATCATATGATGGGTTATATGATGAATTATATGTTGGGTTAGATGCTGGGTTATAGCCGAGTTTTATGCTGGATTATATGCTGGATCATATGATGGGTTATATACTGGGTTATATGCTGGATCATATGATGGGTTATATGCTGGATCATATGATGGGTTATATACTGGGTTATATGCTGGATCATATGATGGGTTATATACTGGGTTATATGCTGGATCATATGATGGGTTATATACTGGGTTATATGCTGGATCATATGATGGGTTATAGCCGAGTTTTATGCTGGATTATATGCTGGGTTATATGCTGGATTATACTATGGGTTATAGACAGGTTATATGATGGGTTATATGATAGGTTATATGTTCAATTATACGCTGGGTTATAGTCGGGTTATATGCTGGATTATATGATGGGTTATATGCTCAATTATACGCTGGGTTATAGGCTGGATTATAGCTGGGTTATATGATGGGTTATACTCTGGGTTATGTGTTGGGTTATATGCTGGATTATAGTCGGGTTATATGCTGGATTATAGCTGGGTTATATGCTGGATTATATGATGGGTTATATGCTGGATTATATCTGGGTTATATGATGGGTTATAGCCAGAGATAAGTGACCTGAACTAAAGATTTGCTTTGGGTTCACTTTAGAGTTTGATTTTGGTTCAGATGCCTCGACCTCCCCCGACTGCCACATAAAGTATATACAGGAGCGGGGAGTCCTGTTACAGATTGGAGTCCCTGCTTCTGTATAGTATACTGAGTAGGTGGCCCGGTGACTGTAGTGGAAGCTGAGATGTAGACATCTAAGGGCACAGAAGCTTAGAATTACAATGGAAACAAAAAGTCTGGATTCAGATCCTGGTTTGTGGTGAATCGATTTGATCATCTATAATTGACAAGACAATGACAAGAGTGGTGCTGTGTATGGAAGAAAGCAGCTATGGTTTTCTTTGGGCCGGATAACTTGTCTGTAATTTAGTTGTATTTATTCCTGGCAAATCCTGAATATCATGGAGTCCATGCGCTTAAAGGGAATCTATCAGCACCTGTTCTGGGTTCCGAGGTGCTGACAGAGTGATGGAGGTGGGAGTCTCTTAGTGCGTGTTACCTTTCTTTTTCCGATGGGCGTTGTACTTTTTTCCTAATCTGTGCCGTAACTTTCTCCACAAGTGTCAGAGGGGTAGCGGTCGTGTATTCATGGCGCACTTCGGCCCACCTCACCACTACTTCCTCCTCCCAGATTCTCTTGAATATTCACTGCGAACGTCCTCCAGGCCTCCTCATCTTTAGCTGCACATGCGCCGCTGAGAGCAAGGTCTGCAGGAGTGTGCACAATGCACAGAACCAGGGCACATGCGCTAACTGGCAAGGGCGCGCGGCCCTTGATATCAACGGCACATGCGCAGCTAAAAGATGACGTCGCCAGGAGGCCCGGAGGACGTACGCAATGAATATTCAAGAGAAGCTGGGAGGAGGAAGTAGTGGCATGAATACATCACCACTATCCCTCTTTGACACTCGCGGAGAAAGTTACGGCAGAGATTGGGGACAAAGTACAGCGCCCATCGGAAAAAGAAAGGTTACACACGCACTAAGAGACCCCCACCTCCATCACACTGTCAGCACCTCAGAACCCAGAACACATGCTGACAGATTCCTTTAAGGGTGGGTTCACGCGTACCGACTCGCAGCGGAAATCTCGCTGCGAGTTTTGCAGCGAGATCCACTATGAGTCAAGGTCCTGGCAGGGGTCTGTCAATACATACTCGCAGCAGTCTGAAAGACCGCTGTGACTATGCAGTGCAGCCGCCCCCTTAACCCCTTGGCTTCCGCTTGGCTCCCCCACTGTCTGTATATACATTACCTCTCTCCTTGCTGCACGGGGTCCCGGCGTCCTGTTCTCCCGCCCAGCCAATCAGTGGCTGCGGCTGGGCAAAGTCGGCACGTGTGAGCGTACCCTAAAGGGAAACAGTCATCAGGTTTGTGCATGCAAACCTGCTGAGATCTCCCAGAAGCTGCCGACCTCTTCCCGCCATTTTTTGAGAAATGCCACCTGAGGAAGAGCGGCCTGCTTATACAGTCTGGAATACACATAAGTAGTCGTGTGCGCCGGAGACAGAAGACGGGTAGAAGGATGCACTGGAGGGGGGTGAGGAACGCCCCCCGAGCACCAAAGGAACTCATTTACATAAGACATCTGACGTAAGAAGAACGGTGCCACAAAGAGGAGGAAGGCGGCTTCTGGGAGATATCAGCGGCTTCGGATGTAAGGGTATGTGCACACTGAGCAAACATGCAGAGGACTTGCCGTGGATTCCAGGCTCATTGTTCGGGCGGACATTGGAATCTGCCTGACCAGAGAATGAAGTCTATGGCACAGACGAGCGGCAGAATCCACGGTAAGTACTCCGCGTGTTTTCCTCAGTGTGCACATACTCTAATTCTTCTTTGGGCTATGTTCATACAACGTACATTTTATGATGTATTATGATGTATTAAAATGGACGTTCTTTTAATAGAGAAATGTGTAGCATTAAAGTTAAGGCAAACACCGGCCGTTGTTCAGACAATGTATTGTATAACAGGCATTGTGTGCTACGGCTGGAATTTATTGACATGTCAATTATTTTCGGTAGTTGTGCATTGATTTAATCTCAGTTTTCAATGTAGCAACGGCCGTTGTTTTTGACTGCCGAACAATGGCCACTGTCCGTACCTTGTGTGAACATAGCCCTAAAAAGAAAAGAAAAAAAAAAGAAAACTCATTCAGTGAAGTCCCAGAAATCCTCGGCCATAGTCGGCCCCATCCTCCTGTTCCGGTGCGGGCGCAGGTAAGCGGCTGCTGTTCCACCTCCCAGGTCTACTATCTTCCATTGCTTCATCTCCGTGGATCAAGCCGACTCTTTATACTTTATCTACTTTGTTTAACAAATGCTTTGAGTGCGATTACAACGGACGGCGGATGTAAAGACGAGAGGAATAACGTTTTATAGAACGCCCTTTGGCATCACAAATGTTAAGCGAGATGAAAACACAAATTCCTTTTGATACAAAGACGTTGTAAAGTGCGGTAAGAAAGATAGCGCAGATCTGTGCGGCTCCGCTTCCTAACGCTAATACATTATAATGGTCCATCAGTGCCTGCCATGATTTATTAACCCTATCAGGCTTAGGTTGGCCAGCAATATCCTTCACTTCCCGCAGGATTAACCCATTGTTAAACTGAACGCCAATTTGTTGTTTTTTCCTTTTAAATTTAATGGTGCCAGAAAGTTCCAGAGATTTGTTATTTACTTCTATAAAAAAATCTCCAGTCTTCCAGTACTTATCAGCTGCTGTATGTCCTGCAGGAAGTGGTGTATTCTCTCTGCTGTATTCTCACAGTGCTCTCTGCTGCTACCTCTGTCCAGAGCAGGAAAGGTTTTCTAGGAAGATTTGCTCCTGCTCTGGACAGTTCCTGACATGGACAGAGGTGGCAGCAGAGAGCTCTGTGTCAGACTGGAGAGAATACATCACTTCCTGCAGGACAAACAGCAGCTGATAAGTACTGGGAGACTTGACATTTTTTAATAGAAATAAATTACAAATCTCTGACACTTTTTGGCACGAGTTGATTTGAAAGAAATAAATTTTTTTTTTTTTTTTTTGGTGACTTCTACTTTGTAACAATTATTAGTATTCACAGATAACTCAGAGGAAGGGGCCCAAACTCTTATGTCATTTCATCTCAGTGCATTAGACTGATGTGAGAAACAAGGCCAACGCCAGAATCCCATGGGGGACGCAGGACGAGACAGGCGCTACATGAAGAGATTGTTCTGACACCTGGGACACCAGACACAAGACGTGGGGCACCTGCCCCGGCCATGAACTTTCTAGAATACTTTCCTATTATTGTCAAGTTTTCTGCTTGATGTCCGATGACACCTTAAAGGGGCAATTCACAAAAAAAAAAAACTTTAAAATCAACTAGTGCCAGAAACTGTCTGAGATTATTAATTTACTTCTATTAAAAAAATCTTCCACTTATCAGCTGCTGTATGTCCTGCCAGAAGTGGTGTATTCTCTCCAGTCTGACACAGTGCTCTCTGCTGCCACTTCTGTCCATGTCAGGAACTGTCCAGAGCAGGAGAGGTTTTCTAGGAAGATTTGCTGCTGCTCTGGACAGTTCCTGACATGGACAGAGGTGGCAGCAGAGAGCACTGTGTCAGACTTGAGAGAATACACCACTTCCGTCAGGACATACAGAAGCTCATAAGTCCTGGAAGACTAACAAAAGTAAATATTAAATCAATAAAACTTTCTGGCACCAGCTGATTTGAAATAAAAAAATAAATAAATAAAAAAAAAAGGTTTTTGCCGAAGTATCCCTTTAAGACCAGCGCCGGAGGAAAATTCTCCCTAAAGTATATAGAAAAGTTTTTGATTTGTGATTAAGCTTTTATTTCCATGTGACAGGACCTCCCCACAAAGTCATCTGCCACCATCGGTTCAGGGGTGGGGACAGTGACAGATGATTGACAGGCCGAGGGCGGGCCCACCGCTGCTCATTGTGAAGCCTGGCGGTAATGTATAGTATAGGAGGACATTTCCCATACAAAAGGCTGAATTCTGATTACACAAAACCCCCAGAATCCTCCGCTGTCCCCATAGAAGCCGCGTCGCAATTTAGCTTTAACACAATGCTTGAAGAACTAAGTTGATTGTGATTTGCAGACAGGCGTAATGGCGGCTTCCCGCCGTCTCCTTTCTGCGACTTCACCGGTAAACAGTAGAAAATGTCAGCTATTAAACAAGACGCTCGCAGGAGCAAATGCCCATTTTGTAAAAAGTAATTAACATTTTTTTCCTTAAAAATCAGCCATTTCGCTCCTCCAAAGAAAAATCCCCTCCCTAACTGTCGCTTTTATGGGTAAAGCGGAGCTGACAATGCGCCATATTACAGCGCGCTCCGACCGCGGACAATGGCTTTGACATCTGTTTGACACGTAACATAAATAACGGGGCACGGAGCGAATCGCGACTGTGCAAGATAGAAATCTGTTTGAGAATAATCATCGCTTTAGACGGCTCCGAGGGAAAGAAAGAAAAGTAAAGAAGCTCGGCGGTGTATGTGACTGTAAGGACACGGAGGGGATGGACGCGGCGGCGCACGGGCAAAGTTCATTCATGCCAATGCACCAACCAATGCAGGATCAGAACTATGGAGTGTTAGGGTTCCCCTGGGTGCTACTTCTCCTCTCCCATTATAGGAAATGTTTACAAAATTAAAGCGCAGCTATTCATTTAAAGGGGGATTCCACTCACAGATAACTGCTGATATGTTGCTGCCCATGGTGAGACTAACAATTCCTTCCACACTTGTTATTATCTATTCAGTCTCCTTTCCCCAGTTCTCAGCTGCTACTTTCTGCTGAAGACACAAAACTCTGTGTGTGAGCTTTTCTCTCTGTCTCCCCCGCCTCCCTTCTGATACGGCTGATGTAAACAAGTCCCTGTCAGGCTTTATTTGCAACATTGTAGCTTCTTTGAAATGCTAGTCTAAATCCACTAACTCGGTGGACAATAACAGTGAACATTACAGATGGAGACTGCAGAGGGGAAAACTGGTGGAAATATATAAGATATATAATGGGTAGGGGTAGCGGAGGTGAATAGGTAAATGTTCAGGGTATAGGACAGCAACCGTATGGCGATCGCAAAAATCACTGAGGCACTATATTCTCAATCCTTCTGTTTATTTGCAACGCATTTCGACCAGTACAATAGAAAAAGGCTTAATAAAGACCTATTTCTATTGTATTGGCCGAAATGCGTTGTGATCGCCATTTCGTTGCACTCGTATTCCCTGAACTACTTAGCTACTTAGGTTCTATGGTCTATTGATCCCACATGGATCGTCCTCCCACGTGTCTACATACCACATCCGTAATGTCGCCTGGAACGGCCGCGGTGTACGCCTACCATAGAGTTGTGCCTATTTCTTTGCACAACTCTTATCAGGTGAGTGGTTCCATTTTGCACTTTTCCTTTAATGCCCCCACACCAGGAAGCTCCCCGTTTTATGTCTCCCATTATATTTGGGGAGCGTAAGAATGGGGGGGGGGGGGGTGCGTGTAACCAGTGAGGCGCAGAGGAGCAGATTTATGCCATCACCTGCCTGTAATAACTACACGATTTTAGCTTTTTCATATCGTTTTTTTTTTACCTTTTTTGTTTGTTTGTTTGTTTGTCTTACACTGGAGCGGAGGTGACAAGTCTGAACACACTGTGAATAGAAAGCATAGGACGGGTGGCCCCGGGGAAGGCTCCAGAGCGGCCAGATAGGAATCATTAATTATCTATTGATTAATGAGCCCCACAAGGGGAGCGCACACCGCCAGCTTTACATTACAGACGCTCCCTGTCATATATAGATTCCCTGGACGTGCCGGAGTTTTGTGCTCGCTGTGTTTATTCTGCTGCCATTTCTCCTTTCTGAGAAGGTGAATGTAGGATGAGGTTGACTGACGTATAGTGGCCGTACACATCCAACAGCTGAAGGCAAACGCTAACAAGGCCGACAACTGATCCTCATGGCCTTCTGTACACATGTATGTAATGTCGGACTGGCCTATCAGAGAATAGGAGTATCTTCCGGTGGGCCCCCAGCCCAGAACGCTGCACACTGACAGTCCAGGCCCAGCTGAAGGACAAACGCTAACACACGTATTCAGTGTCGGACTGACCTACTGAAGGATCCTCTGGTTGGCCCCCAGCCCAGAATAGTGCACACTGACTCTAACAGTAAGATGCACAGCAGTGAACAGTCAGAGGGCAAAAAGGGCAGTTGTCCAATGCCCCCCGCACCTGTACCCCCAGGAAAACATGGAAGCAGCTTATGTATGTGTCCATGTTTTCCAGGACTCCCATTGGGCAACATCTTACTTCACAAGATGCTGGGAGTCAAATGCCATGTGATTGGATTTGGAGAACAGTGCTGAACCTGAACAGTTCGGCAACCCTGGTAAACATTGCTCAGATTACTTCTTTGAGAGGTCACAGGCTTATTGTGAAAGCCAAGAAGCCGCTTCCTGAGCCACTAAGTATGCCATATGGTGGTTATAGTAGCTCCCATCGGCTTTGGCTGCGTCCACCACACGACAGAGGGATTCTATGGTACCATAACAATCAAGTACAGAAAACTTTTTGGAAACTGGGTGGCATTATGTGGGAATTACTCAGAATTTAACATCCAACCCGGAACCGTAAAGTCTCAATTAAATCAAATAAATATTTAATAATAATTTGAATTTTTACTCCAAAACTTGCAACTTTTTGTATTTATGTTGGCCAAAAAAAAAAAGCAATGGCTGTCAGCCTTATAAATATCCATGGAAGAAGGAGTTAAGCTCCCACCAGATATTAGTTCTGATTCATTTACACTGAAGATGCCCGGGATCCAGTCGGAGACTCGTCTGAGAAGCGTTATTGTACTCAGGGTAGTTGACAGAAATCATTGAGCTTGTTGTAAATTGAAGACGCCACACTGTGCACCGCCGATTCCGTCCCCACCGCAGACACTTACAATTACACCTTTTAATTGAACCGAGTTATAGGAGACTCAGTCAATCTGTGTTCACGTGGAATGAACTGACTTGACAAAATTCTCCTACCCTCCAGTCTCCCCCTCTCTCGCTCTGACTTCAACAATGCAATTTGTAAATCCCTCAAACCAAAGGCGGCTAATGGCATGTTCTGCTATTCCAGGTGCTGAGGGGATCATTAAAGCTGTATTAGAGTTGTACAAAGCTCCACCATTCTAATTGCATGCGTTATGTCAAACCTGACACCTTCATTTCCTCATTCAATTCCCAAGCGATCACTCCTCTTATCGGGGATTTCAGGCTTTATATAGGCCAGCCAACGCCATGCATGGAACCCGGGAAGTGGAACTTTAAGAAAGTGGAAACAAATAGGAAGAGAAAACTTTGCAAAGGAATATAATAGAACAAGTTACATAAAAGTAGGAATTATATTACATACGTTGGCTTGAGTTGACTTCAGCTCCTATACAGACCTGCAGTGTCGGCCTGGGGTATCTGGGGCCCACCAGACGAAATGATCATTGGGGCCCACCAATGAAGGACCAGTAAGAAATTACATGCCAATCAATGTTAGTCCAGGTTCTAAATCTAGGGGCCCACCGGAGGATTCTCCAGTAATCTGGTGGGCCAGTCCGACACTGCAGACCTGTGCATCTCCCTGGTGACAATATGGCTGCTAGGGGACCCTTGGGGAGGGGGGGCAGCATTGGTTGATCCCATTACTTTTGCCAGTGCCAGAAAGTTGCAGGAACCCCACCCATAGCACCTGGTATTGTCAGCAAATAAAGAAGTGAAACCATGGAAATAAGGGAGATTAAAAAGAGTTCTAATAAGATTACTGCAGGATCTGACTACATAGAGCTTGTCTGTAGTCTGAAACCATTACAGAACATTCAGGATCTGGGGATTTGCTCTATATGGGGCCCCACAGGCCATCAAAGGTCTGTGGAGTCAAGGCCTCAGGGTCACATGACAGGGCTTCTGGGCGGGGGGAAATAACAGGATTATGGGTCTCTGGAGGGATCCAGGCCCCAGAGGAAACATCACAGATCTATGGGGTCCAGGCCCTGGGGAGGGATACAAAACAAGGCTATGGGGTCCAGGCCCTGGGGAGGGATACATCACAAGGCTATGGGGTCCAGGCCCCGGGACGGGATACATCACAAGGGTATGAGGTCCAGGCCCCGGGACGGGATACATCACAAGGCTATGAGGTCCAGGCCCCAGGGGAGTGGATACATCACAAGGCTATGGGGTCCAGGCCCTGGGACGGGATACATCACAAGGCTATGGGGTCCAGGCCCTGGGGAGGGATACATCACAAGGCTATGAGCTCCAGGCCCCTGTAGGGGATATATCACAGGGCTACGAGGTCCAGGCCCCTGTAGGGGATATATCACAGGGCTACGAGGTCCAGGCCCCTGTAGGGGATACATCACAAGGCTATAGGGTCCAGGCCCCTGTAGGGGATACATCACAAGGCTATGGGGTCCAGGCCCTGGGACGGGATACATCACAAGGCTATGGGGTCCAGGCCCCGGGACGGGATACATCACAAGGCTATGGGGTCCAGGCCCTGGGACGGGATACATCACAAGGCTATGAGGTCCAGGCCCCAGGGGAGGGATACATCACAAGGTTATGAGGTCCAGGCCCTGGGAGGGGATACATCACAAGGCTATGGGGTCCAGGCCCTGGGGAGGGATACATCACAAGGGTATGAGGTCCAGGCCCCTGTAGGGGATACATCACAAGGGTATGAGGTCCAGGCCCCGGGACGGGATACATCACAAGGCTATGAGGTCCAGGCCCTGGGGAGGGATACATCATAGGGCTGTGGGATCCAGACCCCAGGGAAGGGATACATCACAAGGCTATGGGGTCCAGGCCCCTGTAGGGGATACATCACAAGGCTATGGGGTCCAGGCCCTGGGGAGGGATACATCACAAGGCTATGGGGTCCAGGCCCTGGGGAGGGATACATCACAAGGCTATGGGGTCCAGGCCCTGGGAGGGGATACATCACTAGACTATGGGGTCCAGGCCCTGGGAGGGGATACATCACTAGACTATGGGGTCCAGGCCCTGGGGAGGGATACATCATAGGGCTGTGGGATCCAGACCCCAGGGAAGGGATACATCATAGGGCTGTGGGATCCAGACCCCAGGGACATACTGTACATCACAGGTCTGTGGCCCTCAGCAGGTCCTGATATTCTGATATGTAGGTAAATCTATGGTAAATGTCCCGGCATTGGAGGCCACTATAAGAGGAGCCCTTCTCTCCCTCCATTGTGCACAATGTAACCTATATGGTAGCGCTGTACATTGCCGGTAACCTGACAGTCACAATCAGCCTCACACTTGAGAAAGAACAGATTTGACCTTAAGAGATTTGTCGCCTCTTGCAGATACGGCTGATTTATTGGCTCTGATATTGATTGTAAAGGCAGAAGGAGCGGGGACATGAGCCGCACACTCCCCCATAGAGGAGATCCAGCCTTTGTGCCGACCACAATGGGGCCGAGGACACTAAATTCTCCCTATTCTAGAGTTTACCGTGCGGGCGGCACATATACCGCTGCTCACTTATATATTATTTATCCCCAGACGCCTCTCCTGCTCCAGACGTCATCCTGACCTTGAAGTGAAGAGGATTTTCTGTATGGAGACGAACCTGAGCTGTATTCCAGGAGGAGAAGCTATTGTGCTGGCCACTTTCTTCCATCCGCACGACATTTTATCTGCGGAATCTGGAAAATTGTGCTAGAAAAACGTACTGAAAAATATTTGTTGATATTTATTTTACCTGATTATATAGGGAAAAAAGGAAAAACACCGCAGCTTTCACACTGATCACTAGGAGGCACACAGCGGGTTCAATGTCTGTTAAAGGGGAACTCCAGCTATTTATTTATTTATTTTTTAAATAGAAAGTTATACAGATTTGTAATTTACTTCTATTTAAAAATCTTGTGTCTTCCAGTACTTATCAGCTGCTGTATGTCCTGCATGAAGTGGTGTACTCTTGAGTCTGACACAGTGCTCTCTGCTGCCACCTCTCTCCGCTGCCTCCCATAGACTGCCAGTATGACATGGAGGCTGGTGGAACTCAGTTTTACTCCATGTAAACGGAGCCTTAATGGTTTTCTGCACCAGATTAGAAAAGTGTCTCAGAAATAGGGGCGTGGCTAAGAAAAAAGTATTAGCAGCATGCACCGAAATATTAGTGAAAAATACACCAAAAAGAGTGAGGTCAGTTACCCCAACATTATTAAAGGGGTTATCCAGGTTTACAAAATCATCACCGCTTTCTTCCATAAACAGCAGCGCCTCTCTTGTCCTCAGGTTGGGTGAGGGGGGTTTGCAGCTCAGTTCTATTGAAGTTGGATTTTAATACCACACACAACCTGAGGACAGGGGCGGTGCTAGATTTGCCTTTTCACAGTCTAGATAACCACTTTAAGTGTTTTAGACACATGAGTTTTATACAAACTGTGGCTCTCCAGCTGTTGCACATGTTCTGCTCCCCGCATGCCCTGACAGCCTTCCCCAACCAGAATCTCTCCATCTGCTGCAAAACTACAACCCCCAGCATGCCTCAACAGCATTACCCAACCTGAAGCTCCCAGCTAATGCAAAACTACAACCCCCAGCATGCCTCAACAGCATTACCCAACCTGAGGCTCCCAGCTAATGCAAAACTACAACTCCCAGCATGCCCCGAGAGCATGACCCAACCTGAGGCTCCCGATTGATGCAAAAGTTCAACTCCCAGCATGCCCTGCCAACAGTAGCGGATTATGATAGGTCCGTTTCGGGCGGTAGCCTGGGGCCCTGAGCTCCTGAGGGGCCCCACGGCCCCCCAAACAGCCTTATGTTTAGTCATGATTTGCATAAAAATTGCAGCTTTTTACCACAATTTTGCACAAATCAGGGCAAAACTGCAGCCAGAAGGCAATGCAGTAACATTAGAGAATATATTAAAGGACCTTACCATGTGACAATGATGCCACCACAGATCTTTACAGGCTGCATTATGGAGAAAAAAGACTTAAGTTAGTGCCGCCATAGTGGGTAGGGGGGGGGGCCCAAGCTTGGTGAACAGCCCGGGGCCCCTGCCTGCCAACCCCTTCTAACACATATCCATCCAAATATAGTAAAACTACAACTCCCAGCATGCTCCAGCAGCATTGCTCAACATGTAGCTCCCTGGCTAATGCAAAACTACAACTCCCAGCATGCCCCGGCAGCCCCTTCTAACATGTGTCTGTCCTACTATAATAAAACTACAACTCCCAGCACGCACAGAGTTGAGGTTTTGCAACATCGGAGCATGATGGGAGTGGTAGTCTTAACAGCTGGCGAGCTCCATACTAGGGGCCACAGCCCTAAACGCTCTTGTGTTGAGAGGTACGCTAGGCGTGTCACCTATCCCTAGGGGGCGCCACCTGACTTCTCCTCACTTACTCCTTCCATGTTTTCCATCCTGTTTTGCATTTCCTCTCTCTCTAAATACCAGCAATCACTCACAATCTCTTTCACCTTTATTGCCTCACATCATTACCGTTATTTCGAGGCCGCTCACAAAACCGGAGGGACCGGCGCTTCTCCTAATGAGAATCCAGCTCACACATTAGGCGGGAGCTCGCCCGCGCCTCCTATTTGTAGCTCCCTGACGTCCCCATCCACTTATTTGTCTGCAACCAAGGTATTTAATGACATCTTTATTTTTGCTTTGTGCTGTTGCATGCAAACAAACCTCCTCGCGAATCCAGCGGAGGACTCCCCAAAGACCATCTGTTTATTTGTGACTGTGTGTGTGTGAGGATCCCGAGGGGGCCCGAGACGGTAACGCTCCAATCTGGAGATCTTAAAGACGTCTTTAATAAATTATTAACCCAGGGCCGGGACAGGCGTAGAAGCTCAGCAGACAAGGTCGTCTCGCCATACTCTTCTCCTTAATTGTCGATTTTCACATTTATATTATGTGGGAGGAAAACGTTACTTTAGCTGATTTTTAACAATGTAACTCTTGTTGTTGTGATTGAGGGAGAGCGGGTTCGGCAATGTTCCGATTTTGACTTCCACCTCTGGAGAAGTTGGATGCAGCCCTAGGGCTTCAGAGGCCGGGAGACAAATGCTGACCGTTCGGGTTCAGAGAATATTGCCAAATCCGAACAGTTTGGCAACTCCGCTCAACCAAATGGAGCCACGTTATACAAGATCTGTGCTTAAACTGCACTGATGTATAAACGCTGATGTTATAGTCAATAAAAAGTATTAAAAAAAAAAAGGACAAAAACAAGACAAAAAGAAGTCTACCCATGCGCCAACATCACCACCAGCCTGATAGCCCACCTGCACTGTATAGGCCCTGTGCCAACAGAACTGCATGCCACAGTGACCCCCAACAATATTAACGCCCACTACATCTGTATAAATCTATCCCACCAAAAACAAAATTCACCAAATATTGCGCATTTTTGCATTTCATAATTTTTCCTTTTTCTTTTTGTTGTAGGGTTTGTTTGTTTTTTTCCAGTATAGACTTTTTTTTAAGTGGCATTTTTTCTGTTGCATTTTCCCCATTACAAGTCATGGGATTCACGGATTTCTCATGGAAATTGTGAATAAAACGCCACTATACATACAAAGAATAAAAAGCAACATATTTACACTTTTTTGTATTTTAAGGGGGGATTTAAGGCTTATTATCGGCGGTTTTTCCATTAAAGCTGTACGGTCATTTGTATTGAGTTTTGACCGGTTGTTCAGACACACAGGTCTAAGAGAATCCGACAACATCCAGGAAGCTTTATGGCATGTCCAGATTCGGCGGCGATGTTTCCAACAAGCACGGTCTTTATCAAGTTAAAAGCTTTGTAGTATAAATGATGATCATATTGGGTTTCTAGACTAAGGTCTTAACTTTTCTTAACTTGGTTACCATAAGGCATCTTACAATATTTGGTATAATGGAGGACACAAGACATGTACAGGGACTATTGTCAAAATTTGGACCCAACGCACCTGTGGGGAGGCAGAACGTACTCCACACCCCACTGCTCATGGAACATACACTATGTTGGGTGCAGAACGCCCCACCAAGTAAATTTCCAGTAGTGGGCGCTGTTGCATGCTTTGTACTTTTCTAGATTGTTCCTGAGCACCACAGCACTCCAGTACAATGCAGAACCTAGACACAGTATATTGCTGCCACATTGGTGGTGGTGGAGGTTATACCTGTAGTTAAAGGGTCTTATACATCCCTAGTGACTTCTAGCTAACACCTGCCCACAATGTAAATGCACAGGTAATGACTATGAGTGATGAATTATGGGCAAAAGATTACATTTTTCATCTCTGTATATGTTCATAGTTAGTAAGTATCTAGAATAAAGTGAGCTAAGCGGCTCTGGACTTCCCACCATTGAAAACGGCGAATTAAACGCCACAGAAGGTGGAACTAATGTTTATATTAAAAGTGTAAATTCAGGAGCTGCGATCCGCAACAACTCAACGAGGCGATAGAAGTCATTGTCACGTTACAGCTCACACCTTACACCTTCCGTGTTCTCTCACCTCTAGAAACAATGACCTAATACACCGCTCCAGTCTGCCTACCCAGAACACCTCCACCTCGATAAACACAGCACATAACACTAAGAGAACAAGTGAGGAGCAAATAATAACAGCACAATAAATACAATCATATAATACAACTCACATGGAAAGGAGACTCCAGACAAAGTGTATACTCTGTTCTGGCTAGTGCAGATCCTCAGGGGCGGGGCATGGCACCCAAGGTCAAGGACAAATGTCTATGCATTATATTTATTAGTCCAAAAAAGGTGTCTGGTTTTGGTAAAAGGGACGTTGCTTAAAAGGATTTTTTTTTATTTTTATTTACTGGTTTATCAATATGCAAATAAGGCTGCTCGGTACTTGGTTCAGCAAAGAGCTTCCCACCAACTCCTCTTACTATGCCCCTAATAAATACTGAGGCCATTGGTACACTCAAGTGTGCAGTACAACCACTGTTGCACCAAACAGCCTAATTTACATGGTTAGCTCCTCAAGGAAAGTTGTGTTGAGCTGAATCAGCTCGGCATCGCTGTCTCTCCTACTGAGATTGCACGTCTCCTGGGACAAAACAAGTCGGCGGGAGATGTGTGTGACCTCAGAGGGAGACAGACGGCAACTAAAGTATACTTACCACTCCCCAAGGTCCCCCCTCCCCAAGTGCATTAAAGTCCGGCCATCGGTGGACTGGGAATGTAGGCAAGAAGCTGTCAATATTACAGGGAGAGAAAGGGGCCAAACTACAAAAGTAAGCAATTTTGCTGATGAAAAGCATTGAAGAAAGTTTGAGAGATGGGAATACCCCTTTAAGCCAACTAATAGAGTAGACTTTTGTATAACATGCACTTATATTTCCACATTATAAACTGATTTACAGTGTAAGCGTCCAGACAGGATCCATTAGAACGATTACGGAGAGTGGAGGATCTCACGGAGCAGGTGATTAAATAACAAAGTCCCTAATCCTGTTAGGAAGCTCGGCGAGGGGGCAGCCAGTGATGGGCAGAGCGTCCGGCAGCGCCAGCAGCAGAGAAAATTCTCACCCGCTCTTCAATCTGTACAAGGCGTAAAATAAGCACGGCCTATCGGGTTAGAGCATCAGAAGAAGTTCACCCAAGATTAGATTATCTCCACACCGTCCAAACGTGAAGTAACAAAAATTGATATAGTTAAGAGTCCTGGGCGCGTTATGGAAGATATGGCTGACGAAGGTGGGAAAAAAAATGCTGATACATCAGAAAACTGGGCCCAGAAATCATTCATGCAGGAAGCGCTTTATGCGCCATTTTAGTTATTTTATAATTGTTATTTTTTTTGTATACTTTGCTTTACAGATTGAATTACATGCATTATCTCCACCCTCCCTCATGTGTTATCTTTGAACACAAGAATCTGGGCAAAACTGGCAAGAATGGGTATGGGTCGCCTGGACCCGAACTCTCGCCATCTGATTACCGGTGGCTGAAGAAGTTGGATGCAGCCCTAAGGCTGTCACACATGGATACAACCATAGGTCTTAGGCTGTATCCATGTTTTCCAGACTCCCTAGGGCTGCGTCAAACTTCTTCAGCCACCAGTAATTAAATCAACAAACCTGAGCATGCTTGAGATTCGCTCATCTCTAGTACGGGGCAATTTTTTCTTTTGTTTTTTTATATATTAGACTTATTTCTTGTCCTTCAATAGTTTTCAGTCATCTAATGCTGAGAAGCAAAGATGTACATATATGTTTTGGGCCATTACACATACCATAAAGGCAGGACATACAGCAGCTATAGGTTCCTCGGGGGAGGGGCTTAATCCTGACAACCCACTGTGCTATTGGGTGGGTAATCCTGTGCAGGACTCTCTGGACGAAGTGCAACAGAAATCACTCAGAGAGCAAAGCAAACAATAACCCTTTAAGGACTGATCTGTCACCACAGTGCCCCCCCCCCCCCCCCCATCTACAGAACTAGTGAGCCCTTGAACTGAAAACCTCTGAAATAAAGCGGAGTCTTTGTTCTGTAGCAACTAAATAAGTTGTGTGTGTTGTAACCCGGTGATGCATCTCATCAGTTCATCGCTTTGTGCCAGTGCTCCTGTGTGATGCCACATCCTGGGCACATCTGGCAGCCTACCATAGTATCCTGCTTTGTCGTACAATAAAGCACAGCAATAGAACTAAATCAAGCTGAAATGAGCCCAGAACAAGCCCAAGACCTATAATCCAGCCGACAAGTCCTCAGCCAAACAACCCTTTGTGTCTCTAGATTATTCATCATTACATTAGATGAGTCCTGATGTGTTCAGTTTTTATTTATATTTTTGCTTTTTTTTTGTTATTCTTAATACTTTTCTATTATTTTTTGATGGTGTTTGTTCTGCAATATTTATGTATTGCAGTGTGCTGTCATTTATCCAATCTCCTATTATATACAGACTCTAAATGGCAGGTCTGGAAAGAGGGGCTTCATTGGACCCCAGGTGGCCATGTCAGTTGGGTGACAGATAGGGCCCCTTCTTTGCTATTAACTGTGGTATCTAAGTAGTTTAAGTTATTCCTTTCCAATTCTGACCACTTTCTGAGGGTGTCACCTGTAGTTAAAAGGGTATTTCTGTCTTGGCATTCATGGCAAATTGGTAGGATATGCCATATGTATCTAAAAGATGCAGCACCCACCTCTGAGACCCACAACTATACTTAGATTGAGGTCCCCCAAATGACCCCTTCTGGCCCAATTAAGGGGGTTAGAAAGCCAAAAACAGATAAGCAGGCAATAGTACACATTTTGCATAACTCCCATTGTATTGGATGATCACCGAGAAGTGTTGGCGTTCCTTCCCCGAGGAGATGAGTCTAAGGAGATCCCAGTTTTCCCCAGTGGCAGGATGGACTTCACTATGGGGAACTTCCAGGTAGCTATCCTCAGAGAAGGATCTCGGTGATCACCGACTGAAGAACTAAGGGAGTGCTGGAGTCCGAGAATAGGTACACTTCCTTTTTGGTAGAAGCGCAGGATGGCTTCCTGATCTCCTCCAACAGCCACAAGGGGGTGCGTGATGTTAGGATAGGTCCAGGTCCAAAAGAGACGGGACCCACATCTATCAGACATTAATGGCATATTTTATTGATACATCATAAATGTTGAGGTGGGAGCTCCACTTTAAAACCTGGCATCTACCATGTATGAAGGGTGCGCAGGTGCTAGGTCAATGGTTGACAATTAAAAAGGAAGGTTGTAAGAAGACCCCAGAATTATACATGATACATAGTAATGCCCCGACAGGTTACGCCTGAGAATATTCAGCCAGCCTGGAAAATGGAACATTACGGTACCTGGCAGCCCCAGGATTGTCTGAGTTTTACTTTTTGCATGAAGACACATGATATATTGGAGAACTTCATCACAGTTATTCATAATTATTAACCACTACACCCGAGGCAACTTAATCAATAGACGTTAGTAAATTACAGCACTTGTGAGCCAGGAAAAATGGAACGTGCCGTGTGTGCTGAGAGCATCCTGTACCCGAGCCTGGGAGAGGAATCAGCTGGCGTGCGCTCAGCGCTGGGTTGTCAGCCATTCAGGGATTGAGCAAGAAGGAGCGACTCTATGCTGACTTGGCAGTTTCTGACACAATGGGCGAACGCACAGGCAATGAATGGGACTGTCAGTAGATGACAATCATACAGCGCCATAATGGAGGACCCAAATAACAAATCTAATTTTAGAAGCTCATCGATTGCTTTAGATTGTTAAAAGGGTTATTAACCATGGCAGAAACCAATGAAGAGTTAATCATAGAGCATGGCGTTATTGGTAGGGAGACAAAAAAAGAAAAAATTGCTTTTCTTTTAAATCCCTGGAACGTAGGGCGGATTCTTATAAGTATTTGTTATGGTGGGTCACAACGCTCCTGGCCGCAGATTTCCGGTCTTAAAAGTATCTTCTGATCATAATAATCAGAGTAATTGTAACGATGGTCAAGAGATGTGAAAAAGATCATTCTAAACCAAAAACCTGCATGAGACTCTCTCAGCCGGGCTGGATCTTTAGAATGTGACGTCCGATACCCAGCATGTGTCTCCATAGTAATTACGAGAGTATAATCACTGGCCCATCAGATACATTGCCGCGCGGTCCCAAGAGATTGATGTCCCATGCAAATAAGGCCAGTAGAGAGGAAAACATCTCGCTGCGAGCACCAGGATAAATTACAGTGTTGTAAATCAGTCCACCTGCTGTCTCCGAGTGTATTACTTCAAGCCAGTGGTGGATAATATTACGTGCCATGCTCCGGAGTTACCAAGGGGAACATTGTGGGGAATATTACACTTTAGGAAGGTGGAAAAAAACATTTGTTTTCCTGTAGATATCAGTCGGGGCTGCTATGCAAAATGTGAGAAGGATTTCTTCCCATAGTATGAGGGTAAGGGGAGGCAGGCTAAGAACTTGTAAATGTGGTCATAGTATGGGTCTATTGAAGGGGATATAAACTATATGGAAGTATCCAATGCTATTAGGGAACAATACGGTGGATCTAAGTAACGTAGTAAGTGACTTGTTGGGCCTTCACCCATGTACAAGATCCCTTTATGTGACTGTTCCCTTTTAAGCACTGTGTTTCTGTCAGGTTAAACATTCCATGAGGCTTAAATCCTTTATATTTCTCTATAGTCATTGGGGCTTGTGCTTTTTTTACATGGAAGACCAAAGAGAATGGTTTCTGCCATGCCTCATCTTCCAACAATGGTTCACACCTGGTTTTTGTTCTCCGGTTTAATCCTCAATCTATTCTCAACATTGTAGAATATTATACTATGGGTACCTGTGGTTCTGCTCTTGGCCAGACACTTGGTTCTCCTCAGGACTACCCTCTAATTTAATTTTCTGGTCTATCGAAAACTGACCATAGTACTAATGTCGCTAATCTGGTTATTTCTGGAGCTCCCATCGGAGAGTCCTCTTGCCGTAACTACTGTAGCTTCCAGTGGGGGTGACCCTACATCCACTCCTTTGATATGTGACAGTAACAGTATCAGTAGTCCATAGATACCAGCAGCACTGTTTCATCGATAGCTATGCCTATGGACATTTCTGACTAAGCTCCCTCAGTGTCTTCTGGCTTGTCTCTACAGCTCTTTTAGTGATGACCTTTGGCTCTATTCAAGACTCCTATCTGGTCCTATCTGACCACTCTCTTTGTGATAATTAGTGCTGAGCAGAGGGGCCAAAATGTTCTCCTAACACTAACGCTACACTGCTGGCTGCTGATCGTTTAGTGCCATTAGACAGAAATGTAGCCAATCTGTGACTATTCTGGAACTATTCTGGTCTTGGGACCCTCTTGCAGCAAAGTCCATACCACCATGTAAGAGTACTAGGATCCCTGTGACTCTGCAACCCATTTTAGACAACACCAAATGGATTAGGATTTGGATAGGGACCATAACCCTCAATAGTCGCCTAAACTCCAGAAATCCAGCAGCACTGAATTTTGGAAGAAATCAGATGTAAACCACAATATGGTGGACACTAATACCAAGAGCCAAGATCAATAGTAATCTGTAGTCATTGCCATACGATTCAACGTGTCAGTATCGTGTCTACCGCTTCCCAACCGGCTGCTGCTTCCGAATAGAAAATGTATTTAAAATCTGAAGGTCCAGAAATAACATTTTTTTTTTATGCACATGACTCAACAGGTTCCTAGCTTGGTGCTTCCATTATCATTGCCTTGCCTATTCTACAATGGGTTGAGGTAGAGATCGGCCTCGACAATAGACACAATTAAAATTGTGGACTAAGTAATGAGGGCTGAGAATTCTCCAGGGTTCTTAAGACTCCCCGGAGAGCTTAATAGATGACCCAAAAGAGACCTCACAGTCCTGTCATATAGTCATAATGATTCTCGCTGAGCATTCACATGGATGGACCATTAGTGGTTATCTGTTGTACTTAAAAGTTTCAGCTACCCTGGTGCTAATAGGGGCAGGATCTTTTACAATTCTTGATAAGTGATAAAACTTTTTTTCTTGTCACTCTATAACACTGATTCTAGATGATAAACACTACAGGCGATGGTCTATATTAAGCCACCAAGTCCTCCTGGGGGTGGCAGTAGAGAGCCAAGTTTTTCCTTCTAGAAGAGAGCTAATTTGCATACTTTTCCCAAGGAGCATTGCATGGCTTAAAAGGCTCCTTACACCTGCTCGGTGATCTCCTCAAGAAGTTACTCCCTTACATATCGAAGGTCAATAAATTGGGAAAAGTCTTGCAGCTAAAATGGAGAAAATGCAATAACCACAATGTTAATGTATAAGCTATGGCCCCTTGTGCCTGTTAATAAAGCAGCACAATGTCCTCTGCAGATGAGGGGAGAAAGGAACTAAATCTGAACCGGTCAGTATTATTAGTGCACATAGAGCAGTATAGGAATGGCATCCTAATGGACCGTTACGTAGTTCTTGTGTTAAGAAAGCTGTCTATTAGTGATGAGCGAATAGTGAGATATTCGAATATTCGATATTCGTACGAATATCCCGCGAATATTCGAATTTTCGATCGAATATTCGATCCCATTAAAGTCTATAGGAACAAGTATTTGATTAGTGAAAAACATCTATTTGACCATTTGGAGGGTAAAACCGGAAGCTGGGGGATTTGAACGCATATCGAATATTTCTCAAATATTCGCGGGATATTCGTAGGAATATCTGTCACTACTGTCTATACAAGTCTCTATGCCTGTTTGTCAGTCTCCACAATGAGACACATTACTCCCTCAGACCCTAGTGAAAGGCCTCTCATCCAGCTAACAAGCACCCTGCTCTGTACGTAGGAGGAGCAAGAACCCAAAAAGAGATGTCTATGGATTGGTCCTCTTCCTTCTGGAGGAGATTCTACTTTGGTTCATAATCCCTCATTGGGTTTCAAGGCTCCTCCATTGACTTATAGCTGTCTCCTCCAATCTGGGGCTCTCAAGCTGTTACAACAGAGGTAGAGCCACAGGTTGGAAAATACTGAATTACAAGGTGATGTAATTACAAGGCTAGAGAGTAACCCATCTAGAGGCAAACTATTTTACATATCTAAGATTATCAAAGACTATATTGCATGCCTGTTCTTCTGAATTCTACGGAAGACCAGGATGGGTCAAATGGGCTCTTATGTATCCAGGTGATTTAACAGGCCTCCTTTATATTGGACCAGACTGGTGGAGTAGTTGGGAAACCTCCAAACTCTCAAAACAGTCAATAAATTCACCCGTTCAGTAGTTTTCCAAGAATCTGAATCCACAGCAGAAGGTAGATGGCACCGCCGGCCACATCAAGCTTTGGCAAGTGGTTACAGCAACAGATTACAGTTAGGTCACACATAACAGTAAAGGGGTGCTCAGTCAATGCAAGCACATGTAGAATGTTCACCAAAAGAGACAAAGCGACGGTACTCACTAAATCCTTTTGTTGGATGCTTTATTAAGGCATAATAGCAGGGCTAAAAAAAAAAAAAAATTGTTACAAAGCGTTCCGGAAGAAGCGCTGTGACGTAAAATGGCTGTCGCTTGCCGTTTGTAACGCTTGTTTTTAGCCCTGCTGTGATGCCTTCATAAAGCATCTAAGCAAAGGATTTGGTGAGTGCCGTCACTTTGTCTCTTTTGGTGACGTTTTCCAAGAACGATGTCTTATATCTTGTCTGCAATCTGCAAAACATTTATCCGTAATTTTTTTTAAATTTTTTTTTGAATTTTGCGGATCACCATTAATGGACAAACTTAAAGAACGTGTGAATGTAGCCTAACAGGGTGTCCAGAAGGTGCATTATCTATTCTTATAATGATGGTATTCAACCGTTTTTTGGCTGGATCTTTGGGCTACACATTAATACGGTGAACACTGAGTATTCGCTCCTGTGTGCAACGTAGAATGATAATAAGGAATAGTACCATAGTTTACGTCCGGCTGATGACAACCATGTACCAGTCTGCGTCTTGGTATATTTAGCTTCATTGCGACACAGATTCCTTCGAGAAAACCAACAGGGAAGGAAGACAGACTTCATGCAATGCTCCCTGGGACAAAGACATGCAACTCCATCTCCTCCGAAGACGCAGCTATTTGCAAACCTCAGTACATTGATGTAAGCCAAGCCAAACAGAAAAGCAGCCGAATCTACAATAGCTTAAATAATAAATGTTTCCCATAATCTTTTTTTTCCTCTGTTCATTTTGAAGATGTTGAGTCCGGGCAGTGTGAACGGAGAAGCAGAAAAATGAGAAGACTTCAGCAGAATGCCAGAGGGCAGTGGAGCTTCCTGTGCGCCATTCTCTGGCACCACCGTATTACAAACATGCTCTTTCTTACAATTCAGCCGGGGAATGCAGTTCTTATCCGTAAAGTGTAAGCATTATCAAAAGTGACATGGAAAAATTTTAAAGATTTATGTGTCTTTTGTTGTTTCCGAAAGGCAGACGCTGTAGAGATGACAGATCAGATTCACCCGAGCCTTGTTTCAGCCACCACAACTAATCCACAGGTAATCTCACCAGAAGCCACGCTCCAAACACAAAGAGCCAACAATTCCACATCCGCCTCTTTATCTTGCTATACAGTAATTGTCTTTTTTCTGTGTTATCGGGACGTGTATTAACTTTGTACTTTAAGTAAAAAAAAAAAAAAAAAAAAAAAAGGGATTTGTAGACTACTGAGGGGAGACTGTCCAAAAAAAAATTATTTATATATTTATAAAGTGTTCTAGCAGGATGAACTGTGGCTGCTCCTGGTGGGACTAATATTCCGAGGCCAGGAACAGATGTACATTCTACCGTAGCTTTTTGACAGGAACCATAGCTTTCTATGTTGCATCATTTTTTTTTTCCAACAAAGTGGTTGACAACTCTGCTGGACCCAACAGACCTCATTATAAGTCGGCAAATTCATCCGGCAGCATTGGTGTCTATTTTGTTATGGATCTGGCGGAGCCTTGTGATCCTATACTAAATAGAGTGCAGAGAGGTTACAAAGAACATTTATGAAAGCCCCACCCAAGGCATACGCCAGGGAGAAGGTAGAGAGTTGCCCCTCTTCCCTGGCGTGCGACTGCTGTATACCCTGCTCGCCTACGAGGCGGACAGGCAGGGGTGGCGGCATGGCCTCCTCCCATGCCTTATTTATCATAATTTAAGCCTTCGAGCAGGTATAAATCACAATCCAAATCTACACCTTAGATTCGATATATCGGGAACAGGATCGGGCGCACACCTCTTCATGAATCTGGTTGTGGAGAAGGGGGCAGAGCCTAATTTGAGTCCTAAATATGGAGTATTCCAGTCTTAATAAATCCCCCCCTTTGTGCTCAAGTATGCAAAAAAAGAGCCCATGGAGCCTCTCTGTTTCCCATACAATGGATAATCCCTACCATTTAGAAGGGACTTTGAGCACAAAGTGGAGAGCCCCTTTAAGCAACCTCACCATTTACAATATAGTTCTTGGTTCTTTCTAAATGACAAATCATCAATAGATCTCCTGTGAGTATCTAATAAAAGATATTATGAGGCAGCTAAGAAACTAGACACCTTAATGCTTAAAGGGAATCTGTGGAAGTCACTTGCCAAACTGCTGACACTTTTAGATGCTGTTAGGACAAGGAGACACATGGGACCTTTCGTTCCACATATCTGTCTGTGCTTCCAAAACTCACTTCTATTATTCAGTGCAAATTGTGTGTGTATGTGTGTGGAATAGGGGGGTGCTGGGCAAAAGAGGTGTTGTCAAGTTCCTGAAGTACTAAGGGCTGTAACGCCTCCTTGCTCCCCCTCCAATCCCTGTCCCTGCTTGATTGACAGTCAAATAAAAGCAAGTATATAGATAGGAGGGGGAGGGAGGAGATGTTAAAACTTGCAAAAACCTCTCTGACACTTTGCACTGGAGAACAAAAGCATTTATCTATGTTATCGAAGCACAGATGGAAATATGGAAGGTTTCAGGTGTCTCATTGACCTAATAGCTATCTAACCAGATTGGATAAGACCCAACACATTGGTAAAGACTACGGTTAGGCGGAGAAAGAGGAAGGAGATGAGCAGAAACAAGGTGGAGACAATTATAGAGATCATTCAGGACTGTGTAGAAACCATATTGATAGGGTCCACATTGACACTGATAATAATAATAATAATAATAATAATAATAATAATAATAATAATAATAATAATAATAATAATAATAATAATAATAATAATAATAATAATAATAATAATAATAATAATAATGGACACTATATATAGCTCTATATTATTTATTTGTTTCCCCAGAATGTTCATGAGTCTTTAGTCTTCCCGGCATTGTGTTCCTTCTCTCTCTCTATCGTGGGCTCCATCTATTATGTTGCTGCTCATCTTCCTCTTTTCTGTTTGACTCTTCCAGGCAGAATAGCTTCCATTCCTGATGGGTATTATCAACAGGGCCAATGAGAAGACGTGAAGTGCGCGCTACATAAATGATAGGAAATATACAATAAACCGAGAAGGAGTCAATGGTCGTGGTTAGCAGATGAAATTACACTCTTATTTGTTCGATTCGAGCGGCTGGTGGAGCACGGTGAGGTCTTTTGTAACAAAGGTTCATCTCCCATTGCTGTAATGACACTCAAGTTCTTAGAAATGAGGGAACCATAAAGAAACGTAATAAGTAGAAGAAACATAATAAGGACGAATGCAGAAATTACTCCTATGTAATTAGAAATTGACATTGTAGCGTATCATGTAATACTGCCGCACAATAATGGTAACTGTGTACACTTGGATGGATTCCCATCACTTGTCGTAGCCACATGATATTGATTTCCCTCACAGTAGAGACAACTATTTATAAAAATGTACGGTATTCATGAGTCGATTGACAAAACAGTCCACCTACGAGCTATACAGATGGCTTCGCCTGTTCACCGACATAATTCAATAATTAAAGCTATTAGAGTGGAGTTATTTAAAATGTTACAAAAACATGGTTAACATTCTAGATAGATCAAAACACGGTAAATAATACCAAGCCGCACTGGAAATGCTGGGATAATCTCCAGTCAGTGCGCTATTACAATAGATAAACTGGGATTTTCTTATCCAAGAATCTGCGGGGGCGGGGCATGACAAAGGAAACATTCCTTCCTAACAGGTCCTTCACTAGTTTGCCCTTGAGTCTCCTTCAACTTTATACAAAGTTTATAATCTGTTGTAAGTGCAAACCCTAAATGTGTGGATTATAATTATTTTTGTAAAACGCTAAAGAAGTTGACCAGGGAAAATTAAAGGGGTTATCCGGCGCTACAAAAACATGGCCACTTTCTTCCAGAGACAGACCCACTCTTGTATCCAGCTTGGGAGGGGTTTTGCTGCTCAGCTCCATTGAAGTGACTTGAGCTTAATTGCAAACTGCGCCTGAACTGGAGACAAGAGTAGTGCTGTCTCTGAAATAAAGTGGCCATGTTTTTGTAGCACTGGATAACCCCTTTAACTTGTCAAAAAGCCACAGAATGGAGGACAAGTAAGAAATTGCTGAACTCCATATCAGGCCCAAAATTCTTTGTTTTGAATAGAGCAGCAGGTACGGCTCATGACCCGCAGCTCTATATATTCCTATGGAGCCACCAGAAAGAGCAGAGAAAGCAGGAAAATGCTTACTCGGCTCTTTCCAGCAGCTCCATAGGAATAAGCAGAGTTCTACTCAAAACAAAGAAGCCAGGGGCCCAATGTGGAGATCGGCAGGGGTACGGAGGACGGACCCCTCCCTCCCCCCAATCGCTTACTTGTCCTGTGGATAGGGGACAAGTTAATTTTCCCTGGACCACCTCTTTAACTTTACGCTCCACCCATGTAGATCATATTCTAGAAAAATCACAATGTATCAATTTCTCAGGTATCTTTGAATTACTGCAATGACAAATTGTCAAACTTCAGCCACAACAGATACACTGTGATTTCCTGGTACAGGTTTTGCAGGAGTAGAACATGACTAATTCAATGGGTACAAAGAAAATCATGCTTCGCTTCCTTCATGTTTTCCTTCTGTTAAAGATATAGGAGTTTTGGTGAATTATTCCAGGGAAAAGAGATGCTTGACCTGAAGGAGCAGATCATCATTCTCTATATGTAACCCTTTAAATGTTATGCTCCACCCGACGGATTATCTACTAGAAAAATCACATTGCATCCCTTTTGTATGGAGCTTATTTGCTAAATATTCTATGATTTTTTTAAGTGCAGGATCTGCAGGGGAGGGGCATAACAAATTCAAAGTTTTACAACAATAATAGAAATGTGGTCTCTTCTCTCCGTTTTTTACCAGTATTTTCTGGTGTGTTTTCTAAGACCTTCTTCACCTTTCTCAACAGATTAGAAACATAAGAGCAGGTGGAAATATTAAGCTTGGTGTGTCAAGTAGAGAAATGACTCAAACCTGGATGCAACTACATCATCTGCCCCTCCTACAGTCACACCTCAGCTTTAAGGCGACCGGGCTTAGTTCAAGTTACAAACACATTTTCCACCCAACGTGCAGTTCTACTTAAAGGAGAAGTCTGGGCATTTTGAAAAGCAGTCATCTGGCAGGGGGTAATTTGATCAGGAGTATGAGCTTACCTCTCAATGTGGTCACGGTGAGTGGCAGGACTGGCCTAGGGACCCCTGCCAGAAATCATTTCTCTCCCCTAGCTGTGGTGACGTCATGGCTTGGAGAAAAGGCTTGTCCCTTTTGATGGTCTAGCCGCTCAGCCAATCAGTGACTGGAGTGGCATCCCGCCTCAGTCACAGACTGGCTGAGTGGCCAGTCCATCAGCCGGGTCATGATGTGTACAGCCCGGAGATCCTAGAGTCCGGCGGGGGTCCTGTGACCATTTCCGCCCCTCACCATGGGTAAGGGCACAGGTAAGTTCCTACTCCTGATCAAATTCCCCCCTGACCCTGTCAGCTGTCGGATTTTTAAAATGCATCGGCTTTTCCTTTAAGTCTGCAATAATTGATTTAATGGTGACTGACGTGGGACACCAATGCAGTCACTGATAGGCAGAGCAGGTTCTCCCCCCCCCCCCCCCCGGGTCATGCTTTACCAGGAAGCTACAAGAGAATGATCAATGTCGGTGAGCTTGTTGACTGCGGAGGCACAGGGATCGGTAAGTATACATTTGTTATGTTCCCCACACCATATTAAGAGTTCTCCCTTAAATATGACAATAATTGCTGACCCCAGATCAGTTGTCAAAGCAGGACTTTGTGAATACAAATATTGTGCGCCATAGCGACTGGACCAATTGTGCCCCCCATCTAGTGCTGTCAGACCACAACCCACCCAATAAAATATTCAGAGCCCGGCTTCCCTCACCCGGTAAGTAATTAACTCCCAATGTCACCATTGCATTTCCACTTTACAGAGGCGGCGGGGATGGCCGCTTTCCTCTCCACGCTTTGAAGACGCCTCCAGCGCTGCCTCAAAAAAAAAAAATATATATATATATTTGGTTTAAAATGAAAAACAACTTGAACCGTTCAAAAAGTGAATGATAAAACTCACCAAACATTTCTATAAAGTGGAGAAAATAGATATCTCTGCTGCGAAGATGAAAGTTATCATTCATCCGAGACGGCCACTGATCCTTAACCAAACGGCAATTAACAGCAAATAAATGGCGGAATTGGAGTCTGTTTTGTGGTTTTACAGGTGTGCAATGTGAGTAACACAGGTGTAGCAGAGCCGAGTGTGCCAACTGGCATAAAGTTGGCATAGTCAATGTCGATTGGCATAGAGTTTCCTTAGTCTTAAAGGAGACCTGTCACCACTCCTGACCTGTCTGTTATAGTCAATCTTTGTATTTCCCATGAAATAACAAGTCGGATCACCTCTACCTATAGCTTAGTGATGGGCATTTCTTCTGGTATTCTTACTAGAAATGTAAGGGCCGTATTAATAGGGCCCCTAGACTCAATAACAAACTGGGTGTTTCCAGTTGGGGGGGGGGGGGATGTCTCTACACAGTCTGACACTGCCAGTTCTGATTGGATAGTTTCAGACAATAACCAACTGGGTGTTACCAATTAGAGGCATCTAATCAGAGATTAGACTGTGAAAAGACATGCCCCCCCCCCAAATGGAAACACCCAGTTGGTTATAGAGTCCGACATTTCAAGGAGAAATAACAGAAGAACGGCACATCATAGAGCTGTATATATTTATTTTTATTATTATTATTATTTCTTCTACTTATAATTTTTTTCAGTTTGATGTTCAAACAGGAAAATAATTGATTGTAAAGTTCTATATAGAATAAGGAGTTGTCCGGCGACTATTGATGTGTGCGACACTACACAAGTATGTAGAGAGCAGAAATGGGATGTAGAGACAGAATGAGTCGCTCGCTTGAGACTGCAGTGTTTTCATGTGTTCTCACCCCTGGAGGATGCAGCTTAACTTGCGCTGTCAAACCGTCTCCTCCAAGACTGGCGCTCTGCGCTCTAATTCCCAGCTCGCACCGAACAAACAACATGAGGGTGCAGAGCGAGAAGGGAAAAACAATGGCTTGTAATCAAAGACATATGGCTGACTTAATCTGCCTGACAGGTCCTCAAAAACCTCAAAGTGCGCTCAGAGCGACACAGAAGAAAAGTCACAGCAGCTTAAAGAGGGAAAAAATACATCAATATAATTATAAAAATAATAGTAGTGGGTGAAAAAGAAAGGAGAAAGAGAATGGAAGGAAGGAAGGGGAGAAAAGGAAGGAAGGAGGGAAGGAGGGGGAGAAAAGGAGGGAAGAGAGGCCAGCAAAAAGGAAGGAAGGAGGTAAAGAAGGAAGGAAAGAAAGAAGGAAGGGAGTAAGGGAAGGAAGGGAGTAAGGGAAGGAGGGAAAGGAGGAAGGGAGGGAGGACGGAAGGAAGGAAAGAAAGAAGGGAGGAAGGAAGGATGGAAGCGAGGAAGGAAGGGAGGAAGGGAGGGAGGAAGGATGGATGGATGGAAGCGAGAAGGGGAAGTGAGAGAGTAAGGAAGGAAGGAAGGGAGGAAAGAAGGGAGGAAGGAAGGGAGGAGGGAGGGAGGGGGGAAGGAAGGAAGGAAGGAAGGAAGGAAAGGAAAGGAAAGGAAAGGAAAGGAAAGGAAAGGAAAGGAAAGGAAAGGAAAGGAAAGGAAAGGAAAGGAAAGGAAAGGAAAGGAAAGGAAAGGAAAGGAAAGGAAAGGAAAGGAAAGGAAAGGAAAGGAAAGGAAAGGAAAGGAAAGGAGGGAGGGAGGGAGGGAGGGAGGGAGGGAGGGAGGGAGGAAGGAAGGAAGGAAGGAAGGAAGGAAGGAAGGAAGGAAGGAAGGAAGGAAGGAAAGAAAGAAAGAAAGAAAGAAAGAAAGAAAGAAAGAAAGAAAGAAAGAAAGAAAGAAAGAAAGAAGGGAGGGAAGGAAGGAAGGAAGGAAGGAAGGAAGGAAGGAAGGAAGGAAGGAAGGAAGAAAAGGAAGGAAGGAAGGGAATGGAAGGGAAAGGAAGGAAGGGAGAGAAGGAAGGAAGGAAGGAAGGAAGGAAGGAAGGAAGGAAAGAAAGAAAGAAAGAAAGAAAGAAAGGAGGGAGGGAGGGAGGGAGGGAGGGAAGGGAAGGAAAGGAAGGGAAATTACCCATAATGTTACAAATCATGATAACATGATTACCATCTGCCCCCACTTCTTGTAGGACTGTATTCACACATGCCTTATATTCCAGAGCTGTCCCACATGGGAATGTCTGTTGTAATAAGCTGGATTGGTCACACCTAGTGTCCCATCCAGTGCTGCATAGGCTGAAACGGTGCTGAACTTCTGGATGATCCAGAATAATTTCATCCACCATGTTTCATTCAGCAGGCAGCACACCACATCCCCTTATCAATGTGAACCGGAAGTAACATTGAACGCGTTGGCAGAAGAGAGAAGGGAAGGTGACGGCAGGCTAGATACAGGAGGCTCAGGATACATGAGATTTACTTCTAAAAATACATATGAAAAAGATAAAGTCAGCAAGAAGTCATAATAAAGTGTAATGAATGAACATAAGGAAAGTACAAGTACAGGAGCCACATACAGAAGGGCCCGAGATTACTGATCAGATAGATTGGAAAAGTTACTCCAATCTTTAGTCATTAATGATGGTTATAAGGCTGGAAATGACATATATGTGGGGACAGCAGGATCAGACGGCTGGGCCCCCCACAATGGTGCAGCAGAGGTGACCTATACCACCAGTGTTCCACAAGATTTGCGCGGCGCTGCAGGCTCTGCTATTATATTTCTTACCTTTCAAAGCAAGTGCTGGGATAATGAATTTTTTGGGTCTGTGATACCCGACACCAAGTGTTCAGGGACTTTCTTTAGGAAATCCGGTGTCTGCCAAGTCAACGTGGGGTCCTATAATAACATCATCTCTAAAGATTGAGGCCAATTATCAACCTTCTGACTTTTTTTCTACAAGATTAGAAACTTAAAGGGGTAGTTCATAATGTTTTTTGTTTTTTTTTAGTTTTTTTAGTTTTTTTTTTAAATGAACTGGTGCCAAAAAGTGCCAGAGATTTGGAATTTACTTCTATTTAAAAAGGAAAAGAAAAAAAAAAGCTTCAGTCTTCCAGTATTTATCAGCTGTTGTATGTCCTGCAGGAAGTGGTGTATTCTCTCCAGTGTGACACAGTGCTCTCTGCTGCCACCTCTGTCCATGTCAGGAACTGTCCAGAGCAGCAGCAAATCCCTATAGAAAACCTCTCCTGCTCTGGACAGTTCCTGACATGGACAGAGGTGGCAGCAGAGAGCACTGTGTCAGAGTGGAAAGCATACACCACTTCCTTCAGGACATACAGCAGATGTTAAAAGGGGTACTCCGACCTGGGGGTATTTTTAAGTTATGGCCGGGGAGGGGGTGGTTAGACGTCACCTCTATAGAACTCTCCATCCTCTACACCTGCACTCCAGGTCCAGCCATCAACACCAACCTCCAGGTAGGAAATTTTTTTGTGGCCAAAAACTTTTTAAACAGTTGCAATTATGTTCACTTAACACCTTACTTCTGCTAACCCCCAACCATCAGGCAGGCAGAAACACTGGTTAGAAAAGCTCAAATGTCTCCAAAAATGGTGCAAATTAGAGTTAAAGTGACACTTTCCCCAGGTCTCCCCCCCTCTCTCATTCACTGCTCATTATCAGGAAATCACGTCTTGTTTACATCAGACATGCCCGGTCTGTTCTATGTAAAGGGGAGGGGGGAGGGGGAGGGAGGAGGGAGATTAGTCGCCAGCAGGGAGCAGAGAACAAAGGATTACACAGTGGGACCTGTGTGAAAGCCCCTGTTCAGAGGTCAGTGCTGACTTCAGAGGAGATAGCATGCTGATGTAGCTGTAACTCTTTGTTGTCCTGTTTTGGTGCCTCATCTTCCTCAACACCTCCCCTCTCCATAACAGAACCATGAAGACAGGGGGAGAGCTTCAAACTGCTTTTTCATGGTAAATATTCATTTTTCGGCTAATAAACCCAACTGCAAAGTTTCTTAAAATCGCCTGTGCTATTGATTTCTGCAAAAATAATTTAGTAGTACATGAGCATGCTCGAGACTGATCGTTTGGCATTTGATTACCGGTGACTGAAAAACATGGATGCAACCCTGGGGAGTCCTATAAAACATGAATACAACCATAGGCTTTATCCATGTTTTTCCAGGACTCCCTAGGGCTGCATCCAACTTCATCAGCCACCCGTATTCAAATGCCAAACGATCGGTCTCGAGCATTCTCCAGTACTGCTCAACTCCGGGGAGTCCAGGTAGGCATGAGCAAATGGTGCAAAATCCTGCAAAATACAGGTGCAAGAACAATGATAAATTCCCTCCAGAAACCTCACTCGCAGCTAGAGACAGCTCTGGACCCCGCCAATAAATAATCCAATAAGTCAGCAGATTTTTTTTATTTTTTATTTTTTTGGAGTCACCACAAAAAGATTTCATCAATCATGATGGCGGCTCTGCGGTTACTATATATAGAAGCCGAGGATCGAGGGGTCAAATGCATCTTACAGAGCTGTTAACATAGAACATCCTAAGACGTAAGGTGCAACAGTCTGCAACAGCAAAATGTCCTTGTATACGGAAGGTATGAAGAACTGCAGAGGAGCTGGCATCCTGTAGAGCGGCCATTGTTTGTGCATCTCCCTGGATAGAGCCGGCTGTTCGCTCCATATGCTTATTGTACCATTCATGTCCCACAGGTCACATCAGACAGTCACTTCTGTATGATCGCCGCACTTACCCTGCCCTGTTACATATGAATGAAGAACATATGAATTGCAAAGCAGAAGAGGCAGAAATTCTCCATGCCACCAGGTGCCGACAAATTTTCCCTGTGTCAGAAAGTTCAAGTGATTTCAGACAGGTGTCTGTCAAGAGGCAGAGAAGGAGAAGAATTTCCTTAAAGGCGCAAACGCAGCAAATCATCAATGTCACACGGTCATGTTTATTGGAAGATCTCAGTGGGTGCTACAATAGAAACAGCGCAAGATTGCAGCCTTCGACTTTACCAATTTCATGCACGGCAGAATTCCCTGGGGGGCTTTTATGTTCAACCTAGTCCTGGGCCTCATGAAGAGCACGTCAGGGCTATACACACTGACATTTATAGATGAGCAAGACCGTTCCTCCCAAGAAGATGCGCTGCCGGGAGAAAGCCGTAAAACCTCTGGGTACACATTTGTATAAAGTTTCTGTCTGATTTATAGTTGGAGTAAACAAGATTTTTATAATTTTGGAACCCAATGAAATCGTGGTTTCAACTGCAAGGTAAATGATGAGAATATTATAGATTGGTTGTAGTACCCATCTTCCTCTTAAGGATCAGGGCTACCCAAGAGTTGGCTCATAGGCATCAGAATGCATTGATTAAAACGCAGTGACGCACCTATCCATAAGTTATGCGTTGACTGTTTCTGCTGCAGTTGCTTCATTGGAGATGAGCAGTTTCTAAGACAAACCCTGGACATGCGAGTTGATGATTTGGGGAGAAAGTGTTAAAGGACGTATTAGTATATGAGCCATGGAACAAAGACTAAGAGACTTATAGAGGCCACACCTAGTGTTCTCATCCCAAGATAACCTTTACAACTAAGCAACTGATGACCCAACAGTGGCCAGAAATATATCTCTAGCTAGAAGTGGGTGACTTGTGTGCTGCAGTGGTGTGTACATGGGACATAACTATGGGACACCTCACAGAGGGAGCTATTACTATAAGAGGACTACACAGGGGCCATTACTATAGAATTCTGATGTTTTTTATGCAGCCGAGAGGTACTAGTATCAGCCATAGGTGTGAGGTGCAGCGCTCTTTCTTCCCTGAACCGTATTTTGTTTCTCTCTTTTCTCCGTGTTTTGCACTCCTCCTGGTGAGACCCACATGACCGCAATTAGCAGGAGACACCTGAGTGCACATGGTTTTAATCCCTCCTGTCTGTCCCATTCTATCTTTGATAGCTATGGTGAGTGCAATACCTTATCCAGACTTGTGCTGTTTGGGGGCAGCTTCCTCCGCCGGCGGTGCTGGCCGGGTTCTGGTGTGGCATTTTTGGGTCTGGTCCTGTGGCATGGGGGTTGCAGGGCCGTCCCATGGCCCCCGTTCCCTGACTGTGCACGCCTGCGGGGGTGGTGGTCGCTGACCAGCACAGTGTGGACCCATGTGTATCAGATACCTGCACGCGGTACATGGGGCAGTGTGGCTTGATCAATTCACATACAGAATTCTGATGTTTTTTATGCAGCCGAGAGGTACTAGTATCAGCCATAGGTGTGAGGTGCGGCACTCTTTTTCTTCCCTGAACCATTATAGTAGTTATATTCTTGTATATAGGAGCAGTATTATAGTAGTTATATTCTTGTATATAGGAGCAGTATTATAGTAGTTATATTCCTGTATATAGGAGCAGTATTATAGTAGTTATATTCCTGTATATAGGACCAGTATTATAGTAGTTATATTCCTGTATATAGGGGCAGTATTATAGTAGTTATATTCCTGTATATAGGGGGCAGTATTATAGTAGTTATATTCCTGTATATAGGAGCAGTATTATAGTAGTTATACGAACTGGAGAAAATGGAACGGCTGCACATCCCATCTATGGCTGATACTAATGCCGCTAGGCCTATATTAAAAATCAACACCAGAGTGTCTGTATATGAATTGATCACGGTGTGGAGTTAGCGTAGGGACCCGTGTGGACCAGAGGACCTGTGGTACACGGGGCAATATGGCTTGATCAATTCATATACAGACACTCTGGTGTTGATTTTTAATATAGGCCTAGCGGCATTAGTATCAGCCATAGATGGGATGTGCAGCGGTTCCATTCTCTCCAGTTTGTGATTATAGTAGTTATATTCCTGTATATAGGAGCAGTATTATAGTAGTTATATTCCTGTATATAGGAGCAGTATTATAGTAGTTATACTCTTGTATATAGGGGGCAGTATTATAGTAGTTATATTCCTGTATATATGAGCAGTATTATAGTAGTTATATCCCTGTATATAGGAGCAGTATTATAGTAGTTATATTCCTGTATATAGGAGCAGTATTATAGTAGTTATATCCCTGTATATAGGAGCAGTATTATAGTAGTTATATTCCTGTATATAGGAGCAGTATTATAGTAGTTATGATACGGGTGAGAGAGATTCAGCCGGCACCAGCCGATGGCAACACTATTATGGGACCGAGGGCTGGGAAGTACACAGCAAAGTTCAGTGCAGGTAAACCACAAATGATCCGGGTGCAGGAAACAGGCGAGACAATGGAATATGCAATGGAGAGAAAGGAATCCGCACTCACCGGTCAGCAGAGAAAGGGGTTTATTGATCCATACACTGGAGGCTGGAGCTGGGAGGGGGAAGGTGTTACTTCTCCCTCCCAGCTCCAGCCTCCAGTGTATGGATCAATAAACCCCTTTCTCTGCTGACCGGTGAGTGCGGATTCCTTTCTCTCCATTGCATATTATAGTAGTTATATTCCTGTATATAGGAGCAGTATTATAGTAGTTATATTCCTTTATATAGGAGCAGTATTATAGTAGTTATATCCCTGTATATAGGAGCAGTATTATAGTAGTTATATTCCTGTATATAGGGGCAGTATTATAGTAGTTATATTCCTGTATATAGGAGCAGTATTATAGTAGTTATATTCCTGTATATAGGAGCAGTATTATAGTAGTTATATTCCTGTATATAGGGAGCAGTATTGTAGTAGTTATATTCCTGTATATAGGAGCAGTATTATAGTAGTTATATTCCTTTATATAGGAGCAGTATTATAGTAGTTATATCCCTGTATATAGGAGCAGTATTATAGTAGTTATATTCCTGTATATAGGGGCAGTATTATAGTAGTTATATTCCTGTATATAGGAGCAGTATTATAGTAGTTATATTCCTGTATATAGGAGCAGTATTATAGTAGTTATATTCCTGTATATAGGAGCAGTATTATAGTAGTTATATTCCTGTATATAGGAGCAGTATTGTAGTAGTTATATTCCTGTATATAGGAGCAGTATTGTAGTAGTTATATTCCTGTATATAGGAGCAGCATTATAGTAGTTATATTCCTGTATATAGGAGCAGTATTATAGTAGTTATACGTATGGTGAGAGTTCCGGCCGGCACTAACTACAAGGTACACCCAATGTGGGAAACCCGGGACTGGAGTATATAGCACACAGACTGTATCCAAACCGTGGAGCGGCGGTGCAGAGACAAAAAAGGCAGGATAAATGAACAAGGATCAAGAAACAGAGTCTTGCACTCACCGGACTGAAGATGCAAGTGGTTTATTTCCGATACATCAGAGTAGGCTAGGCGGGGAGAGGGGAGATGGTGAAGCAGGTGTGTTCAGCAGGAGCAACAAAATGTTTCACGCCTACAGAGGCGCTTCGTCGGGCTAGGAACCAACGAACCGACGAAGCGCCTCTGTAGGCGTGAAACATTTTGTTGCTCCTGCTGAACACACCTGCTTCACCATCTCCCCTCTCCCCGCCTAGCCTACTCTGATGTATCGGAAATAAACCACTTGCATCTTCAGTCCGGTGAGTGCGAGACTCTGTTTCTTGATCCTTGTTCATTATAGTAGTTATATTCCTGTATATAGGAGCAGTATTATAGTAGTATATTCCTGTATATAGGAGCAGTATTATAGTAGTTATAGTCCTGTATATAGGAGCAGTATTATAGTAGTTATATTCCTGTATATAGGGAACAGTATTATAGTAGTTATATTCTTGTGTATAGCATCAGTATTATAGTAGTTTTAATCTTGTATATAGGAGCAGTATTATTGTAATTATATTCTTGTATATAGGGGGCAGTATAGCAGTAGTTATTTTCTTGTATATAGGGGGCAGTATTATATTAACTCTGTTGCCAATAGTTGTAGCTTTAGAACAGCTGGACAATAATCAGTTTCTGGATAATACTATTGGCTACATAATATTTTCTCAGGATTTTATCAGATTAATTGTTGTTCCGGAAATGTCTATTTCTATTCTATTCTCTGATGTGTCGTTTTCATGAATATTTGTAAACCTCATTTACAATGTGTCTTTCTTAAAAAGCTTAACCTTTATTATGTTTTAACAAAATAATGCGCCAATAACGTCCGCCATTTAGGCATTTATGCGTCTGCTCTTTGTCTCCTTCTTTTGTTTTTGGAGATTGTGAAAAATTCAATTTTACCTTCAGAATTAATTAGCAAATTTTGTGTTAACTTGTGTTCACTCATTATAGTCTCATCAAGAGGCCATTACCATAATGATAAAAAAGAGTATTTGTATTCCCATAACCAATTTGCACTTAGTGAACTGCTCATTTCGAGACCAGGAGAGGTTTACAAAATAGACTTGGCACTTGTGTGACACTTTCTGTTCAATTATACAGCAGACGAAGTAAGCCACGAGGAGACTGATGAGAACTGACATCCAAGAGGGAATTGGCGGCCCCACCTGATAATATCACAGAGAAAGGCACAAGAGCGTCGCCGCTTCATTCATTACAAGAGAATCCCAAAAAGGAAAAGCAATTCCAAGGTAAAGAATACAATTGGTGATGAGCGTGTATAATGTCCCCCCTGTGAGGAGACTTTATAATATATGTTGGCGAGCCGCCAGTGTCTCGTAGAATCGTCCCTTCAGGATTCTAGATAAAGCCGGGTTCAATTTCCTTATGAACGGCTAATTAACTGGCTCTTAAATACCACATGGACAACGACTGCAATGAAAAAAATGATCAGGCAGGTCACAATAGGAGACATATGTCCACCCTGCAGATGGCAACGCCAATCAATGAGCCTTGCTACTAACTTTGTCCACAAATGGATGGACAGGGCACTGGGCAGTCAGTGGTCGGAGAACCAGGAGCCAAGCGAGGCCATGGGCTGTCCTTTAGACCCACGTAGATGATTTTGGCTGGAGATAAAACCAATGTTTTCTGGCTACTAAGAGTTTTCCACTCTCCACTCTATCATGAACATGATGGCATCACTAGCTTCAACCCAAGGTACTCTTTCATCCAACGCCACCATTGTGTGCCATGACTGAGATGATAGGTCTACTCTCTGGATGGCAATGCCAGTCAATGAGCCTTGCTACCAACTGTATCCACAAATGGATGGACTTTGCAGTGGGCAGTCAGTGATAGGAGAACCGATAGCTGAAAGGGGCCATGGGCTGTTCTTCAACCCAACCTAGCTCATACAGGCTTGCAATAGAACCAATGTTTTCTAGCTTCTAAGAGTTATCCACCCAGAACACAATATTAAGGACATGATGATATCACTAGCTTTAACCCAATAAAATTTCCATTTAGATGATTTGTCTACTCTCTGGATGGCAATGACAATCATGAGCCTTGCTACAAACTCTATCCAAAAATTATGCCCATTAGAGATCAACGCAACCTGAACATGCTCAAATGGGATAGTACAGGTGGCTGAAGAAGTTGGATGCAGCCCTAGTGAGTCTGGGAAAACATGGATACAGCCATAGGGTGGATTCACACTGAGGAATGAGCGGATCCTGTTGATTGCGCCCACGTGCATCTCCGCCCGTGCCATAGACTCCATTCTTTGGTTGGACGGATTCCTCCATCTGTCCAAAGAATAGACATGTCACCCGACCATAGAATAAAGTCTAGGGCACTGGCAGAGATGGGCGCGAGTTGGGGTGAGCGGCAGAATCTACACCGGGTGATCTGCCCAGATTCCTCAGTGTGAACCCACTCATAGGCTGCATCCAACTTCTTCAGCCACCAATTTTCAAATGCTAAATGATGGGGCCATGGGTTGTCCTTCAGCCCTACATATAGAAAGGACAGACATAGACCCAATGTTTCTAGGTTACTGAGCGTTTTCAACCCTCGAAAGACTTATCTCCTGAGCATCTCCCCAGAACAGATAAAGAGCTTTAGGTCTAATGCCTTGATACAAAATCTATATAGGGGACCCCAATACTCTTGTTATCCTAACACTCATGTAATAGAGGCCCATTTGGATCAGCTCTGACTGTGACTCCAATCTCTAAATCATTCAGCGTACACTAAGATTTGATAAATTTTTTCAAAATATTTGCCATATTGAAAATCTTCGGATCACGGACGCACAGATACATTGACACCTATATCATCCTAACAATCTGTCCAAGGGAGTATTTCCATTACATCACCAGTAGGGATAAGGATAAAACAGAACATTTGATTCTGTCGAGTCAGAACAACCATCCAATCTACGCCCATTAAAACACGTAAAATGAATCGGTTTTCTCTCCCACTGACGTCAATGGAGTCAAGAAATATGGGTCTATGACACAACTCCATTGACTTCTATTTACGGAACATTGTCTATGGGGAGAATGAGGATCTGTGATCAGTCAAGAAATATGGGTCATTATATTTAGACTCCATTGCCTTTTCTACGGAATTCCTTAAGGGCCCAGAATGAGAGGACCATTGTGTAATAGCAGTACATGGTTCTCCAGAAAATCTCTCCCCGCTGTGCCGATTCCACCAGCAAGATATAGCTGAGAATTAGCGGAGCCCCATCAATGTGATGTAAGCCTCCTGGGAAGCGGCACAGGTTCTATATACAAGATGCATAGACCCCGGAGAGTAATACAGATCCACATGCTCCTAATAGACCATATAACTTGCATGAATTTCGATTCCTAGTTTCTCTAGGAATTGGTGTTTAACAAGTCTGGAAATTATTCTGGAAAGTTCTATGGTGGAGGCAATTACATTATAAATAATCCTCTGTCTGGTAGGATGGACGAGGGATGGATGACAGTAGACATAGCCCCTTCAGCTTATTCCTATATGAGGATTAAGGTGTCTCCCATCCCAGTAATTTGTTGACTTCTCATTCAGCGGAGCTCTTAAAGTGACAGACAGCATCAGCCTCGTGGGATCTCCAGTCGCCGGATCACCAGCCATTTGTCACGGTGATAGTATAATTAAGTGCATTATTCTTGTTCAGAAAGACTCTAAACGCTCCGACAGCTTCGACAAGAAAAACCTCTCTATTCTCCCATTCCCTCATTGCTGTAACGTTGACGGACCTCCAGGGAAGGCCAAGAGATTTTATTTCCATCAGACAAGCCGAATCCAATATTGCCTCTAAGTTAATTATATAGGACACAATGTTTCTGGATTTCTCTTCTGTAACCTAGAGACCCGGGCCACACTCAGTATTGGTTTGCCCAAATTTGCCTCCAGGTTGACTGCTCAACCATTATGAGACCTGAGATGAATACAAAGGAGCAGCTTCTTCTACAATAAACCAGAGATTTGCAGTTAAGACATGGTCTGGGGTCGTCATCTTCTGTCAACTCAATTGGCTAAGTCTTAACTTGGCTACTATATATATATATTCAAAATGGCCGTCTTTACAGCTAATAATGCAATTTATCATGATAACAATACAAACAGACCAAAATTCACTTCTGATATTCATCATATACCGAGTAACACAAAGTCATCTATTTTTGCAAAGCTAGTGATCTCAGGATATGTTCAGGATGAGCATATGTTTTATTACAACCCCATTCACTTGAACGGGAGCTGAGCTGCAGTTATATATCACCACCACTACCCAATGAATGGAGATAAGCTCCGCTCACCGTATATATTTCTTAGCCGAACAGGTCTCAGATGTCAGAACCCCACTGATAAGTAACTGATGGGCGATCCTGTGGATCCTGTGGATCGCTCTCAATACATTTTGGAAAAAAAAACTTTAAAAACTTGTCCCATTCTCTATTCTCTGCCAGGCTGCTTTGGTGTATCATCAGCAGACTCCTGCATATGTCAGTAGGGTGAGCAGAACATATCGCCATCACCCAGTTTTCCGCTACTGTATCTAACACCACAACGTAGATTCTGATATACTATATGGTGTCATTATCTACCTATGCTACCTCTTCAGCTTCCTGTCCTTAAAGGGGTACTCCAATGATTCCCCCCACCCCTAGTTTTCAAATCAACTGGTTTGAGAACATTATACAGATTTAAAATTTACTTCTATTTATAAAAAACTCCAGCTGCTGTATGTCCTGCAGGAAGTGGTGCATTCTCTCCAGTCTGACACAGTGCTCTCTGCTGCCACCTCTGTACATGTCAGGAACTGTCCAGAGCAGGAGAGGTTTTCTATGGGGATTTGCTGCTGCTCTGGACAGTTCCTGAGATGGACAGAAGTGGCAGCAGAGAGCACTGTGTCAGACTGGAGAGAATACACCACTTCCTGCAGGACATACATCAGTGGTAAGAATGGAGATTTTTACATAGAAGCCATTTACAAATCTATATAACTTTCTGTCACCGGTTGATTTGAAAAAATCTCCTTTAAGTTAATGGTTATCATCTTATTTTTCTGCAGGACTGATGCATTCTTATTAAATCTAAAATTGCAGAACTTCAAATTACACAAGTATCAAAACATTCCATATCTCTTCCTTTTCAATCATCCACGATTCTTCTTCTTCTCCTCGCACCTCACTTAACCCAGTGCATAGAACATAACCATTTACGAATCCGCTCAACTTTGTAAACTTCTTCTCAGTTTTAGAGCACACCGTCACAAACAAGCTGCTTTTACTACCCGCTGCTCGGCATTCGCTGTGCTAAAAGGTCATATTATAAAACGCTTACGTCTCCGTGTCACTCATCAAGCCCTTTTTGCCCCCCTACGCCCCCCTCCCCCCCCCCGCTACATTTATAATTCCCATGTTGGAGTCTCAGCCCTATGCACGATCCTCATGTTTTCCGGTGCATTTCACCTGAATACTAATCAATAGACGGTCACGAAGCACGCGGGTCGCAAATTGCTGACGCTAGTCTCAGAAATGACTAGAGATACACGGTTGTGTCAGGGTACCTTGACTCGAATCCTAAATGGAAGGCGCTGTGTGACAGGCCCGTAGGTTGGCGCTAGGCACACAATGGATTTAATTTGCTTTTATGATTGTGACCCACTGTTTTAAAGTATTTTTATTACATGTCAAGTAAGTGCATTGCCTGCGGAACTATAGATCAACGCTGCGAGAGCGAATGTACAATGAGGGATACTGAAGGACAATGTAGCACTTTCAACTTGGCACAAAAGACATCATGATATTACTTAATAAGATTTGCACACAACGTTCTTTCTTTTTCGGCTCTTAGTTTCTCAGTGTGAACCCAACACATTAGAAAATGCATCTACCTAAAAAAAAAAAAAAAAAAAAAAAAAAAAACATGGCCTCGGGCACACCATGGGCTAGGAAGTTCTGGGTTCTCTTGGTGCGCCACATTTAAACATTTTTTTCGCCTTTATACTCTTAGAAGATTAAAAACAGAATTTTTGGCATTTAGATAAAAAAAGGTCAGGAGCCGGAAAAAAAAAAGTCTTTTATTCATTGTGTATGTGAAGCTTACCTATAGGAGAACGTAATCTCAGGATATTTGGCTAACAGGGGCCTTTGAAAGCTATAGGAGATTTTTAAGTAGCTCTTCAGAGGCCGGATGAATCTAGCGTGTTCCGGAATGATGAAGAACTCTACCTGAAATAGTCTCCATATGGAAGAATGAGGCTCGGCAGCACAGATGTGCTCACCCCTGACCTTCTGTATTACGTTATACAATTTGTCAAGATACCAAAATCGACAAAGTAATATCCTGTAAAATGAAAGGATGTGAGCCTACAGATGAGGCATCAGTCACAGTCATCAAGTCAAAATTATATTTTAAGGTGGACGCCTATGAGCGACGGACAACCAAGTGATGGGTGGCAACTAGAGATGCGCGGACTTTTTGGATTTCTGGTTTCTCCTAAGGAACGCCTGGAAAACTGGGATACAGCCAATGCCAATGGCTTTATCCCGGTTTTCCAGGCGTTCCTTAGGGGGTATCCACCCGCTGCACAGAGCGAGCAGCCGCCAGGAGTCAAATGTCAAGCATTCAGGTTTGGAGAACATTGCTAAAGCCAAACAGTTTGGCAACTCTACTCAATGCTGCTCACATCATATCTGAGAGGCACCAACCTGAATCTATGTTCACAACTGACAAGGATCTTACGTTTGAGGTCTATATAGGTAAATCAATATGCCGATCAACCCTGAGTGGTCTATTGAGTTCAATGGATAAAATCTGGTCTACTAATGACTACAATAGGTCTATTTTTAAGTGTACACTGTATTTTTTGGAGATGGCTGTGCTTCTGTGAGTCCCACAAAGTAACAGTATACACTTGGAAATGGACTGAACACTCGTAGACTACATTTGGTCCACTGAATTGGGTATGCCACTATACAGCCCTAGAGATAAGTTAATGAAGGGAAAAAGTTGTATCGAGTCGGGCTCAGGAGTTGACCCTGGGTCATTAGCGATGGTGGAATCTACTCTGTTAGAGGTGGTCTTCTATGGCCTTTGACAGCAGGGTGCCACAGGGTGCACCTGGACCTAAGGTTTTAAGATCAATGTCACCCTGCCGGACACGGTGTCCAGCAGCTAACCAACCCTCTCTTCATCAGGGAGGTTATTGGTTCTCCTTAAGGAAATATATTTTCATACTTTTTTCCTATGGATCATGGGTAGCTAACTTCTCCAGGATGATGTTAGACCAAGCTCCAAGCTGTTGGCCAAGCTCCATCACCAGTCACGTCTTATGTTAGCCAAGTTCCTCAAGGACAAAGGCAAAGCTAATAAGTGAACCTGAAGCTCAAAGAGCCAAAACCAAAGGAGAAGAATAGCCGCCGACGAAGAAGAAGGAATTCATAAAAAATAACTAGAGACCATATAACTGTATGAGAAGTTTTTTTTTCTTCCTGGAATTTATGTCTATAAAAAGCAAAGACACAACAGAAATCAGCCGGTAGCATTTTTAGATCTGAAGTGAACTTGGTTTAATTTAGAAGGGATTGCTTTTGTGTACTTTTTTGTTGAAAGATTGGATGATTTAAGATTACTTCAAACACTGCAGGTAAACTGGAGTCAAGGGGACAATTTGCTTGGACAACAATATTATTTTTATTGTTGCTTCAGCTCTGCTCCGAGAAAGCCGCCGACGTATAAATCTTTCTTAAACTGTTTCCTTGCATGAAATACCACAATGCTATAAAATGTATGGAGACAGCCTTTGTAATTCTTCTTGGATTATTGCACGTTCATGGGATCTTAATCCCAATAAATTAAGCGTTTCCAACATAAAAACAACAAAAACAACAAAAAAAATCCCTGCTTTTGGCCCTTCAGTCGTCCTTTAAATGGTTAAGCTCCTAGTTGGTGGAGTTTCTTTTTTTATGCGTTTAATCCTTATGTTTCTTGCTAAAAATACTTTGGTCCTGGATTTCTTTTTGTCGTCTAATGGGGAAAAATAAACAATTGAATAATCAACTGAAAAAGTAGTTGTGTACCTGCTTCTTCTATAGTATGGGGATCACCCATAGAAATGAGCATCTTTCTCTCTAAAGGAGAGCCGCTTTGCATTCTCACTTCCTAAACATCACTGCATGACCTATAAGTAGTGTAAGACCTGTCAAACGGTTCAGTTTCGACAATGTTCCCCAAACCCAAACGCTCAGAAATTGACTCCCTGCGGCTGCAGAAGGTGGATGCCCCCCAAGGGCTGCCAGGAACACACTGATACAGTCGATTGGCTGTATCTATGTTTTCCAAGACTTCTTGGAAATCTGCCGCTGGAATCAACCGCCGAGTGTTCAGGTTTGGGGACCACTACCTATAAGGCATACAGAGTCAAACTTATTATTGCAAATGCTCCAGAATTTTTGAGTAAATGTGCTAAAAGACGTTGGATGCTGCCCTAGGGAGTCCAGAAAAACATGGATACATAATATGGCCTATGGCTGTATCCATGTTTTCCTGGACTTCCCAGGACTGCATCCAACTTGTTCAGCAACAAATTGGATTCAAACAAGTGGATTGGATCATGCTAGAGCTCATCTCTTGTATTCATGTCTGTAAGGCTTTCAAGCCCTGGTCTGACCATGCGCAGGAGAACTCATACCTGAAGCTCATGTGGCTGCACTAGATCTCGCAGTGCCAGGCCGGGATCTTAGAGACATGAACACTAATGAGGCACAACAGCAATGGGAGGTGAAATCGGTGCCCTGGGCCCGCCTCCAAGGCACCAGACTAGCTAATAGGCATCAACAGAAAAAGAGTATCATCTCGGGAACAGGGCAGCAGATTTCATATTAAGTGACACTGTTGGAATCACTATGGCGGCACTGATCAGGAACTGTAAAGAAAAAACAAAAAAAAAAAAAAATTTGTAATTCTGTTAATAGTTTTGTTTTAAATAACTTTTGCTCTTTTACTATGCATTTTTCACACTTTTGTTAACACTTTTCTTCCTAGTTAAAAAGAAAAGGTGTGTGTGGCGGGAGGATGGAGCATGCTAATTCTGGTGCATGTAGAAACTGGTCGAAACTTAGATTGGATGCACCAGGATTATCAATCAGCCTGATACACTGTGATACATCTGGTCTTTGTCTAATTTTGCACAAAATTAGACAGTTTTAGTCAACTGACCCCTGTATCAACTTGCCAATCCCTGTAAGGGGACCCAATACCCATTCAGTCCAGTTAGAGATTGGCAGATCATCACTTAATCTTGGGTTTGCTGTCAGTGACTAGATTCTTGTTTACTAAAGGTTAAATCTCTCACCTGGTTTGGCCTCCACCCTGACACTTCCTATAAGTTCTGATATAGTGTAACCAATTGTAACCCGGGGATGGTGAACCTTTGGCCGCCAGCCATTGCAAAATTACCATTCCCATCATGCCTGGACAGCCTTTGGCTGCAACAGCTGGAGGACAGAAGGTTCTCCGCCCAGCTGTAAACCATCATCTAGGTGACGTATTAGGTTGGTGTGGATAGAATGGTATGAATGGAACAACCATGATGGTTAAGGAACGTTGAAAAGTTTTACTAACTTGAGGAGACGAGGATTCCAGAAAATAATTTTAGTTTTCGGAGAGGGGTATGATTTGCTTCCTACATTCTCATAAGAATTTGTGAGTCCATCTGTGGTATAATGGAAATATACAGAAACTTTTTGCAATAAATACTCTGGGCACGTGACGCCTTTTACCGTCCCGAGCGGTTCCCTCTGCTGAAATTAATAATTCACACTTCTGATTAGAAGGAAGAAAACCGGGTGACCTTCTCTCTGCCTATTAATGTGTATTTGGAAACTTTACACTTCACCAAAAACCTTAGAGATTTTAGAAGCAATTTCTAAATGGAGAAGATGGAATCTTTCCCTTCAAATCAATTCTGAACGTGAGGGGAAAATAACAATGTATCCCCAAAGCAGCCGGCCAGGAAAAAAATCTATCTGAAAGAAGAACACACAAATATTGCAGCCGCGGTCAGTAGATTTTGGTTACCCTGACATTCCGCTGTATTATTTGTTCTGGAACAGTCTTATTCCAATGAGGTCCCGGCCATTAGACTTTCTCTATATCACTTGGTTCATAAACTGGCGAGAAAATTGTCCCTTAAAAAAGTTACATTAACATATAAATAAGTCTTTAAAACCAACTGGTACCAACTATCACTCCCAAATCCTTAAGGAACAGCCCAGAAATATTTCAGGAATTTTTACTTTTTTTGTACTTTTTGTATTTAAAAGCATCCCTAAAACTTAAAAAAAAAAAGTTTTAATATATCCTAACAACAGGTGAAAAGTTTTGGCTGATTTAACTCCCATTGGATAGAGCCAGGAGAAGTGTCCGGCTAAGTGCTGCACTCCCTGACTCGTTGTAATCTCTATTTGCAGGAAACAGTCTCCATAGACTTACAACAGAAATAGTCTCCTGCAGGGAGTCGGTAAAGGCAGAAAGTCGGGCATTGAAGTGCTTAGCCAAGAGCTTCTTCTAGCTGTATCTGATGATTGGTGGGGGTCTAGACACCAAGACTCAAGAAATCTTTGGACATGTGTCTAGGACAGCAGTCTGATCCCATTAATTGAAGCTTTATCCATCCTGTGGATAGGTGATGGTTGTCCATATAATGTAGTTGAAACCAGTAGAGGAAGTAGAGGAAACCAGTGTCGGGCTGGGGTATCTGGGCCCAGCAGAGGAAATGATCCTGGGGGCCCATCAATGAAGAACCAGTGAGAGAAGACATGTCAGTCAGTGTTAGTGCAGGTTCTAAAGCTGGGGGCCCACCGGAGGACCCTCTGGTGGACCAGTTCGACACTGGAGGAAACAACTCACCACTCCGGATGGGATCCACCTGTGCTTGAACTTCACATGTGGTGTTCTCCAATCCAAACGTCTTTATTGCATAAAAACATGATCCATATGTCACAACCAACGTGTTTTGGGTACAATTAACCCTTAATCATGGTTATCCCTATGACCCTGATTATTGTGTTAGAGCACCGCCCCTCTGAGGTTCCTCTAGTAGGCTAATATGACTGTCAGTGATATAACAATACAAATAGGGGCCATACCATTTG